>NC_041234.1:74484577-74509747 GCF_002837175.3 Physeter macrocephalus | reverse complement strand
GGAATGTAAATTGATACAGCCACTATGGAGAACAGTATGGAGGTTCCTTAAAAATCTACAAATAGAACTATCATATGACCCAGCAATCCCCCTACTGGGCATATACCCTGAGAAAACCATAATTCAAAAAGAGTCATGTACTGAAATGTTCATTGCAGCTCTATTTACAATAGCCAGGACATGAAAGCACCCTAAGTGTCCGTCAGCAGATGAATGGATAAAGAAGATGTGGCACTTATGTACAATGGAATATTACTCAGCCATAAAAAGAAATGAAACTGAGTTATTTGTAGTGAGGTGGATGGACCTGGAGTCTGTCATACAGAGTGAAGTAAGTGAGAAGGAGAAAAACAAATACCATATGCTAACACATATATATGGAATCTAAGAAAAAACAAAATGTCATGACGAGACTAGGGGTAGGACGGGAATAAAACACAGACCTACTAGTGCATGGACTTGAGGATATGGGTAGGAGGAAGGGTAAGCTCTGACGAAGAGAGAGAGTTGCATGGACATATATACGCTACCAAACGTAGGCAGGATAGCTAGTGGGAAGCTGCCACATGGCACAAGGAGATCAGCTAGGTGGTTTGTGACCACCTAGAGGGTTGGGATAGGGAGGGTGGGAGGGAGGGAGACGCAAGGGGGAAGAGATATGGGAACATATGTATATGTATAAGTGATTCACTTTGTTGTAAAGCAGAAAGTAACACACCATTGTAAAGCAATTATACTCCAATAAAGGTGTTAAAAAAAATACTACCACCAAATAATAAGAGATCAGTGCTTGAAAGACCCTTAGAAATGGTATAGTCTAGGAGTCTATATGAGAACATGTGATGGTTAATTGTGTGTGTCAACTTGGCTATGCTATGGTTGTTTGGTCAAACACTAGTCTAGATGTCACCATGAAAGTATTGCAGATGTGGTAAATAACTACAATCAGTTGACTTTACATAAAAGAGATTGCCCTCAATAATGCGGGTTGGCGTCATCTAATCGGTTGAAAGACTTAAGAGTAAAACCTGAAGTTTCCTGGAGACTACGAATTCTTTTACTCAAGACCATAAAACAGAAATTCTTCCTGAGTTTCCAACTGGTAGCCTGCCCTAAGGACTTCAGGCTCAAGACTACAACATCAATTCTTATCTGGAGTTGCAGCCTGCTGGCCTGCCCTACAGAAATCAGAATTGACAGGTCCACAATCACACGAGCCAGCCTTTTTAAACAAACCACAAACAAACATCCTATTCATTCTGTTTCTCTGGAGAATGCTGCATGATACAGAGCAGATACTTTTGTATCAGAGTTCTAAAATAATTTTTAGTTAGAATTCCTTTAGGCAAAGCATAAATCCTTCAGTTCCCCTAGGTCCTCACCATTCCCTGTTGTCTTACACTCAGTTTTGTCCCTGAAAATATCTGAGTATGAGATTCCTCTCTTAAGCTACCCCCTCAGTTTATAGATGAAGAAACTGAAACCCACAAATGTAAAAGGGTCTTATCCAAATTCTTAGGGTTTTTGAAGGGCTAAGATTAAGGCTCAGATGACCTTGTTTCCAGATCACCTTACTTCCCATGACCCATTCCTGACTGTCAGTCCCTTCCCTTTGCAACGCTATCATGAGCTTAGCTTCAGCCTAGTTCCCAGCAGCCATCCAAAAATAAACCCCAAAGTCAGTCCTGTTTGAACCTTCTCTGATAAGGCACTTACTTCATGCCTAACAGTGCTTGCTTCTGCACTTCCTCTCCAACCAACAGAGGAGAGAACTTTGAGGGTGGCCTGCATAAGAGAGGGACAAGGCTTTTTTTCTCACTGCAGATGAGGGAACTATCACAGGGGAGAGTGGATTAAGCCAAATCCTTCCATGGTCTGAAAAGCCAGACCTAAAGTTTCAGAGAACCATAGTAAGACCAGCGTCTCAGCCTATTTGAAATTCAGTGGAAGACCCCACAGTCTTGACCCCCTTTCAAGAAGGTTTAATAATAGAGTTTTTTAGAAAAGTCTTGTTGTAAGACAGACTCAACTTTATGCCATCCCATTTCAAGAATACACAGGAAAGTCATTTTCAGCTTTCATAGCATTTTGCTTCCTTTGTAAGGAATAGAATCAGAGCTAAAAGTACGTTTGAAATGATGTCTAACCCTCTTAATTATCAGAAGGACGACCTTACTTAGAAAAGAGAAGTGAGTTGCCCATAAAATACAGAAAACCAGGACTGGAATCCAAGTGTCCTGCTCATATTCCAGTGATTTTATGTTTGTTTTTTTTTCATCACACTGCAGATTTTAAATGTTCTGAGACTCATTAAAGCAGCACCAAATAAGCAATTTTCCTTTCTAGATTCTTTGAGTAACTCTGTCAAAAATACCTCAGGACTGTGTTTTCGAAGGCAACCCTCCTTTTATTTTTTAATTTGCATTAATTTTTTGTTTTTCTTTTTAAAGAAGGTAGCCTGTGATCAAAATGTTTAACTCCACTCACAGAGTTACATATATTCTCATGCTGATAAATAGAAAAGGAAAGCAAGAAGAAGAAAATGACTCCATTTCTTGAAGGTGCACTGTCCTCTTTTCTTCTCAGATTAATGCTATCCAACATGAACATTGCAATTCACTGCATCATGCAGAAAATGTAAAAGGACAGCTTTTCTGAAAAACAAACCATAGCTTTTAGAATATAACTAAAATGAAGAGCAGCATGTAGCTGGGTCTTCTGGTCAGGCACATGGAAAATGTTTTCTATTTGGCAGCATTTATCCAGAGGCCAAAAGAGTTCACAACTATGCATTTTGCTATTCATATAGCTGTGGATCTTTCTCTTGTTCTTCCTCACCTTATTTTCTCCTTACATTCTAGTCATCTTTTCCAAACTACCTATTCTGCCACTCCATCCCATGCTAGCTCTCAAATGAAAACAAATAACACATCACTTGGACCCTCCTTACCATTTGTTCTATCTCCCATTCCCCTCAAGGTTTACTAATCAGGAGAATGCTACAGATAGTGTATGCGGATTTTTCAAGGAATATGACAGGTTCTCACATTATCTTGTGCATAAGATGTACCAAAATGTGGGACTGGTATAAGGATAGTGATGTTGATTCATAGCTGGCTAAAAAACAATACCCAAAAGGTGCCAATCAAATGAGCAAAAGTCAACTTACAGAAAGCTCTCTAGTGAAACACCACAGAAATCTGTCCTTGGTCCTGCTCTGCTTTCTATATTTAGGAATGGCCCCACCAGCCTATGAACACTATGAGGCTAGATATTTCATATTCACCATTCCCATGTTTGGCATAAATTAGTCAATAAATGTTTGCTTAAGAATCATTGACCAAGATGCACATATTGATAATATACACATCAAATTCACAGGATCAAGGATCAAAGAAAGCAATCTCAACACATTATTGATGGCCGGGATAACAAACAAGATCTAATGAGTACTTGGCTACAGACATACCATAATTTGTCCAATATAACAAAGAGTAAGTTTGGTTTAAGAGCAGAATGAGTTTAACATATTATATATATATATATATATTTTATTATTTTTTTGTGTGTGGTACGTGGGCCTCTCATTGTTGTGGCCTCTCCCGTTGCGGAGCACAGGCTCCAGACGCACAGGCTCAGCAGCCATGGCTCACGGTCCTAGCCACTCCGCGGCATGTGGGATCTTCCTGGACCGTAGCACAGACCCATGTCCCCTGCATCGGCAGGCGGACTCTCAACCACTGCGCCACTAGGGAAGCCCTAACATATAATATTTTAAAAAGACTCTGGAGATGTCAACAAGATGGCAGAATAAGAGATACAAGCCTTCATTTCCAACAACGACAATAACAACAATGAAAACAATTAGCTATCCACAAAGAAAATAGCCCTGGGAGTGCTCAAAAGTCCAATGAAGAACATATAGTAACACAGTGGAGCTAAAAGTGGAGAATAATTGCACAGAAAGGATTGCTGGGGAGGTCAGCTTAGGTAAGATGTTTGGAAACAACTAGGAGCAAAGAATATGAGGGTTATCAGTATCAGCCACATGGTGGGTGCTATTACACTCCCCAGTTGCCTGCTCTGTGGAGGACCCCAGCATCCTTTGCTGCTGAAGACCTCAACAGCCCCTGTGACAGCTGCAGATTCCTTGCAGCTTTCAAAGTGGAGGACATCATAGTGTTCATTGGCGTGGATCCCAGCAGACTGCTCTACAGAGGACACTGGCAAATTTAACCACTGAGTTAACCAATAGCCATCGCCACCGTGGATCACCCTGGGAAGGGAGATGCACTGCCCACCCCCACAGAAGGAAATATTGTTGTACCATACTGGGACAAGGGTTGCCACCCCCAACCTCTCACAGGCTCCATACCCCAGAGCTATAGCTGCTGCACATGCACCTGCACTCTAGACTCTGGCCCTGAGGCCACTCTATGTGCCCACATCTCACACACTGGAGCCACCACTGCTATGAACTAGCCAGCCCTACAGATGCCAGAGTTACTAACTCACCATGTACACCTGCACTACGGACCCCAGGTCCATCGCTGCCCATGGGTGTTCATGTATCAGACACCAGTGCCACCACCACTGTGAGGGCACCTGCTAGCCAGACTTGATACCCAGAGTCTATAAATGCCTGCATTAAGTAAAAAGAAAGATCTCAAATAAACAATGTAACTTTATACAGGAACTAGAAAGAGAGAAATAAACTAGGCCCAGAGTTAGCAGAAGAAAGGGAAAAAATGTTAGCAGGCAGAAATAAATGGAATAGAGATAGATAAACAATAAAATAGATCAATAAAACTTGAGTTGGCGTTTTGAAAAGATAAAGAAAATTGACACACTTCTAGATAAACTAAGAAAGAGAGCCGACTCAAATAAATAATATCAGAAATACAAGAGGAGACATTAAAACCAATACCATAGAAATATAAAGGATAATGAGAGACTATTATGAACAATTATGTGCAAACAAATTGGATCACCTAGAAGTAAGTGAGATGTCACCTTACACCTATTAGGATGTCTTTACTCAAAAAGACAAAAGATAACAAGTGTTGGTGAAGATGTGGAGAAATTGTACACTGTTGGTGGGAATGTAAAACGGTGACACCACTATGGAAAATTGTATGGAAGTTCCTCAAAAAATTAAAAATAGAACCACTATATGACCCAGAAATCCCACTTTGAGGCATATATCCAAAAGAATTGAAATTAGGATCTCAAAGAGATATCTGCATTTGCATATCATTGCGGCATTATTTACAATAGCTAAGTTATGGAAATAACCTAAATGTCCGTTGATGGATGAATGGATAAAGAAGATAGAGTGTATAAATACAATGAAATATTATTCAGCCTTAAAAAAGAAGGAAACCCTGCCATATGTGACAACATGGATGAATCTTGAGGACATTATGTTACATGAAATAAGCCAGTCACAGATGGATGGGTATTGCATGATTCCACTTACATTAGGTATCTAAAATGATCAAGCTCATAAAAACAGAAAGTAGAAAGGTGGTTTCCAGGTACAAGAAGGAGGGGATAGTTGCTGTTTAATGAATATAAAATTTCAGTTATACAAGATGAGTAAGTTCTAAAGATCTGCTGTGCCTATAGTACTATATACTGTACAATATTGTGCTGATAGTTAACAAGACTGTATTACGGACTTCAAATTTCATTAAAAAGGTAGATCTCATGTTGTGTTCCTGCTGCAGTGAAAAATAAATTTAAAATATTTTTAAGATTCTAAGGTTATTAATTGACAGGGAGCTCAAAATATTATAAGAGCATAATAGGGCTGCCAATAAAGCTAATGTAAGCTTAGGTTGGGTTAAAAGAAGAATGGTGTCCTGAGCTTAGTTGACCCTTGAACAATGCAAGGGTTAGGGGCACCAATCCTCCATGCAGTTGAAAATCCACATATAGTTTATAGTTGGCCCTCTGTATCTAAGGTTCCTTTGTATCCTCGGTTCTGCATCCAGAGATTCAACCAACTGTGGATCGTGTAATACTGCACCATTTACTATTGAAAAAATCTGCACATAAGTGGATCCACACAGTTCAAACCCATGTTGTTCAAGGGTCAACAGTAGTTGAACTCCTATTCTAGTTTCCAGGACATCCACACTGGCAAAAATCAGTTTTACTAATGATCCAGTTATCCAATTATAGCTTGCCTAAAATGGAACTTCCTTTTGAGTATTTTGGCATCTGTTCAAGGATGCTAAAAATAAAATATATTAAAATTAAAAGAAAGGGACTTTAGACCAACAGTCTAAAAAGTTCCTTAGTAGACACAGTAGGAAAAGCACCCATTAAGAAAACAAACCATCCCATCATTCATAGTATGCAGCATAAAATATGAAATTATGTCAAAAATACTCCCTAACATATTGGATTTTAAATATCTAAAAATACCAAAAAGATGGTAAAATAAAATACAGGGTGCTATGACTGCAAAAGCCCTCAGAAAAGCATTGTAGTTTAGATAAAGTAGCACATAACCTTTGTCTACATTGGCAAAATTACAATCAAACCATTGTGCCCAGTTCTGAATGCCCATTGAGAAAATGCAGCACTTTGACAGAGGAGTAATAAGGATTATTGGAAGACTTGAAACAATACCATTTTAGAAAGAGGTGAGGCAACTCCGGATGATTTCAATGGAGGAAAAAAAAGATACATGTTGGACATGATAGCTGACCTTATGTACTTGAAAATATTCATTACACTTATTCTGTTAGCTTCAATGATCCAATCTAGAATAAATAAAACTGATTGTACAAAGATACCAATCAGGGCTGAAAGTATGAAAGAAGGTTTGGTCAATTGTAACTTTAAACATTGTAAATGGTTGCCTTGGAATTATTTTATTAAGATTGTTCTTGCAGGTTATTACTTATAACCTTAATGTTAAGATTTATATCATTAAGGTTATTTATAAAGAAACCAAATTTAGAACAATTCTACTGAGGGTTGAGACTGAATTTCTTTCTTAAGCTTGGCATTAAAATTTTTCTCTCTGAAAATTCTTTGTACCCATCCTGGCCACTATGACTCTGTTTCTTTCCTGATTCCTTTTTTTTTTTAAATGAAGTACTGTGAACTGTAAGTTAGTTTTTATTTGGAGACTGGACTTTGAAATTTTCAGCCATCCAGAACATTACCAAGAATCAGACAAGAAATGGAAATATTTGTTATCAAGCTCATGAAACAATGTCCCATTTCTATTGGTGTCAGATTATTATAGGCTTTATTACTTTGTGTCTTAATGCAAAATACAACAATAACAGTAAATTTGAAATTTGGTGAAAAAAGGCATACATTGTAGGCACATTGATGGGATAGCTGACAATCCTTAGAGACAGGACAGCCATAAATAGCAGACTGAAGCATAAAAAATATGGTTTTGCTGACCAGTTGGGCAAACAACCCACAAACTCCATAACATCTGAGAGCATCACTCTTTTTCAACACAAAATGATCATTATTTATAATAATCAGAAGTTATTAAAAATAATCCTATTGAACTATCTAATGGATATTTTCTTTAGGGAGTTAGAGGAATGTCTTATTCATTTTAGAATGTTTTTCTTAAACATAGGTCAAATTTTAAAAATCAGGCCAACAGAGATTCACATCATTATATGGAAAAACACTTATGTAAAGAACCCCCCCGCCCCACCCCCCACCCCCGCTGTGCCTAAAGATGTCAGATAAGCTTTACTGCACTTCATCCTAGATTTCACTCTTTGACATTGCCTAATTTGAATTTATATAGCAACATGAGTTGAGTCTAGGAAATTGGCCTTATTCCACTTCCTATCCTAAGGATTTACAATTGCTACTAATTAATGTGATGGGGTGGGAGTTGGGGAGATAGGAATAGCTTCATACCCCAATATTAGCCTCAAAATATCCCTGGAAATAAAGACATGAGAGCTCCGTACCAAATATCCAGCTGAATTATTCAAGGGGTCTATTTTGCCCCTGAACTATTTTATTAAATGTTCAAAAAAAATTTTTTATTATTGTTGTCTTTCTAATATTTAACCATTTAATTAGTAGCAGATCACACCATGTTTGAGCACTACTTGATTTAACTAATAATTACCACCCAGAAAAATTGCTCATAAAGAAAATTTCTATAAAACAAATGATCATTTTCCATTGATCTTTATAATAATGTAAAGAATGTGTTCCCGAATTTTTTTTTATTATTATTTGCTGTTCCTGCCTCTGGGTGATTATAGCACAAAGAGGGGTATAGTTACTCCACTAACTCAGAACATCTGCCACCTGCCTGAAGCCATGGCTCAATTCAGGCATAGGATGCAGGAAACCCTGCTCTTTCCACCTTGCTTAATTTCAAATGCTTGCTTCATGCAGGCAAATTCTTATCCCCTACTGCCACAGCCTAGATTTGGTGGCTTATCCAAGATCAGGCTGTGGGAGATACGAGTAGCAGCTGGTCACATCCTGCTGTTTTCGTGGCAAGGTACAGATAACTGGAGATCTCATTTTGTATATGCTCCTGGAAGCTATTTGTCTGCTGGCAAGTTTCTGTTCATGTGAGGTTTCTGGAAGCATATATTGAATTTATTTCCTACTTTTCTGTTATGGTGAATTTCTCATTGGTGAATCCCATGTAATGGGGTACACCTGCACTGTTGAATCAAGAAGCAGGGAAGCTGTATAGTAAAATTAACAGTTGGCATTTGATGTTAGGACACATGACTACATTTGCAAATTCACTCAATAAATCCACAGACTTTTTATATTCCTGCGTGTGTTTGTGTGTGTACATTATATTTCCAGCTAAGAAATGATCACATCTCTGGATTGCTTCACGCTGTGACTCAGTGTTCAGGCAGCACTGAATCAGCATTTGTAAAGACACTGTTGTTGGAAGCTTTGTTTTTTAGCTAAGATGCACAATTGAAGTCCTGATCACTTTATACTCACTAACTATCCCAGTGCCACTTTTTCAAGGATATGGACGTTAATTAGTTCCACTGTCCTAAACCAATTCCAAATTAGGTAATTATGTTGTATATCCAGCAGTTTCTGCTGGGAAACAAGTTCTTCACTTCCTGTCTCTAACTGATGGCCATCTGTTAAATAGCTTCCAAGTTTTCCCCAGAGATGGTTACACATCAGAAATGATTCTTTTACAGGATGTTTTCAGAATATTCAAGACGAAAGGAGCTATGTAAATGGTATTGTTATTGCTTATTATTATTATCAGTGACAACTCTCTTCATAGCATTATTGCATTAGTAATTTGGAGGTAAATGACAATGTTGTAAGATGCATCTGAGATTTTTGTTAGAAAAATTTGTTATAGGCCAAATGCTTGTGTTCCCCCAAAATTCATATGTTGAAATCCTGACCCCTAATGTGATTATCTTAGGAGGTGGGGCCTTTTGAAGATAATTAGGTCGTGTGGATGGAGCTCTCATCAATGGGATTAGTGCCCTTATAAAAGAGGCCCCAGAGAGTTCTTGCCCTCTTTCTGCCATGTGAGTTGGAAGTCTGCAACCCAGAAGATGGCCCTCACAAGAACCAGACCAGTTTGGCACCCTGATCTTGGACTTCCAGCCTCCAGAACTGTGAAAAATTAAGTTCAGTTTTTCATAAACCACCCATTTTATGGCATTTTGTTATTGTAGCCCAAACTAAAACAAATTTTTGCCTGAAAACCAATTCATATTATTCAAGTACTTCCCAAGTTCTTAATAAATGCATATCTGTTAGCAGAAAATAATTTTAAACTCATTCTGATTCAAGATTTTATACAGTGTAGGGTAGGAAAGGGGAAAGGGGGAAAGTAACCTGAAGTATATTTTAAAGAACATTGGAAATAATATTTAAAATCTTGAGTAGTCTGTTGAATGAAATAATCACTAGTGATGAAAGGGAAAGTTAATGGGAATTCATTTTGTGAGCTATCCATATCTCCTCACTTATGAAAATAAAACTTTTCAGCAGATGTCTCCTATTAAATATTCTGAGGAGTGTCCATCTCCCCAAAAGACCAAGTACAAAAAGTCACATTTAATTAGAGACAAAATTTTACAACTGCACTAGAACACTGATCTATTATAATTCAACTTTTAATGGTCACATACACATTCCCAAAATTAAGAAACTATAAATAGTATGTGAGTTTATATATAAATGATTTGAGTCTATAAATATGAGATGTGTGATTCATTTTGTGTATAGAGATTGTGCTGGTCATGTTAGCTATTCTGATGGTTGCAGAGGTTGAGACAAGTCCTATTAAGCAAGTTGCATGTAAATGGAATCCATGTTAGTTCTATTTAAGTTGCATTATCACAGTAAGTACACAAGATCCTCAGGGAGGCAAGGCAATTGAGAGGTGGTCATGTCTCATCATCCATGCTCTGAATCTAGTAATGAGACAGCACTATGGGATGGGTTTTAGATAGACATAGTTTCCCTCTGTGACAAGTTATTTTAAGCTTAACACTATAATCACCAAAAAGAAATCCTTGGCTTCTCTTAATAACTCTTTGTAGATTTAATATCCACCTCCCCAAAAAAGTATGCCTTGCATGAGATTAGCATATTTATGTTCCTTTATGAAAGATACCATGTCTTATTCATCTTTATAGCCACTGCTCCTTGTAAAGTAGTATACTGCAGAAGCTCGATTAAAAACTTGCGGAATAAAAAATTGTTTCTCATTTTTTTAAAGTGTTTATAATTCCTTGAAACATAAAAATTTATATTATCAACTTTGTAATAGTATTTCGTTTAATTCAGCTTAAAACTGTCTATTGTTCCAGAAGCTACCTCCCATCATTCTGGGATTTTGTGAATGAATCTGTGGTCATTTGAGTTATTTACTTACTCAACAACTATTGAGCCACTCCTATATGCAGGTAACTGTGCAGGATACAAAGGTGAAAAAGTCAGATCCCTAAAAGAGTTTCCATTCTAGTAGAGGAAGATAAGACAGTAGAAAGTCACAGGTCCCCTAATGGAGATACAGAAAAGTGCTATGTGACCTCAAAGGAGAGAAAAATGATACAGTATGGGAGATGAATTAAGGAGACAATGATTCAGCCTATGGAAACTTGTTTGGTTCAGAAGGGGGGGTCCCTTTAAAATCTAGCACCAATGACATTTACTGGTCATCTTTCAACCCTTTTGTGAAATTATTTCTTGTTCACAAAGTTGCTTATGATAATTTTTTAGGTAACACTTGGATTGCTCAGAGGGATTGACTAATTCGCTAGTTACTGTGTAATGTGATACCAAGTCCTGATGTGTTGAGTGCTTTTAGGAAAGACTTGCCTCCCTTAAGGTTTTTCATAAGACACTCTGCACCACTCATGCCACTAATTCCAAAGTTAATCTAGAAAAGGCCTTATGTATGTGCTGTGCACAGTTACTAGTCAAACCAGTAAATGAATTCTTAATCAAACTTGTTTCTTCAGAACAAAGCTATCTTTCATATCACCTTCATTTTGTTTTTAAATAAGTTGTGGAGGGACGGGTCAAGCATGTACAAGTCACTGGTCAACCTGCTCTTTCTCAGCTAATGGGAAATGTCTCCTGTGATTCCATTTATTATAAATTATTATGATAAGGAAAGGTCAAGTACCAACAGTCATTAAAACTCACTAGAACTGAAGGACAAAACACTATTGTCCATTTCTTTCCTGAAATCCATTAACCTCTCTTTCATGTGAAACGTCTCACAGAATTTATTTTGATCTGAATATACATTTCTTTTATTACCAGTTACTGCACCACATGGTGTATTAAATGCAATCTGCACACATGGAGAAGTTAGGTGGCCCAGAAATTAAGTAGCTATCCTGTCTTGTGATAATATAATATCTCTCTGGAAAATAAAGAGGTCATTGATGACAGTAATCTGGGACTCAAGAAGTAATCTGAGATTCAAGAAGATAGTTGTTTAAAATAGAAGATAAAGACTGAGGGTCTCAGATTGGTTCAAGATGGCAGAGTAGAAGGAGGTGCACTCACTACCTCTTGTGAGAGTGCCAGAATCACAATTAACTGCTGAACAATCACTGAAAGGAAGACACTGGAACTCACCAAAAAAGATACCCCACCTCCAAAGACAAAGGAGAAACTGCAGTGAGACGGTAGGAGGGGTGCAATCACAACAAAATCAAATCCCATAATCACTGGGTGGGTGACTCACAAACTGGAGAACAATTATACCACAGAAGTCCACCCACTGGAGTGAAAGTTCTGAGCTCCACGTCAGGCTTCCCAACCTGGGGGTCCAGCAACAGGAGCAGGAATTCGTAGAGAATCAGACTTTGAAGGCTAGCAGGATTTGACTGCAGGACTTTGACAGGACTGAGGAAAACAGAGACTCCACTCTCGGAGGGCACACATAAAGGAGTGCATGTGTGAGGACCCAGGGGAAGGAGCAGTGACCCCATAGGAGACTGAACCAGATCTACGTGCTAGTGTTGGAGGGTGTCCTACAAATGTGTGGGTGGCTGTGGCTCACTTGGGGACAAGAACACTGGCAGCAGTTCTGGGAAGTACTCCTTGGTGTGAGCCCTCCAGGAGTCTGCCATTAGCCCCACCAAAGAGTCAGGTAGGCTCCAGTGCTGGGTCGCCTCAAGCCAAACAATGAACACAGAGGGAGCTCAGCCCCACCCATCACCAGACAAGCAGATTAAAGTTTTATTGAGCTCTGCCCATGAGAGCAATACCCAGCTCTATCCACCACCAGTCCCTCCCATCAGGAAGCTTGCACAAGTCGGTTATAGCCTCATCTACCAGAGGGCAGGCAGCAGAAGCAAGAAAAACTACAATCCTGCAGCCTGTGGAATGAAAACCACATTCACAGAAAGATAGGCAAAATGAAAAGGCAGAGGACTATCTACCAGATGAAGGAACAAGATAAAACACCAGAAAAACAACTAAATGAAGTGGAGATAGGCAACCTTCCAGAAAAAGAATTCAGAAAAATGATATTGAAGATGATCAAAGACCTCGGAAAAAGAATGGAGGCAAAGATCGAGAAGATGCAAGAAATGTTTAATAAAGACCTAGAAGAATTAAAAAACAAACACTTAGAAGAATTAAAGAACAAGCAAAGAGAGATGAACAATACAATAACTGAAATGAAAAATACACTAGAAGGAATCAATGGCAGAATAACTGAGGCAGAACAGATAAGTGACCTGGAGGACAGAATGGTGGAATTCACTGCTGTGGAACAAAATAAAGAAAAAAGAATGAAATGAAATGAAGACAGCCTAAGACACCTCTAGGACAACATTAAACACTCCAGCATTTTCATCATAGGGGTCCCAGAACGAGAAGAGAGAGAGAAAGGACCCAAGAAAATATTTGAAGAGATTATAGTCAAAAACTTACCTAACATGGGAAAGCAAATAGCCACCCAAGTACAGGAAGCACAGAGAGTCCCAAGCAGGATAAACACAAGGAGAAGCATGCCAAGATACATAGTAATCAAATTGACAAAAATTAAAGACAATGAAAAATTATCAAAAGCAACAAGGGAAAAATGACAAATAACATACAAGGGAATACCCAAAAGGTTAACAGTTGATTTCTCAGCAGAAACTCAACAAGTCAGAAAGGAATGTCATGATATATTTAAAGCAATGAAAGGGAAGAACCTACAACCAAGATTACTCTACTTGGCAAGTATCTCATTCAGATTCAATGGAGAAATCAAAAGCTTTACAGACAAGCAAAAGCTAAGAGAATTCAGCATCACCAAACCAGCTCTACACAAAATGATAAAGGTATTACTCTAAGTGGGAAACACAAGAGAAGAAAAGGACCTATGAAAAAAAACCCAAAACAGTTAAGAAAATGGTAATAGACCAAATGTAAAATAGATAGCTAGTGGGAAGCAGCTGCATAGCACAGGGAGATCAGCTTGGTGCTTTGTTACCACCTAGAGGGGTGGAATAGGGAGGGTGGGAGGGAGGCAGAAGAGGGAGGAAATATGGGGTATAAGTATATGTATAGCTGATTCACTTTGTTATAAAGCAGAAACTAACACAGGATTGTAAAGCAATTATACTCCAATAAAGATGTTAAAAAAAAAAAACAGAACAGAAAATGGTAATAGGAACATACATATCGATATTCACCTTAAATGTGAATGGATTAAATGCTCCAACCAAAGGACACAGGTTCAATGAATGGATACAAAACCAAGAACCATATATATGCTGTCTACAAGAGACCAAATTCAGACCTAGAGACACAAACAGACTGAAAGTGAGGGGATGGAAAAAGATATTCCATACAAATGGAAATCAAAACAAACCTGGAATAGCAATACTCATATCAGATAAAATAAACTTTAAAATAAAGAATGTTACAAGAGGCAAGGAAGGACACTACATAACAATCAAGGGATCAATCCAAGAAGAAGATATAGCAATTATAAATATATATGTCCCCAACATAGGAGCACCTCAGTATATAAGGGAAATGCTAAAAACCATAAAAGAGGAAATCAACACTAACACAATAACAGTGAGGCGTTTTAACACCTCACTTAAACCAATGAACAGATCATACAGACAGAAAATTAATAAGGAAACACAAGCTTTAAATGACACAATAGATCAGATAGATTTGATTGATATGTATATGACATTCCATCTGAAAAGAGCAGATTAAACTTTCTTCTCAGGGCACACGGGACATTCTCCAGGATAGATCATATTTTGGGTCACAAATCAAGCCTTGGCAAATTAAAGAAAATGGAAATCATATCAAGCTTCTTTTCTGACCACAATGCTATGAGATTGGAAATCAATTATAAGGAAAAAACGTGAAAAACACAAACACATGGAAGCAAACAACACATTACTAAATAACCAAGATATCACTGAAGAAACCAAAGAGAAAATCAAAAAATATCTAGAGACAAATGACAACAAAAATATGATGATCCAAAACCTATGGGATGCTGCAAAACAAGTTCTAAGAGGGAAGTTTATAACAATACAATCCTATCTCAAGAAACAAGAGAAATCTCAAATAAAAAATCTAATCTTACCTAAAGGAACTAGAGAAAGAATAACAAACAAAACCCAAAGTTAGTAGAAGTAAAGAAACCATAAAGATCAGAGCAGAAATAAATGAAATATAAACAAAGAAAACAATAGCAAAGATCAGTAAAACTAAAGCTGGTTCTTTGAGAAGGTAAATAAACTACAAGCAACTCTATGCCAATAAATGGACAACCTGGAAGAAATGGACAAATACTTAGAAAGGTATAAGCTTCCAAGACTGAATCAGGAAGAAATAGAAAATATGAACAGACCAATCACAAGTAATGAAATTGAAACTGTGATTAAAAATCTTCCAACAAACAAAAGTTCAGGACCAGATGGCTTCACAGGTGAATTCTATCAAACATTTAGAGACGAGCTAACACCCATTATTCTCAAACTCTTCCAAAAAACTGCAGAGGAAGGAACACTCCCAAACTCGTTCTACGAGCCCAGCATCACCCTGATACCAAAACCAGACAGAGATACTATAAAAAAGGAAAATTACAGACTAATATCACGGATGAATATAGATGCAAATATCATCAACAAAATACTAGCAAACAGAATCCCACACCACATTAAAAGGATCATAAACCATGATCAAGTGGGATTTATCCCAGGGATGCAAGGATTCTTCAATATATACAAATCAATCAATGTTATACACCATATTAACAAATTGAAAAATAAAAACCATATGATCACCTCAATAGATGCAGAAAAACCTTTTGACAAAATTCAACACCGATTTATGATAAAAACTCTCCAGAAAGTGGGCATAGAGGGAACCTACCTCAACATAATAATGGCCATATACTACAAACCCACAGCAAACATCAGTCTCATTGGTGAGAAAATGAAAGCATTTCCTCTAAGATCAGGAAGACGACAAGGATGTCCACTTTTGCCACTATTATTCAACATAGTTTTGGAAGTCCTGGCCACAGCAATCAGAAAAGAAAAAGAAATAAAAGGAATCCAAATTGGAAAAGAAGAAGTAAAACTTTCACTGTTTGTGGATGACATGATATTATACATACATAATCCTAAAGATGCTGCCAGGAAACTACTACAGCTGATCAATGAATCTGATAAATTTGCAGGATACATAATTAAGGCACAGAAAACTCTTGCATTCCTATACACTAACAATGAAAGATCAGAAACAGAAATTAAGGAAACAATACCATTCACCATTTCAAGAAAAAGAATATGATACCTAGGGATAAACCTACCTAAGGAGATAAAAGACCTCTACACTGGAAACTATAATATATTGATGAAAGAAATAAAAAATGACACAAACAGATGGAGAGATATACCATGTTCTCTGACTGGAAGAATCCATATTGTGAAAATGAACATACTACTCAAAGCAATCTACAGATTCAATGCAATCCCTATAAAATTACCAACAGTATTTTTTATAGAACTAGAACAAAACAATTTTTAATTTGTATGAAGACACAAAAGACCCTGAACAGCCAAAGAAATCTTGAGGAAAGAAAAATGGAGTGGGAGGAATCAGACTCTCAGACTTCAGACTATACTACAAAGCTACAGTAATCAAGACAATTTAGTAATGGCTCAAAAACAGAAATATTGATCAGTGGAACACGATAGAAAGCCCAGAGATAAACCCACACACCTATGGTCAACTAATCTATGACAAAGGAGGCAAGGATATACATAGGAGAAAGACAGTCTCTTCAATAAGTGGTGATGGGAAAACTGGACAGCTACATGTAAAATAATGAAATTAGAACACTTCCTAACACCATACACAAAAATAAACTCAAAGTGGATTAAAGACCTAAATGTAAGATCAGACACTCTAAAACTCTTAGAGGAAAACAGGACATAAATCACAGCAACATATTTTTTGACCCACCTCCTAGAGTAATGGAAATAAACAAAAAATAAACAAATGGGACCTAATGAAACTTAAAAGATTTTGCACAGCAAAGGAAACTATAAAAAAGACAAAAAAACCCTCAGAATGGGAAAAAAATATTTGCAAATGAATCAACGGACAAAGGATTAATCTCCAAAATATATAAGCAGCTCATTCAGCTCAATATTAAAAAAAAAACAACCCAATAAAAATATGGGCAGAAGACCTAAATAGACATGTCTCCAAAGAAGATATACAGATGGCCAAGAGGCACATGAAAAGCTGCTCAACATCACTAATTATTAGAGAAATGCAAATCAAAACTACAATGAGTTATCACCTCACACCAGTTAGAATGGGCATCATGAGAAAATCTACAAACAACAAATGCTGGAGCGTGTTTGGAGAAAAGTGAACCCTCTTACACTATTGGTGGGAATGTAAATTGATACAGCCACTATGGATAACAGTATGGGGGTTCCTTAAAAAACTAAAAATAGAACTATGATATGACCCAGCAATCCCACTACTTGGCATATACCCAGACAAAACCATAATTCAAAAAGACACATGCATCCCAATGTTCATTGCAGCACTATTTACAATAGCCAGGTCATGGAAGCAACCTAAATGCCCATCAACAGATGAATGGATAAAGAAGATGTGGCACATATATACAATGGAATATTACTCACCCATTAAAAGAAACGAAATTGAGTTATTTGTAGTGAGGTGGATGGACCTAGAGTCTGTCATACAGAGTGAAGTAAGTCAGAAAGAGAAAAACAAATACTGTATGTTAAAATATGTATGGGATCTAAAAAAATAAAAAGGTTCTGAAGAACCTAGGGGCAGGACAGTAATAGATGCAGATGTAGAGAATGGACTTGAGGACACGTGGAAGGGGAAGGGGAAGTTGGGACAAAGTGAGAGAGTGGCATGGACATATATACACTACTAAATATAAAATATATAGCTAGTGGGAAGCAGCCTCATAGCACAGGGAGATCAGCTCAGGGCTTTGTAACCACATAGAGAGGTGGGATAAGGAGGGTGGGAGGGAGATGCAAGAGGGAGGGGATATGGGGATATATGTATGCAATCCCACTAGTGGTCATATACCCAGAGAAAACCATAATTCAAAAAGACACATGCACCCCAATGTTCATTGCAGTGCTCTTTACAATAGCCAGGTCATGGAAGCAACCTAAATGCCCATCGACAGATGAATGGATAAAGAAGATGTGATACATATATACAATGGATATACTCAGCTATAAAAAGAATGAAATTGGGTCATTTGTAGAGATGTGGATGGACCTAGAGACTGTCATACAGAGTGAAGTAAGTCAGAAAGAGGAAAACAAATATCATATATTAATGCATGTATGTGGAATCTAGAAAAATGGTACAGATGAACCAGTTTGCAAGCAGAAATAGAGACACAGATGTAGAGAACCAACATATGGACACCAAGGGGGGAAAGTGGGGTGGGGGTGGGGATGGCAAGAATTGGAGATTGCGATTGACATATATACACTAATATGTATAAAATAGATAACTAATAAGAACATGCTGTATAAAAAAAATAAAATAAAATTCAAAAAAAAAAAAACTTAGGGTTTCATTCACGGAAAAGAATGTATTTCACTTCAAAAATGATTGAAAGGAAATTACCAGGCTTTCCATGGTAAATATGTAACTCACTATCTCTTCCCTCCTATCCTCACTTTATGCATGTTAAATCAATTAGGCCTCTGTTAGTATAAGAAAAATATGCTGTTAATTGATTGATGAGAAAGTATGTTCCCTACAGGTGTCTATTAGTTTCTTTTCATAACACTGTAAGTAAAAATATATTTTTCACTTCAAATTCTAAGGTAGAATTCTCAGTACCCTAGTGTTAATGTCTGCAGTGTAATCATTCTGAAACTACTCTTACTTATGCTGTGCTATGTTATGTTGAACATCTTATGGGAAAATACATCTGTGGAATACCACATCAATCATTTAGTATCTGCTAGTAATCTATAATAGCATTTTGGGAAGATCACATTCAGAACTAGTGTTATAGGGACCCCAAATGGAACACTTTTATCTATAATAGGAGAGAAAATAATGACAGCAGCAACCACAACAACACTATAAAAAAGGAAGCTCTTTCACACATTAAATTTATTTTGCATGATGCTAAAACAATGGGTTAAAAAATAAGGTCATCAGCTGATCAGTTGTTTGCTCACTCTACATAATTACAAATAATCAAGTCAATGATTTCCCAAACATTTATTTAACTTGCTTTCTGGGTGAAGTGGCTGCATTGCATTGGCATGGTTTTGACAGAGTCTGAGTCACAGTATGAAACATCAGATGATGGATAGACTGCCCCGGAATGAAGTGAAGACGTATTTGATGACCAAGCGTAGACCAAGAAGTCTACTGACAGCCTATGGCAGTTATGGAACTGAAGCATTTGTATCTGCATTTTGCATGGAGATGATTTCGTAGCGTTTACCTCGTTTGCAAATTGCAATTCTAATCTTTGGAAAGTCTTTCTTGATAAGTGTGATAGTATATGAACCTCTGACATGAATGACTGGGTTTGCATTGAGAAAGAAAACCTCACTGGATTCCAGAACAGATACACTTTTTGGAAATGAGTACATAAAAAAGGGGTAAGAAATTATTCTTTCAGATTATTTTGGAGTAAAGTTGTATCAATATCAGTTTTCAACCATAAAAAAACCTCTGTAATTTTGTACTTTTGGCACCTCTTCCCACTTCCACATATTCCCAGATATATGACTCCTAAGGTGGATGATCAAAGTTCCCTGAAAAGAATTGGTCAAAATAGTTCCTAAAATATGCTAGGAACAAATTTATAAAAGAAAAAATATCAATATTTTTACTGCTTTTGATAAGCACTATTTCATTGGGTGACCAACTGAAAACTCCTTAGCTCTCTTTATCTAGACACTCTTACCCATCTAAACATACACACACCCTCACACTCCCACAAACAATCATATATACACGTACAATCTTTAGCCATGTATTGTATCTGCATCAGCAGTGCCATTTCTAGTCTACAGAAATATTTATGATCATTCTAAGCAGCATACAGCCAGTAACTCCTGCTATACCCTTTAGGCCAGTGAAATTGTTCTGGTACTAAAAAAAAAAGGAGACTTTATCATGTGATAAGAGTAATACAGAGAATAATAAACAATAAATTTCTTAATCAAGAAATTAATCAAGAAACCCAAGGGGAAAACACTATGAAAAGGCAAGAGATAGGAAGGCTGGATTTATTTGCATATGTTTACAGAAGTGACTCATCAGGACCCATTTAGTTCCAAGTGACAAGAATCAACTCAAATTAGGTTAAATCAAATCTAAGAAGATAATTAGCTGATATAGCTTAGAAGGATGCTGGAGAAACTAAAAATGGGTGGAGGAACCACAGAAACCAGGACTTTAGGGTTTAGAAACAGAGAGTCAAAGATACTAGTTTTATATATATTATATTTATATATTATATATATAATATACTATGTGCAGTAAATATACTATATATATATGATATTCTGATTAGCCAGAAATCTTTCATTTTCATTTTGAAATACCTAACATTGTTCAGTACAAAAACACTGTGAAATTACTTTACAACTGCTTAGAATATTTGAGGGGCTGACTGGTGATTCTTAGAGTATATTCAGGCAAAATCTGTGAGTGGAAGCAAAAAAGAACTGGAAACAGAATAGAGATTTCTCAGTGAGCCAGAAAAACCATGATATGACCCAGAAAGTATTGAGTTGATTAAAGAACTTAATGCACTATCTAGCACTTAGTGTTCAATAAATATTAGTCTTGTGCCATACTTTCGATAGCTTATCTCATTTATTCCTCACAATATTCAAATATATAGAAAGTCCCATTTTACAGCTGAAGAAATTGGGGTGCCAGGCAACTTTTGCAAGGTCACATAGCTTATAAATAAAGGATTCATCTGCAAGTGGAACACAGGCAAGTTTTCTATAAAATTTCTCGTGTCATGTTACTTGTCAAAACAAAGCATTATGGCAAAATTTCAAGTTATGCCACTATTTTCTAAGGTAAATTTCCTCATATAAATAGGTTTAGAATAAAAGCATGGATATTTTAACATAAAAATACTTTTTATCTTCAGTATTGATGTTTATTTAATGTTAATGACATACAAAAGTAAACCAAGTCAATATACATAACTCTTTCAAACTGTTTAAATATGACCCACAGGAAAAAATACATTTTACACCACAACCCAGTAAACACATATGTTTTTTATTTATATGATTTAAACCAAAATTTTATGAAATATTTACTTTATCACATGTAATGCACTCTGGTACCTTATATGCTATTTTACCACTTAAAAAAAATAATGATGGCCATGACCTATGAAATTGATTTCTTAACCCACTAATGGGTTGTGATCAACAGTTTGAATGAAAAACACTCATTTGAACAATGATGCTTAAAACAAACATATCTACTTCTTTTTAGCTCCTAAGTATAATTGGATTCTCCAATCAACTAAAAAAAAAAAAAAAAAAGCAAAAGGCCCAGGAGGAGCTTCAAGATGGCAGAAGAGTAAGATGCAGAGATCACCTTCCTCCCCACAAATACATCAGAAATACATCTACATTTGGAACAACCTCTACAGAACACCTACTGAACGCTCGCAGAAGACCTCAGACCACCCAAAAGGCAAGAAACTCCCCACGTATCTGGATAGGGCAAAAGAAAAAAGAAAAAACAGAGGCAAAAGAATAGGGCCAGGACCTGCACTTCTGGGAGGGAGCTGTGAAGGAGGAAAGGTTTCCACACACTAGGAAACCCCTTCGTGGGCAGAGACTAGGGGTGGCGGAGGGGGAAGCTTCGGAGCCACAGAGGAGACAGCGCAGCAACAGAGGTGTGGAGGGCAAAATGGAGAGATTCCTGCACAGAGGATCGGTGCCAACCAGCACTCACCAGCCAAAGAGGCTTCTCTGCTCACCCGCCGGTGTGGGCGGGGGCTGGGAGCTGAGGCTCAGGCTTCGGTTGGTCGGAAGCGGGGAGAGGACTGGTGGTGTGAAGACAGCCTGAAGGGGTTAGTGCACCACAGCTAGCCTGGAGGGAGTCCAGGAAAGTCTGGAGCTGCTGAAGAGGCAAGAGGCTTTTTCTTTCTTCTTTGTCTCCTGGTATGCAAGGAGAGGGGTTAAAGAGCGCCACTTAAAGGAGCTCCAGAGACAGGCGCGAGCCGTGGCTATCAGTGCGGACACCAGAGAAGGACATGAGATGCTAAGGCTGCTGCTGCTGCCACTAAGAAGCCTGTGTGCAAGCACAGGTCACTTTCCACCCCTGCCCTCCTGGGATCCTGTGCAGCCCGCCACTGCCAGGGTCCCGTGATCCAGGGACAACTTCCCCAGGAGAACACACGGTGCACCTCAGGCTGGTGCAACATCACGCTGGCCTCTGCCACTGCAGTCTAGCCCCGCATCCGTACCCCTCCCTCCCCCCGGCCTGAGTGAGCCAGAGCCGCCAAATCAGTTGCTCCTTTAACCCTGTCCTGTCTAAGCAAAGAACAGACGCCCTCAGGTGACCAACACGCAGAGGCGAGGCCAAATCCAAAGCTGAACACTGGGAGCTGTGCAAACAAAGAAGAGAAAGGGAAATTTCTCCCAGCAGCCTCAGGAGCAGCAGATTAAATCTCCACAATCAACTTGATGTACCCTGCATCTGTTGAATACCTGAATAGACAATGAATAATCCCAAACTGAGGAGGTGGATTTAGGGAGCAACAATACATATATTTCTTTCCCTTTGTCTCTTTTTGTGAGGGTGTATGTGAATGCTTCTGTGTGTGATTTTTGTCTGTATAGCTTTGCTTTTACTATTTGACCTAGGGTGCTATCTGTCTGTTTTTTTGTTTTTTCTTTTTTATTTAAACTTTTTTTTCCTTAATTATTATTTTTTATTTTCATAGCTTTATTTTATTTTATTTTATTTTATTTTATTTTATTTTATCTTCTTCTTTCTTTCTTTTTTGTCGTCCTTTTATTACGAGCCACATGGAGGACAGGCTCTTGGTGCTCCAGCCAGGCATCAGGGCTGTGCCACTGAGGTGGGAGAGCCAAGTTCCGTACCCCTCCCTCCCCCCGGCCTGAGTGAGCCAGAGCCGCCAAATCAGTTGCTCCTTTAACCCTGTCCTGTCTAAGCAAAGAACAGACGCCCTCAGGTGACCAACACGCAGAGGCGAGGCCAAATCCAAAGCTGAACACTGGGAGCTGTGCAAACAAAGAAGAGAAAGGGAAATTTCTCCCAGCAGCCTCAGGAGCAGCAGATTAAATCTCCACAATCAACTTGATGTACCCTGCATCTGTTGAATACCTGAATAGACAATGAATAATCCCAAACTGAGGAGGTGGATTTAGGGAGCAACAATACATATATTTCTTTCCCTTTGTCTCTTTTTGTGAGGGTGTATGTGAATGCTTCTGTGTGTGATTTTTGTCTGTATAGCTTTGCTTTTACTATTTGACCTAGGGTGCTATCTGTCTGTTTTTTTGTTTTTTCTTTTTTATTTAAACTTTTTTTTCCTTAATTATTATTTTTTATTTTCATAGCTTTATTTTATTTTATTTTATTTTATTTTATTTTATTTTATCTTCTTCTTTCTTTCTTTTTTGTCGTCCTTTTATTACGAGCCACATGGAGGACAGGCTCTTGGTGCTCCAGCCAGGCATCAGGGCTGTGCCACTGAGGTGGGAGAGCCAAGTTCAGGACACTGGTCCACAAGAGAGCTCCCAGCTCCACGTAATATCAAACAGTGAAAATTGCACAGAGATCTCCATCTCAATGCCAAAACCCAGCTCCAATCAACAACCAGCAAGCTACAGTGCAGGATGACCCATGCCAAACAACTAGCAAGAAAGGAACACAGCCCCATCCATTAGCACAGAGGCTGCCTAAAATCATAATAAGGCCACAGACACTGCAAAACACACCACCAGACGTGGAACGGCCCACCAGAAAGACAAGATCCAGCCTCATCCATCAGAACACAGTCACCAATCCCTTCCACCAGGAAGCCTACAAAACCCACTGAACCGAACTTAGCCACTGGGACAGACAACAAAAACAATGGAAACTATGAACCTGCAGCCTGCAAAAAGGAGACCCCAAACACAGTAAGTTAAGCAAAATGAGGAGACAAAGAAATTCACAGCAGATGAAGCAGCAAGGCAGAAACCCACAAGACTTAACAAATGAAGAGGAAATAGGCAGTCTACCTGAAAACAAATTCAGAATTACAGTAAAGATGATCCAAAATCTGGGAAATAGAATGGAGAAAAAACAAGAAACATTTAACAAGGACCTAGAAGAACTAAAGAGCAATCAAACAGTGATGAACAATACAATAAATGAAATTAAAGTTTCTCTAGAAGAGATCAATAGCAGAATAACTGAGGCAGAAGAACGGAAAAGTGACCTGGAAGATAAAATAGTGGAAATAACTACTGCAGAGCAGAATAAAGAAGAAAGAATGAAAAGAATTGAGGACCATCTCAGAGACCTCTGGGACAACATTAAATGCACAAACATTCGAATTATATGGGTCTCAGAATAAGAAGAGGAAAAGAAAGGCACTTAGAAAATATTTGAAGAGATTATAGTTGAAAACTTCCCTAATTTGAGAAAGGAAGTAGTTAATCAAGCCCAGAGAGTCCCATACAGGATAAATCCAAGGAGAAACACGCCAAGACACATATTAATCAAACTATCAAAAATTAAATACAAAGAACAAATATTAAAAGCAGCAAGGGAAAAACAACAAATAACATACTAGGGAGTCCCCATAATGTTAACAGCTGATCTTTCAACAGAAACTATGCAAGCCAGAAGGGAATGGTAGGACATCTTTAAAGTGATGAAAGGGAAAAATCTACAAACAAGATTACTCTACGCAGCAAGGATCTCATTCAGATTTCATGGAGACTTTAAAAGCTTTACAGACAAGCAAAAGCTAAGAGAATTCAGCACCATCAAACCAGCTTTACAGCAAATGCTAAAGGAACTTCTCTAGCCAGGAAACACAAAAGAAGGAAAAGACCTACAATAATAAACCCAAAACAATTAAGAAAATGGTAATAGGAACATACATATCGATAA
>NC_041234.1:74483516-74484372 GCF_002837175.3 Physeter macrocephalus | reverse complement strand
ACACTACATAATGATCAAGGGATCAATCCAAGAAGATATAACAATTGTAAATATTTATGCACCCAACATAGGAGCACCTCAATACATAAGGCCAATACTAACAGCCATAAAAGGGGAAATCAACAGTAACACAACCATAGTAGGAGACTTTAACACCCCACTTTCACCAATGGACAGAACATCCAAAATGAAAATAAATAAGGAAACACAAGTTTTAAATGATACATTAAACAAGATGGACTTAATTGATATTTATAGGACATTCCATCCAAAAACAACAAAATACACATTCTCCTCAAGTGCTGATGGAATATTCTCCAGGGTAGATCCAGGGTAGATCATATCATGGGTCAGAAATAAAGCCTTGGTAAATTTAAGAAAATTGAAATCATATCAAGTATCTTTGCTGACCACAATGCTGCGAGACTAGATATCAATTACAGGAAAAAATCTTTAAGAAATACAAACACGGAGGCTAAACAACACACTACTTAATAACCAAGAGGTCACTGAAGAAATCAAAGAGGAACCAAAAAATACCTAGAAACAAATGACAATGAAAACACAACAACCCAAAACCTATGGGATGCAGCAAAAGCAGTTCTAAGAGGGAAGTTTATAGCTATACAAGCCGACCTTAAGAAACAAGAAACATCTCCAATAAACAACCTACACTTACAACTAAAGCAATTACAGAAAGAAGAACAAAAAACCCCAAAATTAGCAGAAGGAATGAAATCACAAAGATCAGATCAGAAATAAATGAAAAGGAAATGAAGGAAACGATAGCAAAGATCAATAAAACTAAAAGCTGGTTCTTTGAGAAGATAAACAAAATTGATAAACCATTAGCCAG
>NC_041234.1:74446304-74482798 GCF_002837175.3 Physeter macrocephalus | reverse complement strand
TTCTCAAGATTGCTTTGGCTATTCGGGGTCTTTTGTGTTTCCATACAAATTGTGAAATTTTTTGTTCTAGTTCTGTAAGAAATGCCAGTGGTAGTTTGATAGGGATATGCAAATCAATCAATGTGATACACCATATCAACAAACTGAAGGAGAAAAACCATATGATCATCTCAATAGATGCAGAGAAAACTTTCAACAAAATTCAACACCCATTTATGATAAAAACCCTGCAGAAAGTAGGCATAGAGGGAACTTTCCTCAACATAATGAAGGCCATATATGACAAACCCACAGCCAACATCGTCCTCAATGGTGAAAAACTGAACACATTTCCACTAAGATCAGGAACAAGACAAGGATGCCCATTCTCACCACTATTATTCAACATAGTGTTGGAAGTTTTAGCCACAGCAATCAGAGAAGAAAAAGAAATAAAAGGAATCCAAATCAGAAAAGAAGTAAAGCTGTAACCCTTGCAGATGACATGATACTATACATAGAGAATCCAAAAATGCTACCAGAAAATTACTAGAGCTAATCAATGAATTTGGTAAAGTAGGAGGATACAATATTAATCACAGAAAACTCTGGCATTCCTATACACTAATGATGAAAAATTTGAAAGTGAAATTAAGAAAACACTCCCATTTACCATCACAACAAAAAGAATAAAATATCTAGGAATAAACCTACCTAAGGAGACAAAAGACCTATACGTAGAAAATCATAAGACACTGATGAAAGAAATTAAATATGATACAAATAGATGGAGAAATACACCATGTTCTTGGATTGGAAGAATCGACATTGTGAAAATGACTCTACTACCCAAAGCAATCTACAGATTCAATGCAATCCCTATCAAACTGCCACTGACATTTTTCATGGAACTAGAACAAAAAATTTCACAATTTGTATGGAAACACAAAAGACTCTGAATAGCCAAAGCAATCTTGAGAAAGAAAAATGGAGCTGGAGGAATCAGGCTCCCTGACTTCAGACTATAATACAAAGCTACATTAATCAAGACAATATGGTACTGGCACAAAATAGATATATAGATCAATGGAACAGCATAGAAAGCCCAGAGATAAGCCCACGCACATATGGTAACCTTATCTTTGATAAAGGAGGCGAGAATATACAGTGGAGAAAAGACAGCCTCTTCAATAAGTGGTGATGGGAAAACTGGAAAGCTACATGTAAAAGAATTAAATTAGAACACTCCCTGACACCATACACAAAAAGAAACTGAAAATGGATTAAAGACCTAAATGTAAGGCCAGACACCATCAAACTCTTCGAGAAAAACATAGGCAGAACACTCTATGGATACAGCCACTATGGAGAACAGTATGGAGTTTCCTTAAAAAACTGAAAATAGAACTACCATATGACCCAGCAATCCCTCTACTGGGCATATACCCTGAAAAAACCATAATTCAAAAAGAGTCAGGTACCAAAATGTTCATTGCAGCTCTATTTACAATAGCCAGGACATGGATGCAACCTAAGTGTCCATCAACAGATGAATGGATAAAGAAGATGTGGCACATATATACAATGGAATATTACTCAGCCATAAAAAGGAATGAAATGGAGTTATTTGTAGTGAGGTGGATGGACCTAGAGACTGTCATACAGAGTGAAGTAAGTCAGAAAGAGCAAAACAATTACCATATGCTAACACATATATATGGAATCTAAAACAAGAAAAAAAAAGAACCTAGGGGCAAGATGGGAATAAAGATGCAGACCTACTAGAGAATGGAATTGAGGATATGGGGAGGGGGAAGGGTAAGCTGTGACAAAGTGAGAGAGTGGCATGGACATATATACACTACCAAACGTAAAATAGATAGCTAGTGGGAAGCGGCTGCATAGCACAGGGAAATCAGCTCGGTTTTTTGTGACCACCTAGAGGGGTGGGATAGGGAGGGTGGGAGGGAGGGAGATGCAAGAGGGAAGAGATATGGGAACATATGTGTATGTATAACTGATTCACTTTGTTTCAAAGCAGAAACTAACACACCATTGTAAAGCAATTACACTCTAATAAAGATTTTTTTAAAATAAGAAAATAAAAAGGCCCTACTGTAGAAGGTTGTAGTCAGGATTCACTCTTCTTGACTAAGGAGGCAGCAGTGGCAGCATTGTTCCTTCAAGCCATTTTTCCCCTCACTCAGCTTTCCTTAGCCAGCTAGGATCTCAGATCTTTCTTCCTCTTGCCTGGAAGGTAACAAGTCTTTTGGTACTTACAGTTTACATCAACACTCAGTCATAACCAAGTTTCCAACTTGTATCCAGTGGAACAAAATTTGACAAAATATGTCAGAAAATCTCAGAAAAAAATGGCAGTAGATACATTGGCTCGTATACACAGCCTTACGCCACTGGTGTCGACAGGAGACTATAATTATTAGGTAGGTAGCTGCTGTGCTGGAGAAATTATAGATGTAAGTAAGTATGGGTAAATCTGGTTGGCCTGTGTTTTTATTAATATTTTGATGGACTTGCTATAAATTTTCTCTTTTAAAATTTTCATCTCATCACAGCCTACCCCTCTCCCTCCCCATATCCTCAAGTCCATGCTCTGTGACGATGTGAGAGAGTGGCCTGGACATATATACACTACTAAGCGTAAAGTGGATAGCTAGTAGGAAGAAGCCGCATAGCACAGGGAGATCAGCTAGGTGGTTTGTGACCACCTAGGGGGTGGGATAGGGAGGGTGGGAGGGAGGGAGACACAGGAGGGAAGAGAAATGGCCACATGTGTATATGTATAACTGATTCACTTTGTTATAAAGCAGAAACTAACACACCCCTGTAAAGCAACTATACTCCAATGAAGATGTTAAAAAAAAATTTTTCATGAAGGCAGAACCAAAATTAGCTGATATTTAACGTTTCTGGTTAAACCTTCCAAATAACATGTGCCAAAAAATAAATGGTGGCTAGTTCAGTCTAACATTATTTTTTCCTGCTATTTCAAGCTGTTTTGTCATATTTTGGGCTTATTTTTTTTTTAATTTTATTAAATATAAGCCACAACCATAGTTTGGAGATATTGGAGATACTTCTGGTTCTTGGTTTATCCAAAAATGTCACTTTTCTTCCCTAGATTGCTCTTCAGGGTGTAAAATGAAGTATGACTGATGATAATTAACTAATATTTTATTCACCTTATGAATTTTACTTTTTCCCCCAATCATTATTTTATTCTATTTTTAAAATATTGGTAGCAATTTAAAAATATTTTTTAATAAAAATGCTAAATTATTTTAAAGAAAAAGATTCTGAACATTTGTTTTTTTGAAAAATAGCGTGGAGTAATAATGCTATATTGGCTTTTAGCATAAAACAATATTTAATAAAAGGCTGATATAGACCATGAGAGTCATATGCTCAGACCCTGTAAAATACATATAAGAGAACACCAAAGGCTTTCTGGAAGACAATGATTTTATTGCACTGAAAGCTACACATCTTTACACATATGAAAGATTACTTATAATGATATGAAAAGAAAAGGAAGTAAACCTCCATTTCATAAACAGTGAACTTCCCCAAGAGAAATACAAAAAAATATTAACAGCCTTAATTCTTCCCTAGAATTATTTTTCAAAGAAGAAAAAACAGACAAATTGAGGCTTAACCTAAAGAACTTCTTTAAACCTTTATTCAGCCTTGAACTTTTATCTCTTATATACATCCTCTTCCTGTAGCAAAGTACACATATAAGGAAAAAGAGATTCATCAGCCTCTTAACCACACAAACATGACAAAAGTCCCCAAAGAATACTACATAAAGAGAATAGTTACATAAATCATTTATATAAATAAATGTCTACTCTCTTTTCCTATTCCAGGAAGCCTTGCACTACTGACTGAGGTTCCAGATAAAGAAAGAAGAATAAAAATCCCTTTCCACTTGGCAATATCTATTGCTCCTAATATAAAGAGAATTACCAACTTATTTAATGAAGATGATCTAGTTTTATTTGTTAGGGAATAAGGACTCATTATTTTTACTCATGGGATATGACACCTTCTGGTGTTGGCAGCTGCTAGACTATGTCAGCACCTGCCAATAGCAGTTAGTGAATTGGAGAAATATTGACAACTTTATGAACATCTGTGATTGCTATCACTTGTCCTAAAACATGTACTCAAAAATTCCTCAAATCCATGACAAACCAATGTAAAATACATTTAGTGACTTGATTATTGTTATTCTGGTTTTCTGTATCTGACTATTCCTATATATCCTTAGAGGTTATTAGCTCCTAGGAACAGATTTTTTTAAAATAAACTTTATTTTAGAATAGTTTTTGATTTACACAATTATGGCAGACAGTACAGAGAGTTTCTATATACCCCACACACACATTCTAGCAATAGAATCCCCTATTACTAACATCATACATTAGAATGGTACATTTGTTATAATTTATGAACCAATATCAAACATTCTTTATCAATTGATATCCAACCTTTATTCAGATTCCCTTAGTTTTCTTCTACTGTTTTTTTTTCTGTTTGAAGATCCCATCCAGAATTCCACATTACAATTAATTCTCATGTCTCCTTAGACTCCTTCTGGCTGTGACAATGTCTCAGATTTTCCTTTGTTGTTGTTGTTTCTGCTGACTTTGACAGTTTTGAGGAATACTGTTCAAGTTACTTTGTAGAATATCCATAAATGGGGATTTGTCTGATTTTTTATTATTGTTATTAGACTGGGGTTATGGGTTGAAAGACTACAGAGGTAAAGTGACAGTTAACATTAAAGTTAACTGTTGATGTTAACTTGATCACCTGGCTTAACATAGTGTTTTTCAGGCTACTTCACTGTAAAGTTAACCTTTTTTTTTCTCCCTTTCCATACATTCTTACTTTTTGTAAGAAAGTCACTATGCACAGCCCACACCTGAGTGGGGATTTATGCTCTATGTCCTTAAAAGTGGAGTATACATATATTATTTGGAATTATTTTGCATGGGACATATGTCTATTCTCCCCATTTATTTATTTATTCAGCCATTTATTTATACCTGTATGGATTCATGCATCTTTATTTTATACTTTGAGGTATTTTATTGCTTAAAAATCTTCCAGTTTTATCCATTGGGAGATCTTTCAATTGGCACCTTGTGTACATTTGAGTATTCCCTACCCCCATCAATGTGGTTTTCTTATTCTTTTCTTCTTTCCTTTTCTTTTCTTTTCTCTTCTTTTTTTCTTTGAGAACTTCCTTAGTTTTAGGTACTAAAGTATGCTCCATGTTTATCTATATATTTTCTGCCCCAGTTCTATGATCAGCCATTTCTCCAAGAAGCCTTGTCACTTTTATTAGAGAGTGGTCTTAGAAACAAAATATGTATGTGCTCATTGCTACTGGGGTGTTGTTAGTTATAGGTTCTCTTAGCTGACATAACAAGGAAATATATGTGTGTATACTAATTATATTATAAATAATACACATATCTATACATATTTGTATATGTTTCCATCTATGTCTATATTAAGGTACTGATGTCTCCATCATCATACTGATGTCTCTAAATTCTTATCCATTACCACTTGGATCATTTTATACTCCTCTCTTCCTTATCTGTAAATTCCCACTCAAACAGTGAGAAACCTGACTCCCACCATCAATCATATATTTACTGAATTTTTAAATTTCAGTATACATATATTGCAGTATCAGAATTGATATCCTGGTGGGAACTCTTTATCAAGTATAGTACACTGTTTACATGCAGTTCCTTTTGCCTTCAGTCTTACAGACTGAATTCATTTCCAAAGTTACTTAGGTCAGCAATTTATTCCCCCATCCCTTTCAGTGAGATTTTAAAATACATTTGTAACATATTTAGATTCTTTTGTCACACTTTCCATTCCTTCCTGGAATGCATACATTAAGGATTACTCTTTGTGCTGTAAAAATTAATTGGTTTTGACAAACGTTTAATGTCTTGTTTTCACCCCTTATAGTATCATACAAAATAGTTTCACTGACCTAAAAAACAATCCCCTATGCCTCACCTAATCAACATCCCCAAACCCCTAGAAACCAGGGACTTTTTAATAGTTTTGTCTTTTCCAGAATGTCATAAAATTTAATTGTACAGTATGTAGCTTTTTCACACTGTTTTTTCACTTAGCAATATGCATTTAATAGTGATTTTTTTTTCATGTCCTGAGGATTTTCTTTTTATCACTATAAAGTACTCCCACGTATGGGTATATCAGAGTTTGTTGTCCATTCACATACTGAAGGACTTCTTTGTTACTTTCCAGGCTTGGTAATTATGAATAAAGCTACCATAAGCATTCATGTGCAGGTTTTTTGTGGACATAAGTTTTCAAATAAATTTGATAAATACCTGGGAGTGCAATTGCTGGACCATATGATAATGTTATGTTTAATTTTGGAAGAAAATACCAATTGTCTTCCAAAGTACCTGTATCATTTTTCATTTCCACTAGCAATGAATGAGAATTCTTGTTGCTCTGCATTCTCGCCAGCAGTTGTTATTGTCAGTTTTTAAAAATTTTAACCATTCTAATAGGCTCATAGTGATATCTTATTATTTTAATTTGCAACTCCTTCATGACAAATGATGTGGCGCATCTTTTCACATGTTTACTTTCCATTTGCATATCTCCATTTCTTGTAATTTCTTTATGTGGATTTGGTATTACGATAATGGTGATCCCATAGAATGAGTTAAGAGATGTTCCCACTGCTTCAATTTTCTGAAATATATTGTGGAAAATTGGTATCATTTATTTGTTAAATGCTTGACAGAATTCACCAGTAAAATCATCTGCCTCTGAAGATTATGTTTTTGGAAGGTTATTATTGATTTACTTTCTTTACTAGAAATAGAGCTATACAAATTATTTATTTCTCCTAGTGTGAGTCTCCTTTGTGTCTTTTGAGAAATTTGTTCATTTCATCTAAATTATCAAATGTGTAGACATAAGTCAAAATTATAGTATTCATTTATTACTTTTAAAGTCCATTTATGTCTTCTCTTTTTTTCTCTTGGTTAGCTGGGCTAGAGGTTTACCAACTTTATTGATATTTTCAAAGAACTGGCTTTTGTCTGACTAATTTTCTCTATCATTTTCCTATTTTTCAATTTCAATGATTTCTGCTCTGAATTTTATTATTTTTTTTCTGCCTGCTTTAGGCCTAAAATGCTCTTCTTTCTCTAGATTTTCTAAGGTAGGAAATTACATAATTAATTTTAGTTTTTTATTTTTGATAATGGAATATTTAGTATTTATTATAATAACCTATGAATTATGGACACAGCAAATTTGACACGGTAAAATTGTATTTTTATGTGTTAGTATGTTTTCTAGTACATGGGGGCCTGCTGTATATTTAATTTGTGTAATCCATTTATGTTCATTTTAAAGCAGTCAGAACAGTTTTCCTGTTTTATATGATAGATTTTTTTGCAGTAAAATATATGTAGCATAAAATTTATGATTTTAACCATTTTAATGTGTACAGTTCTGTGGCAGGAAGTACATTCACAGTGTTGTATATCTGTGACTATAGATTTTTTTTTCTTTGTGACAGGGATTTATTTGTTTGTTTTAAAATCCTAAATGGAAACTGCATAACAAGGAGATCAAGGTCTTATCTCTGTCTCATCTCCCAAGGCTGCCCTGGAGGAGGCCTCTGTGTGGAACCTGAGGGCTCAGGAAGAGCCAGGGTGAAAACAATTGCCCTAAAGAATCATTAAAATGAACATCTTTACTCTTTGTTGTTTGATTTTTTTTTAATTAATTTTTATTGGAGTATAGTTGCTTTACAGTGCTGTGTTAGTTTCTGCTGTACAGCAAAGCGAATCAGCTATATGTATACATATATCCTTTCTTTTTTGGATTCCCTTCCCATTTGGGTCACCACAAAGCACTCAGTAGAGTTCCCTGTACTATACAGTAAGTTCTCATTAGTTATCTATTTTATACATAGTAGCATATATATGTCAATCCCAATCTCCCAATTCATCCCACCTCCCCTTCCCCCTTGGTATCCATATATTTGTTCTCTATGTCTGTCTCTATTTCTGCTTTGAAAATAAGTTCATCTGTATCACTTTTCTATATTCCACATATAAGCAATATTACACAATATTTGTTTTTCTGACTTATGTCACTGCGTATGACAGTCTCTAGGTCCATCCACATCTCTGCAAATTGTACAATTTCATTTCTTTTTATGACTAAGTAATATTCCATTGTATATATGTACCACATCTCCTTTATCCATTCTTCTGTTGATGGACATTTAGGTTGCTTTCATGTCCCAGCTATTGTAAATATTGCTGCAGTGAACATTGTGGTGCATGTATGGTTTCAAATTATGGTTTTCTCTGGATATATGCCCAGGAGTGGGACTGCCTGATCATATGGTAGCTCTATTTTTAGTTTTTTTAAGGAACCTCCATACTGTTCTCCATGGTGACTGTACCAATTTACTTTCCCACTAACAGTGTAAGAGGGTTCCTTTTTCTCCACACCCTCTCCAGCATTTATTATTTGTAGATTTTTTGATGATTACCATTCTGACCTTTGTGAGGTGATACCTCATTGTAGTTTTGATCTGCATTTCTCTAATAATTACTGATAATAAGCATCTTTTCATGTGCTTTTTGGCCACCTGTATGTCTTCTTTGGAGAAATGTCTATTTAGTTCTGCCCATTTTTTGATTGGGTTGTTTGCTTTTTCTCCTTTTTTTTTTTGCGGTACGCGGGCCCCTCACTGTTGTGGCTTCTCCTGTTGTGGAGCACAGGCTCCGGACGCACAGGCTCAGTGGCCATGGCTCATGGGCCCAGCTGCTCCACGGCATGTGGGGTCTTCCCAGACCGGGGCACGAACCCGTGTCCCCTGCATAGGCAGGTGGACTATCAACCACTGCGCCACCAGGGAAGCCCTGCTTTTTTGGATATTGAGCTACATGAGCTGTTTGTATATTTTGGAGATTAATCCTTTGTCAGTTGCTTCATTTGCAAATATTTTCTCCCGTTCTGAGGGTTGTCTTTTCATTTTGTTTATGGTTTCCTTTGCTGTGCAAAAGCTTTTAAGTTTAATTAGGTCCCATTTGTTTATTTTTATTTTCATTACTCTAGGAGGTGGGTCAAAAAAGATCTTGCTTTGATTTATGTCAAAGAGTGTTCTGCCTATGTTTTCCTCTAAGAGTTTTATAGTGTCCAGCCTTACATTTAGGTCTTTAATCCATTATGAGTTTACTTTTGTGTGTGGTGTTAGGGAGTGTTCTAATTTCATTCTTTTACATTTAGCTGTCCAGTTTTCCCAGCACCACTTATTGAAGAGACTGTCTTTTCTCTATTGTATATTCTTTCCTCCTTTGTCATAGATTAGGTGACCATGGGTGCATGGATGTTTCTCTGGGCTTTCCATCCTGTTCCATTTACCTATATTTCTATTTTTGTGCCAGTGCCATACTGTCTTGATTAGTGTAGCTTCGTAGTATAGTCTGAAGTCAGGGCACCTGATTCCTACAGCTCTGTTTTTCTTTCTCAAAATTGCTTTGGCTATTTGGAGTCTTTTGTGTTTCCATACAAATTGTAAAATTTTTGTTCTAATTCTGTGAAAAATATTATTGGTAATTTGATAGGGCTTGCATTGAATCTGTAGATTGCTTTGTGTAGCATAGTCATTTTCACAATATTGATTCTTCCAGTCCAAGAACATGGTATATCTCTCCATTTGTTTGTGTCATCTTTGATTTCTTTCATCAGTATATTATAGTTTTCTGAGTACAGGCTTTTACCTCCTTAGGTAGGTTTATTCCTAAGTATTTTGTTCTTTTCATTGTAATGGTAAATGGGATTATTTCCTTAATTTCTCTTTCTGATCTTTTATTGTTAATGTATAGAAATGCAAGAGATTCCTGTATATTAACTTTGTATCCTGCAGCTTTACCAGATTCATTGATTAACTCCTGTAGAAAATTACATAATTAATTTTAAATATTTGTTCTTTTCTAGTATATGAATTTAATGTTATAAACTTCCTTCTAAATACTGATTTTGCTGTATCCCTCCAAGTTTGATAAGGTGTATTTTAATTTTCCTTCATTTAAAAAAGGTTTTCAATCTCTTGAGATTTCTTTTTTGCCCCATATGTAACATAGAAGTGTATTGTTTAAGTTCAAATATTTAAGGATTTTCCCACTATCTTTCTGTTATTGATTTCTAGTTAAATTCCAGTGTGGTCTGATATCATATTTTGTATTATTTCTACTCTTTTAAACTTTGTTAAGGTGTGTTTTATGGTCCAAAATGTGGTCTATTGTGGTGAGTGTTCTGTGCTAATTCAAGAAGAATCTTCATTCTGTTGTTGGATGGAGTATTTTATAAATATCAGATAGATTTTTGATAGTGCTATTAATAGCTTAATGATAGTGCTCTTCAGGTAAACTATGTCTTTACCAATTTTCTCCCTGCTTGATCTCTCAATTACTGAAAGAAAGATGTTGAATTTAACTATAATAGTGGATTTCTTTCTTTCTCCTTACAATTCTCTCCGTTTTTGTCTCAAGTTTTCTTAGGCTTAAACACATTAATATTACTTTTTCTTAGAGAAAATGTTTATGTAATGCCCCTCATTTTTCCTGATAAATTTCCTTGTTCTGAAGTCTGCTTTGTCCAAAACTAATATGGCTACTAGTTTTCTTTTGAATATGTTAGCATGGCATATTTTTCTCCCTCCTTTTATTTTTAACCTATCAGAGTCTTTATATCTAAAGTGGGATTCTTATAGAAAAAATATAGTTAGTTTTGTTTTTTCAGTCACTCTTACAATCTCTTTTAATTAATGTGTTTACACTGTTAACATTTAAAGTGATGACTGATATACTTGGATTAATATCTACTATGTTTGTAACAGTTTTCTATTTGTTGCCAGAAACCACCTTCTCCAATATTAGTTGATCATATTATATAATTTTATTTTCTCTCCTCTCTTAACATATATTTAAATTATATTTCTTTTGAAAATTATTTTAATGGTTTCCCCAGTATTTATAATGCACACTTTTAACTAATATAAGTCCACCTTCAAATAACACTATTCTGCTTTACAGGTAGTGCAAATGCCTTATAATATGGTATTACCAATTCTCCTGTCCCTTATAACATTTGCTGTCATTTATTTCACTTATCTATATGCTATAACCACCCAATACATTGTTACTATTATTGCTTTAAAGAGTTATTTCTTAGATAAACTAAATATTTTATATTGCCTTCAATTATTCCTCCAATACTCTTCCTTTTTTTATGTACATACAAGTATCCAAGTTAATAATGGCAAAAAGGTTCCTAGACAAAATTCCAACCTGTGTATTTAGAGGCTTCCCCAACTAACAAGCAATTCTTGAACACCAGCATAATGTCCAAGAATTCAACTCAATTTTTACACTATTTAACTGGAGGTAGCATAGATTTCACAGGTTGAGGGCTCAGTCCTTCAAGACTACACACTCACTCACCCCCATCCTCACTTTAGACACCAGTCAAAAGCCCATATTATTTCCTGTGCTTTTGACTCACTGCCTACAAAATAGAGGTTTTAATGACCACCTCCTTGGGTTTAATTAATTTTCTAGAACAGCTTACAGAACACAGGGAACTTATTTACTCACTATATTACTTATTTATTATAGGACGTTAAAGGAGATGAATCAATATCCAGATGAAGAGATACATAGGGCAAGGTCCTGAATAAAGGGCCTTATGTCTTTGAAGCTTGGGGTTCGGCACAGTGACATGCAAAAGCATTCTGGTTCAAAAATGTGGAAGTTCTCTGAAAAAGGGACCAAAAAGCTCTCCCTCTGGGTTTTGTGGAGGTTTCAGTACATAGTCATGATTGACTAAATCATTGGCCAATGGAGATTGATTCAATCTTAAGCTTCTCTCCCCTCCAGGGAAATATGGGAGTGGAACTAAAAGTTCCAACCCATTAACTCACTGGATCATTCTCCTGACCAATAGCCCCCATCCTTAGGTGCTTCTAAAAGTTACCTCATTCACATAACTAAAAACACCTTTACCATTCTCAATACATAGAAAATTCCCAGGGTTTGGGGAGCTGTGAACCAGGAACTGTGGGCAAATACCAAATATATGTGAAATATATTTTGTTCATCCAAATGACCAAATATATATTTCTTATAAATCACTATATCACAATGACCTATATCAGTTTCTTTATACCTGAAGAAAAGCTTTTACTATTTTTTGCAGAGCTGGACTACTGGCAATGAATCCCCTTAGCTTTTGTTTGTTTGAGAAAGTTTTTATTTCTCCTTCAATTATGAAGAAAAATTTTCTGCATATAAATTTCTAGGTTAGTGGATTGTTTTTTTCTTTCAACACTTTAAATATTTCACTCACTTACTTTTTGCTGGCATGGTTTCTGAGGAGTAGGCCACTATAATTCTTATCCTTGTTTTTCTATAGGTAAGACATTTTTCCTCTGGCTCCTTCCAAGATTTTTTTTCTTTTTCTTTGCTTTTCTGAAGTTTGAATATTGTATGCTTACATGTAGTAATTTGGAGTATTTCTCCTGCGTGGTGTTCACTGAGATTCCTGAATCTGTGGTTTGATGTCTGTCATATAGTTCCCAGCCATTATTACTTCAAATATTCTATTTACTTTTTTTGTTGTTCTTTTTCTCTGTGCTTTTCAGTTTGGGAAGTTTCTATTGATCTATATTCAAGCTCACTGATTCTTTTCTTAGCCACATTAAGTCTATCTTTAAGCCCAGCAAAGGTATTCTACATATCTATGGTGATTTGATTTCTACCATTAAAAAAAAATCTTTTTTTGCTAGAGTTTCTATCTCTCTGCTTACATTACCCATTTCTTCTTTCATGCTGTCTGTTTTTCACTAGAGTTGCTAACTTATTAATCATAGTTATTTTAAATTTCTTCTCTGATAGTTTCAATATCTGTGTCATATCTACATCTTGTTCGGCTTGCTTTGTCTTCTCAGGCTGTGTTTTTGTCTTATCTTTTGTTGTGCCTTGTAATTTTTTGTTGAAAGCCAGACACATTGTATTAGGTAATAGGAACTGAAGTAAATAGGCATCTGGTGTGAGAATTTATGTTAATCTAGCTAGGAGTTGGCCTTTCTTAAATGTTTGTTATAATCTATAAGTGCCAGAGACTTCAAATTACCTAGTGTCCTTATTTTTTTCTCTCCTCTTGACTTTGGGTTTCCTTAATTATTTCTCCTCAGAGAGATTCTATATCTGATAGCTCTTTCAATTTTAATATACTGTTATAACATTGAAGCCCTGTTGGTGAGGTGTTAAGAGGTGTGAGAGAAAGAGTATTCTGTGTTCTTTCAATTAAATCTTAGTCTTTTAGTGGGCAGTGTCTCTGGCTGTGACCTTCACGAGTGTTTCTTCTTGTATAGTTTTTTTTTTCCTACTGATTAAGTAAGAAAGAAGAGAGGGGGCTTCAGTGAGAAGAATGTCCTTCCCCCATGGCTTTGAGATAATACTCTAGGAAAGTCATTTCCCCTAGAGGTTAGTTCTTTGCTGTGGAGAAGGTATGGTGCATTTCACAAGGAGAACTCTTCCCCTCCCACTGTCACAGCCAACAGGTAATCTTTCTCATTTCTTTACTGTGAGAACCTGATAGGATACCTGGAGGTATAACCCTCAAATATGTAAGACTACTGCTCTAAGAACTTTCTCACTCTCATGATAATCAATATTCAGCTTCCAGCAATTTATCAAAATTACTGTTTCAGTCATCACAAGTTTATGGCTGTAGTGGCTTCTGTTCTAGGTAAACAGATCTTAGTTCTGATTCTCTGGACTTACCTCTCTCTTCAGATTTGGAAGTTGTAGTTTGCCCTTCTACTTAGTTCTATGATATGTCCAAGAAAAGTCTTTGTCCAGCTTTCTCTTATTGTAAGGACATGAGTGATGACTTTCAAGCTCTTTACATGTTGGAGTTGAAACTAGAAGTCCTCCTTGGGGTAGATTTTACAAATTGTTTGTATTTTACAAATCTAAATTACAAAAGATGCTTACATACAAATGAAGACATGTTCAAACCCAATAGCAAATCTCTTCCTACTAGAAAGAATGCTGTTTTTATTTCAAAATATCAGATAAAATATAGAATATTTTTACAGCCACAGTTCTGGAAATCATAAGAATGAATTCTACCATTTTAGCATTATAGAACTGGTAAGCAAAACAATTTATTTTCTAGGCTTCTATGTAGTGAGACACAATGTCAATTGTAGATAAGTAATGCCTTTATATTCCAAACAGAATAATACTTAAGCTTTACATTTCTCTTTAGAGTTCCATTCCCACATTAAAATTCATAGAATGAATTACTTTAGGGAACACTGTGACCCAGTCTGAGACAAAAGGTAAGTTTTTCCCTCATTAACCTCCCTTGCTAAACAAGCTATATATGGTTTTGATAGCAACCACAAGAGGGTATTTTTTAACTCACAAACTGTCATAGAGGATAAAATTAACTTGAATTTGGTTTAACAAAAGCACTGTTGCTGATTGTTAAAACTTGGGAGAGTCAATATATTTTAGAAAGCCAAAATCAGCAATGTTTACTTAAAAAAAATTAAATCACCAGCAAATACCCTATGGAGAATTTGTTTTCTTTCTTTCAACAATTGATTAACTATGGAATTATGTGTAACTGGATACCCCTCCCATGATAAAAGAGCTTGGTTGGAAGAATCAATAGGCAATTTTTCTGTATTCTATTATTTAAAATCTGGATTACTTATGCATAGCTAGTTATTTCATATTGTTTGACATAAATCAAAAACTCTTTTCACTATTTTTTCCTTCATTGAATTTGTGGCATAAACTAAGTTATTTAAACTTATGTATTTTGTTGCAGTATTAAAATAGAAAAATATAGGAATTTTCAGTGAAAAAAAGCCTTACTTTACACCAAACTCATCATTCTATAGTGGTGGAAGCTAAGGTCCAAAGATATTAAAATTGTTGTTTTATAAAAAGGAACTATCAATCAATAAATCAATTTAAATCAATATCACATAGAAGTTGACTCGAGTGAAACAGGTGAAAACTATTTTAAAAATATCTAACCATTTAAAGCCTCTGGAAATGATCCTAAGGGTGAATAGAAAATAAAGAAACATCTATTTGAACCAAGATTACAATGTCCTTTTCCCACCTCCTAGCCCAAACAAGGCAAGAGACTACTCCAAACTCCTGTAGCCAAGAATATAGAGCTCTTTCTCCCAATAGCACCAAGATGGAAAATTTTCCTCCCGGAGAAACAGGGTGTCAGCATTTCTCATCCTGCCCCCAGCTACCGGTTGCTGAAGCTAAGTCATGGTTGAGTACAATCGAGAGAAGGCCTTCTTCCTTCTGCTCAGCCCTGACTCATGGAATGGAGACTCTACCTTTAGTGTAGCACCTCTGAGAATAGTGAACTCTTTTCACTCTTGCTCCAGCTTGGAGGGTAGTGATTTTATGCCAGGAGAGCCAAACAGAGAGTATCTAGGCTGTTGCCCATTGCAATGTGTGCTTATTCAGTGAGTGTTCATCCAATAAGTGTAGTGAAAGGCAGTTGGGAGGAGATTTAAGATAGAGGTTAAAGTGTAAGCCAGCTAGTTTGAAGGAGAAAACCAGGAATGAAAAAGCTGGGAGAAGCTCTCCTGGGATCAGAACAAAAATCAAATACTGATGTCAGAAAGTATTTCTTCAAAGGAGCCAGAATTGTTCATTTGCAGAACAGTTTTTGCCCCAGAGCATTGCTTCAAACAATTGAGCAATCATCTGTCAATTATTGGAGTTTAGCAATTGGGTGTGGTCAGGGAAAGAAGAAAAGAGCCCTTCAAAAACCACTGTCATTCCAGCATAACTGAGATTATAACCAAAGCTGTGCCTCTATGAACAAAAATATCAGAGGCTGAACACTAAGGGGGGGGGGGGCTAGATTTCACTAAAATAAGAAAGTCAACCACTAAATAAATAAACAAAAAACAATAACAAGCTCCTGGGGGGATACTACCCAAAGTTGCTACAATATATTTTCTAAAATACAGTTTACAATAATAAATTATGAGGCATGCAAAGAAACAGAAGAGTATGCCCCATCAACTGGGAGAAAAAATAGGCAACAGAAAGTGCCTATGACAGTGAAAATATGTCAGATTTATCAGAAAAAGACTTTAAAGTAGCCATTTTAACCATGTTCACAAAACTAAAAGAAACCATGATTAAAGAAGCAAAGGAAGGTACAACAACAAAGTTGCATCAAATAGAGACATATCAATAAAGAGATACAAATTACAAAAAAAGAACCAAATGGAAATGAAAGAGTTGAAAAGCACAATAACTGAAATAAAAAATTCACTAGAGAGGCTTAACAGTAGATTTGAACTGGCAGAAGAAAGAATAAGCTAACTTGAAGATACAGGAATAAAGATCATAGAAGCCAAAAAACAGAAAAGAGGATGAAGAAAAATGAGAAATGTGTATACCATCAAGTGAACCAAATTATTCAGTATGGGATTACCAAAAGGAGAGAAGGGAAAGAAAGGAGAAGAAAAATATTGAAGAAACTATGGCTGAAAACCTAGCAGATTTGCTGAAAAACAGTAATCTACATATTAAAAAAAAAGTCAAAAATCTCTAAGTGGTATAAACACAAAGAGATTCACAAAAATGCACAGAGTAAAAGATGCTGAAAGTCAAAGACAAGGAGAAAATGCTGAAAGGAGCAAGAGAAAAATTACTCATTACTTACAAGGGAGTGTCAATAAGTTGAATAACTGACTTTTCAGTAGAAACAATGGAGGCCAGAAGGCAAACTGCTCAAAAAAACAAAACTGTCAACCAATAATCCTATATCCATCAAAGCTATCTTTCAAAAATAAATGTTAAATAGACTTTCCCAGATATACAAAAAACTAAGAGAATATGTTTCTGGCAGAACTGCCTTACAAGAAATACTAAAGGAAGCTCTTCAGACTGAAAGCAAGCAACCTCAGACAGTATTCAAATCCACATGAAAAACCAAACAACATCAATAAAGGTAATTGCAACTATAAAAGACAGTAGAAATGCATTTTTTTCTCCTTTCTCTTAACAGATTTCAAAAATACTTGTATAAGATAATATGTATATAATGTGTTTATTGTTGGGCTTATAACATATAAAAATGTAATATATGTATAATACATTCACTGATAATAACACTAGGAGATTGGTGGGAGCAAAGCTGAATTAGGCTAAGGAAATGACCAAAAATGTTAAAGTAATAATTATAACAAGGTATCATTAGGTTTGTAACATTAATAGATGAAATCATATAACAAAAAATACAACAGAAAGGGGGGGAAAGGAAGAGTTATATAGGAGTAACATTTCTCTAGCACTAGAATTAAGCTAGCACAAATTGGAAGCTGAATCAGATACGATAAGATGTATGTGGTAAACCTTAAACTACTCCTCAAAAATAAATAAAATAGGGGCTTCCCTGGTGGCGCAGTGGTAGAGAGTCCGCCTGCCGATGCATGGGACAAGGGTTCGTGCCCTGGTCCGGGAAGATCCCACATGCCGCGGAGGGGCTAGGCCCGTGAGCCATGGCCGCTGAGCCTGCGCGTCTGGAGCCTGTGCTCCACAACGGGAGAGTTCACAACAGTGAGAGGCCCGCATACTGCAAAAAATAATAATAATAAAATATAAATAAATAAATACAATAAAAAACTATTAAAGAAAATGATATATTAGAACATATTCACTTAATGCCAAAGAAAAATGTAAAAGGAATTAAAGAACAAACAACACATGAGACATATAAAAAACAAAAATTTTGATGGGAAACATTAAACAACTATATCAATCATAATAATAAATGTTAATGAACTAAATGATTCAATCAAAAGGCAGAGCTTGTTAAATAGGGTTAAAAAAAAACCAAAAAACAAAATATGACTCAACTACATGCTCTCTATAGGAGACAAACTTTAGATTCAAAGATACAAATAGACTGAAAGTAAAAGGACAAAAAAGATATAACAAGTAACCCAATTCATGAGAAAGATATAAAAATTATGAGCATATATGCACCTAATAACAGAGCACTACAATATAAGAGGGAAAAACTAAAAGAAATGAAGGGATAGGCAATTGAAATATAATGGTTGTGGACTTCAATACCCCACTTCCGATAATGGACAGAACAACTAGATAGAGATCAGCAGGGAAAGAGAAGACTTTAACAACACTATAAATCGGCCAGTACCTAATCATGTATATATATAGAATACTCTACCTAACAACAGCGACAGAATATATTATTCCTAAATTCACACAGAACATTCTTGAGGATAGAGTATATACTAGACTATTAAACAAACTGCAATAAAATTAAAAGGTTATAAATAATACAAAGCATGTTCCCTGACCACATGGAATGGAATTAGAAAGGAATAACAGAAAAAATAATTGTAAAATTCACAGATGTGGCAATTAAACAACATATTCTTATATAGCCAATGAGTTAAAGAAGAAATCAAAAGGGAAGTTAGGATGTACTTTGCTTAAATGAAAATGAAGATACAACCTAAAAAAAAAATGGGATGCAGCTAACATAGTACTTACAGATTTATAGATATAAGCACCAATATAGAGAAGATTAGAAATAAATTACAGGAAAAAAACAGTAAAAAACACAAACACATGGAAACTAAGCAACATGTTACTGAACAACCAATGGACCACTGAGGAAATCAAAGAGGAAATTTAAAAATACCTAGAGACAAATGACAACAAAAACAAGACAATTCAAAAACTATGGGATGCAGCAAAAGCTGTTCTAAGAGGGAAATTTATAGCAATATAATCTTACCTCAGGAAACAAGAAAAGTCTCAAATAAACAACCTAAACTTACACCTAAGGAAACTAGAGAAAGAAGAACAAGCAAAACCCAAAGTTAATAGAAGGAAAGAAATCATAAAGATCAGGGAAGAAATAAATGAAATAGAGATGAAGAAAAAAATAGTAGGGCTTCCCTGGTGGCGCAGTGGTTGAGAACCCACCTGCCGATGCAGGGGACACGGGTTCGCTCCCCGGTCCGGGAAGATCTCACATGCCGCAGAGTGGCTGGGCCCGTGAGCCATGGCCACTGAGCCTGTGCGTCTGGAGCCTGTGCTCTGCAACAGGAGAGGCCACAACAGTGAGAGGCCTGCGTACCACAAAAAAAAAAAAAAAGTAAAAAATTCAATGAAATTAAAAGCTGGTTCTTTGAAAAGACAAATAAAATTGATAAAGCTTTAGTCAGACTCATGAAGAAAAAAAAGGAGAGGGCTCAAATCAACAAAATTAGAAGTGAAAAAGGAGAAGTTACAACTAACACCACAGAAATACAAAGGATCATAAGAGACTACTACAAGCAACTCTGCCAAAACAATGGACAACCTAGAAAAAATGGAAAAATTCTTAGAAAGGTACAACCTTCCAAGACTGAACCAGGAAGAAATAGAAAATATGAACAGACCAATCACAAGTAATGAAATTGAAACTTTGATTTTAAAACTTGTAACAAACAAAAGTCCAGGACCAGATGGCTTCACAGGCAAATTACACCAAACACTTAGAAAAGAGTTAACACCTATTCTTCTGAAACTTCTCCAAAAAACTGCTGAGGAAGGAGCACTCCCAAGCTTATTCTATGAGGCCGCCATCACCCTGATACCAAAACCAGACAAAGATACCACAAAAAAAGAAAATTATAGGCCAATGTCACTGATGAATATAGGTGTAAAAATCCTCAACAAAGTACTAGCAAACAGAACACAACAATACATTAAAAGGATCAATCACCATGATCAAGTGGGATTTATCCCAGGGATGCAAGGATTCTTCAATATACACAAATCAATCAATGTGATACACCACATTAACAAACTGAAGAATAAAAAATGTATGATCATCTCAATAGAGGCAGGAAAAGCTTTTGACAAATTTCAACACCCATTTATGAAAAAAATTCCCCAGAAAGTGGGCATAGAGGGAAGCTACCTCAACATAATAAAGGCCATATACAACAAACCCACAGTAAACATCATTCTCAATGGTAAAAACTGAAAGAATTTCCTCTAGGGTCAGGAACAAGACAAGGATGTCCACTCTCACCACTATTATTCAACATAGATTTGGAAGTCTTAGCCATGGCAACTAGAGAACAAAAGGAATAAGAAGAATTTCAAATTGGAAAAGAAGTAAAACTGTCACTGTTTGCAGATGACATGATACTATACATAGAAAATCCTAAAGGTGCTATCAGAAAACTACTAGAGTTCATCAATTAATTTGGTAAAGTTGCAAGATACAAAATTAATACACAGAAATTTCTTGTATTCCTATACACTAGCAATGAAAGATCAGAAAGAGAAATTAGGGAAACAATCCCATTTCCTATCACATCAAAAAGAATAAAATACCCAGGAATAAACCTACCTAAGGACATTAAAGACCTGTACCCAGAAAACTATAAGATATTGATGAAAGGAATCAAATATGACACACACACAGAGACATAACATGTTCTTGGATTGGAAGAATCAAAACTATCAAAATTACTATGCTAAAAAAAGCGATCTACAGATTCAATGCAATCCCTATCAAATTATCAATGGCATTTTTCACAGAATTAGAACAAAAAAAATGTAGAATTTGTATGGAAACACAAAAGACCCCGAATAGCCAAAGCAATCTTGAGAAAGAAAAACGGAGCTGGAGGAATCAGGCTCCCTGACTTCAGACTATACTACAAAGCTACACTAATCAAGATAGTATGGCACTGGCACAAAGACAGTAGTATAGGTCAAGGGAACAGGATGGAAAGCCCAGAGATAAAGCCATGTACTCATGGTCACCTAATCTATGAAAAAGGAGGCAAGAATATACAGTGGAGAAAAGACAGTCTCTTCAATAAGTGGTGCTGGGAAAACTGGACAGCTACATGTAAAAGAATGAAATTAGAACACTCCCTATCACCATACACAAAAATAGACTCAAAATGGATTAAAGATCTAAATGTAAGGCTGGACACTATTAAACTCTTAGAGGAAAACATAGGCAGAACACTCTCTGACATAAATTGCAGCTAGATCTTTTTTGACCCACCTCCTCGAGTAACGAAAATAAAAATAAACAAATGGGACCTAATGAAACTTAAAGTCTTTTGCACAACAAAGGAAACCATAAACAAAATGAAAAGACAACCCACATAAATGGAGAAAATATTTGTAAACAAATTGACTGACAAGGGATTAATTTCCAAAATATACTTACAGCTCATGCAGCTCCATATCTAAAAAAAACAAACAACCCAATCAAAAAATGGGCAGAAGACCTAAATAGACCTTTGTCCAAAGAAGACATATAGATGGCCAAAAAGCACATGAAAAGATGTTCAGTTATCAGTAATTTTTAGAGAAATGCAGATCAAAACTACAATGAAGTATCACCTCACACAGGTCAGAATGGCCATCATCAAAAAATCTACAAACAATACAATAAGATATTATCTCACACCGGTCAGAATGGCGATCATCAAAAAATTTAGAAACAATAAATACTGCAGAGGGTGTGGAGAAAAGGGAACCCTCCTACACTGTTGGTGGGAATGTAAATTGGTACAGTCACTATGGAGAACAGTATGGAGGGTCTTTGAAAAACTAAAAATAGAACTACCTTATGACCCAGCACTCCCACTACTGAGCATATACCCTGAGAAAAGCATAATAGAAAAGATACATGCATCTCAATATTCATTGCTGCACTATTTACAGTAGCCAGGACATGATAGCAACCTAAATGCCCATCAAGAGAGAAATGGATAAAGAAGATGTGGTACATATATACAATGGAATATTAGCCATAAAAAGGAATGAAATTGTGCAATTTGTAGAGACATGGATGGACCTAGAGACTGTCATACTGAATGAAGTAAGTCAATCAGAGAAAGAGAAATGTCATATGATATTGCTTATATGTGGCATCTAAAAAAATGGTACAAATGAACTTATGTACAAAACAGAAATAGAGTCACAGATGTAGAAAACAATCCTATGGTTACCAGGAGGGAAAGGGATAAATTAGGAGATTGTGATTGATATATACACACTACTATATATAAAATAAATAACCAATAAGGACCTATTGTATAGCACAGCAAACTCTTCTCAATACTCTATTATGACTTATATGGGAAAAGAATCTAAAAAGATTGGATATATATATGTATAACTGATTCACTTTGTTGTACAGCAGAAACCAACACAATATTGTAAATCAACTATACTTCAATAAATTTTTTAAGTTAGAAGAAAGATTCAAAATTAATAGCCTAATTTTCTACCTTAAAACACTGGAAAAAGAGAAGTAAACATATGAAAGGATCTTTAACATCTTTAGTCATCAAGAAAATGCAAATCTAAACCACAATGAGATATTTCACACCCACTAGTATGGCTAGAATCAAAACGTCAGAAACAATTGTTTGTGAGGATGTGCAGAAATAAGAACCTTCATACACTGCTGTTAGGGATGTAAAATGGGGCAGCTCCTTTGGAAAGCAGTGTAGCAGATCCTCAAATTATTAACCATGGAGGTATCATATGGCCCAGTGATTCCAACTCCTAGGTATTTACCCAAGATAAATGAGAACATATGACCACACAAAACCTTGTACACCACTCTTCTTAAAAGCATTCATAATATCTAAAAATTGGAAATAATTCAATATATTCATCAACTGATGAATGGATAAGCAAAATATACTATATTGATGGAATGAAATATTATTCAGCCATTAAAGGGAATAATACAGATACATATGACAACATGAATGAACCTTAAAAGCATTATGATAAATGAAAGAAGCCAGTTACAAAAGACTACGTATTATATCATTTCAGTCATATGAAATGTCCAGAAAGTAAATTAGTGGTTGCTTAGTCCTAGGGGAGGGACAAGGGATAGAGGGGTGATTGTTAAAGGGTACAGGATTTCCTTTTGAGGTGATAAAGATGTTCTAAACTTGACTGTGGTGATGGTTACACATATCTAAATACACTAAAAACATTAAACTGTACACTTTAAGTGGGTGAATGTATGGTATGTGAATTAATTCTATCTCAATGAAGTTGCTAAAATGCTCACATAGGAATTTTTTTAATATTAGGGTGGGCAGCTGCTGATCCTCTTAATTATGTCAGAAAAACCTCTGAGTCTCAGTCAAGTGCTTTCTCAGGCATAGGGGTGGTAGCAATCATAGCTCTTGCTTTGAAAAAATTTGGCTCACTCCCAGTTACACCTGTGACCCAATTCACTGCGGAGGTGGGGTAACCCTCCTACAGGGAGAGAATGTAAGTCAGATTCTTAGAGTTTCATAGAACATGCTTCCTGCTCAACTGTTCTTCAAAACTCTCAGGATTAAACTAATGATACCCAGTTTCTGTCAAGAGCCTACTGAAGCCGTTTGTTAATTAAGTCTATCAGTCTAAGGCAGAATTGACAAACTTTTTCAATAAAGGGTCACATCGTAAATGCTTAGGCTTTGTGGGTCATATGATCTCTGTTGGGAGGGCTCAGCTTTTCATTCAAAGCGTGAAAACAAGCAATGACAATATGTAAATAAGTGACCATGGCTATAGCAAATCAAACTTTATTTATTGATAGTGAAATTCTAATTTCATATAATTTTCATATGTCATAAAATACTACTCTTCATTTGATTCTTTTCAACCATTTAAAAATGGAAAACTCATGGGGCTTCCCTGGTGGCGCAGTGGTTGCGCGTCCGCCTGCCGATGCAGGGGAACTGGATTCGCGCCCCGTGTCCGGAGCCTGTGCCCCGCAACGGAAGGGGCCACAACAGAGGGAGGCCCGCATACCAAAAAAAAAAAAAAAAAAAAAAAAATGGAAAACTCATTCATGGCTCATGGGCTATACAAAAACAGGCAGTAGGCTGGATTTGGCCTTTGACTTGTGGTTTGTTGACCCCTGCCTAAGAGAGTTGTTATCCATCTACACTAGCTATTTTAAATTTTAACTTAGTAACTACTTAGTCACCAGAAATTTTTGTACCTTAATATCATTAACTTAAATTCTGGAAAATGTCTTACTGATTTACATTTTATCTTTATTTGCCATATAGAAAAGTTAAGAAAGTGTCTTTTAAAAGAAGTTTCTGTATGTTCTATAAAATATAAAGATGTCATTCACTATGTGATGGCCCTTATAAGAATATAAATATAATAAATTAATTTGGGACTCTAATATGAGGAAGAGTTTGATAGTATCATTAAAGCCTAATGTTTCTATCAAATAATGAGGATTAGATATTCCACCATGCTTTCAATTCTTGGCCTTGGCTTCCAGAATTTGAATTTAATATTCAAATTCACTAATTATATTAATGCAGATTGTGTTAGACTTATTGCTCCATACATATATATTTGTATCTGAATGATTCTATTATATATCCATCTTTTATTTTGAAACCTCTCATCTCTGTTTTGGAGGTAATTGAGGTAAATATTTTTAAAATTGTGAGTTATTGTTACTTTAAAATTTGGCAGCAGATTACTTCAGGGAGAGAATTCTTGTTTATTTAGCAAAATATCTTAATAGATTGTTGGATATTAAAAATTTGATCCCCAGGGCATGGCCTGTCTCGGTGGGAAAGCAGGGGCGGAGGCAAACAAATAGCTGAATTTCTTTGGACAAAACTTGTCAAGAGGGGAGGGATGCATGGGGTAACTATGAGAGAGAATAAAACAGAGAAGGGCTGGGTAAATGGCAATAAACAAGTGAGAACTTTCTAGTGGCAAGAATGGGCAAAGAATGCCTGGTATTTCATTTTAAATACCCTGTTCTGCCCTATGTTTTGCCATCTCCCGCTGTGTTTAAAGCTTCAGTAAAAGGCTGCTACAACCAAGTTTTGCATCAGTGCTACATTGAGGGAATGCTAGAGTAAGTGCAGTGTTTTGCATAGAGTTGTATGGTGACTGCACATTTGGAATATGTGAGAAGCATAATGGGAATCAAGAATAAAGCAGCATCAGGAAATCAAAGACAGAGGTGACCAAGAGAAATGTAGATTAGAGATATTGGAAAGGACCCTGTGCCTCACATATGGGTGAGGATTTGAGTCTATTTTATCTAAATATTTTTCCAAGTGTACTGTCAAGTCATTTACTATTTTTTTCCAGCTTTAAGTATAAATGACAAAATTGTATTTAAGTATAAAATGCACAACGTAATGAGTTGGTATACATACACATTGTGAGATGATTACCACAACCAAGTTAACTAGCACATTCAGCATCTCACATTGTTATAATTTTTTTTTTGGTGTGGTGAGAACACTTAAGAGTTACTCTCCTAGCAAATTTCAAGTGTACAATACATTATTATTAACTATAGTCACCATGTTGTACATTAGATCCTCAGAATTTGTTCCTCTTATACTGAAAGTTTGTACCATTTGGCCAACATCTCCCCATTTTCCCCACCCACCCCACCCCTCTGGTAACTACCATTCTAGTCTCTGGCTCTATGAGTTCAACTTTTTAAAATTCCAACATATAACTGAGATCATAAATTACTTGTCTTTCTCTGTCTGGCTTATTTCACTTAGCATAATGTCCTCCAGTTTCATCTGTTGTCAAAAACAATGGGATTTCCTTCTTTTTGCACCTGAATAATATTCCATTGTATATAGAGCACTACTTCCTCATCCATTCATCTGCCGATGGATACTTAGGTTGTTTTCATGTCTTGGCTCTTTTGAACAATGCTGCAGTGAACATGGGAGTGCAGATGTATCTTTGAGGTACTTATTTCATGTCCTTTGGATATATAACCAGTAGTGGGATTTCTGGGCTATATGGTAGTTCTATTTATTCTGAGAAACCTCCATACTGTTTTCCATAATGGCTGTACCAATTACACTCCTACCAACAATGCACAAGGGTTCTCTTTTCTCCACATTATTGCAACATTTTTTATATCTCATCTTAAGGATAACAGGTATGAGGTGATATCTCATTGTAGTTTTGACTTGCATTTTCATGATGATTAGTGATGTTGAGCACCTTTTCATATACCTGTTGGCCATTTGCATGTTTTCTTTGGAAAAGGGACGTATTCAGGTACTTTGCTCATTTTTTAGTCAGTTTTTTTTTGTTTTTTTTGTGGGGTTTTTTTGCTATTAAGTTGTATGTATAAAGCAACCTACAAAATGTGAGAAACATTTGCAAACCATACATCTGATAAGGAGCTAATATCCAAAATATATAAGGAACTCAATTTTATCTAAATCTTAAAATACAGGTTGACTTTAGGTCGTCAAAGAACTTAAGCATAATCTAGAGGATTATATTAATTTATTTGCCTAATAATATATGTTTAGTGAATGGTAGAACCAAAATTAGAATCTTAGATTCCTAATTTCAATTTAGCATTTTATTATGTACCGTGTATTTTCAAGGAAGAAGGAAAAGAAATTCCATCATTTGGGCATTTTGATTCAAAAGTCTAAAAAGTAGAAATGTATAAAAATTCACATGTACAAGATTCCAAATTTTCAAAGCATTTCTCATAATAATTTTATCTTTGTGACAAAAAAAATTTCTGAAAAATCTAGTCACTGCCCCTATTTTTTACTAGTCATTTGTGTGAAATGCAATAATTGCTCTGTCAAATAGCAGCCAAAAAAAGAGCACCCTCTCCCTTTTGTTCTTATTCTCTGACTGGAAAGCACTAGGGAGACTACATGTAGATTTCAGGAGAAGGTTTTGTGGATTTGATGATTTGGCAAGTTTTACTAGTTTTTTTACTTTGTGTTATCATATTATTAGTATTTTTAAACATAAAACTCCGAGAGTACTTTTGGCTTTTGGCTTGAATTTTCTAGCTATCTATATTTCTAGCTATATATGTGACCTAACTATTAATGATTATTTCTACTTAATATATATTTAACTTCAAAATGATTTCCAATGCTTCTATACTATATTAACATTCCAGGGTTCTTGATCTTTATTTCCCTCTCAGTTGTCTATAACCCTTAATACTTGTTAAAGTAACATTTTTTTCAGAATGGGCACCAGGGTAAGCTCTTTTTTAAACCCTTGCATATATGAAAATAGTTGTATTATTAGTATTAATCAATGCATTAGTTCCTGAAGTTGTAAAAGAAATGCCACAAACTTAGTAGCCTAAAAAAATAGAAATTTATTCCGTCACAGTTTTGAAGGCTATTAAGTCTGAAATCAATGTGTCTGCAGTGCTCTCTACAGAGGCTCTGCAGGAGATTCTGTCTCTTGCCTCTTCCACCTACTGGTGACTTGACATTTCTTGGCTTCATTGCTCTAATCTCTGCCTCCATCTCAATATCACCTTCTCTTGTTCAGTGTATCTCTCTCAGAACTCCCTGTACCTCTCTCTTATAGGGATACATGTGATTGCATTTAGGACCCACTTGGATAATACAGGATTAGCTCCACATCTCAAGATCTTTAATCACATCTTTTGGCATGTAAGGTAACATTTGTAAGTTCCAAGGATTTGATGTGGATATTTTGTTGGGGGGGCTGAAATTTTAGCTTAATACAGTCTACATGTCTGATTTATTTTGGAGGATCAATTCTAATTCTTACTTGGTGAGTTTTAATTTTACCATTGCATTATCTTACATTAGTCTATTCCCATATATCTTGTTTATAATCTGTTGTCCTTTTTTTTAAATCTCAAACTATTTTTGCCTTGCAGTAGTGATGTTTTATAGCATAGAAAAATGCATTCTTATATAATGAGAAACTGAAACAGGTAGTTTCTATATTGTTCTTCTGTTTCCTTTAGTAATTTTTTTTTCAGAGATGTACTTTTCTTCTTAGCCTTCTCTAGGCTATAGCATTTTTTTCATAAACCTTATATATATGTTTTTTTAATTTGCCAAAGTACAGAAATTCAGGCCTTGATGTTTTAGCCCTCCTCACTGTCTATTCAAATGCTAATGAAATCCTTTCATATCTAAAACTGGAGAGGGGGGTATTATGCAAATATCAGGTTTTTTCTAGAAAATTGTGTTGTTTTCTCTCTTCCTTTCAGCTCTTTGTACACATTGCTTCTTTTGGAATACTGACTCTCCTATACTTCTTCTGTACTACTACTATTCATTTTTTACATCTAAGCTTAAGTAACATTTCCCTTAAAAAGTCTTTGTTGGTCTCCCAATACTGAGTGAGATACCTTGCCTTTATGTACCTAGGATACCTTGTACTTTACCCAATCACAGCATGTATCATACTACATTATAGTTGTCTGCATCCCCAATAGACAGCAAACAACTTGAGGGAACAAATTATTATTTGTTCACATTATGTTCTCAAGACTTAGCACAATACCTAGCACTAGTAGGCAATCAATAAGAATATTTGAATTGTGACCTTAGAATATGCCACCTACAGAAGTTCTTCCCTAAACCAAGTTTAGTGTGTTACCTCTATTCTGGGTTCACATAATACCCTGTACTGACCTTTATCATAAAATATATCACAATGTGTGGTGACTTCACAATAATAATTAGGATTTATTAGGCATTTAGACATTGTGTTAAGCAATTTATACATACCCTCTCCTTTAATTTAGCCTTCACAATACCCCTGTAAGTCTAGTACTATTATTCCATTTTAAGAGGAAGAAATGGGCATAAAGAGGTTAAGCACATTGTGTAAAGTCACCCAGTTAACAACTGGAGAGGCTTGGTTTTTAACCCAGGCAATTTGATTCCAAACGTCATTCTATTAACCAGTATACTACACTTCTCCCATGTTTGTTTCTGTCTCTGATACCAAACTGTCAGAAAATTCTTAGGGGCAAGTATTGCATATTCTTCCCATTGCTACCACGGTATATAATGCATTGGAGCTGCTAAATAAATTTTCCATATGAATAAATGAATGACATGAAGTGAAGTTCAGATTACTGCTCCATGTGGAGTTCAAATAATTTATTTCAGAAAATGAAAATATAGCCTATAACTTTTACATTCTGCGCTCACAGAATTTTAAAAAATATCTATGAATGAATAAGCATCATTTAAAAATATAGCTCAAAATATCAAAGCTACCATAGGTTAGCTCTGGACAAAAGAGTGAAGCAAAAATCAGCAAAATGGGAGATTTTTTTCTCCATGAGAGAGAAAATATATATATATATATATATATATATATATATAGCTCAGATATGGAGCTTAGATCCCTAAAGAGATATTAACATGTTTACTTCCATCCAGTATATAAAGAATATTTACTCCCTTACATATATTTTGATAGAATTTACTAACAATGAGCCAAAACTCCTCACAATAATTTGAATCGTCAAATATTGCATCAGTTAGACCATATATCTTTCAGAATTAGATTTTCTTAGTTGGATATCTTTTTATCTTTTTCATAAATTTTCAAATATTCTCCTACCAGCATATCGTATTATGGTTCTGGCACTGACCAATACCCTCACCTTCAAAAATTCAGTTGTGGTAATGTAGGTGCTCTTTGATCCTTTCACCTCTCTGACAAACATCACCAACACAACAGTGGCCTTCCTTATGTTTCCAACTAGTTACTATCCCCCACCAAAAGTAATCATTATCCAGATTTCTAATGCCACAAAGTAGTTTTGTTAAGCTGATTTTTTAAATTTTATAGAAATGTAAACTTGCAGTAATTATTCTTTGTACCTAGCATCTTTCAATCAATAATGTTTCTGAGATTCACCCTTAATGTTACATGTAATAATGATTTTTTTTCATTTTTATTGCCGTGTAGTAATACAGTATATTAACACGTTATTTATCCATTCTACTGTTGATAAATATGTGGATTGTTTTCAATTTGGGGCTATTCTGTACAAAGTTGCTATGGACATTCTTCTATATTATGTTGGTAGATATACACACTCATCTCTCATGGGCATGTACCTAGGAGTGTTGTTGGGTTACATGATTAGTATAGGCTAAGCTTTTAAAGATACTGAAAACTTTTTCCAAAGTGTTTATACCTATTTACACTTTGATCAATAGTGTATGAAAGGTCCAACTGCTCTATATCCTTTCCAGTATGTAGTATTGCCAGTCTTTTAAAGTATTCATTCTAGTGAATGTGTAGCAGTACTTCATGGTGGTTTTAATTTGCGTTGTCTTAATTTTTTTAATATGTGTGTTGGCCATTTGGATATATTTTTTGAAGAGCCTATTCAAGTATTTTTTTTCCATTTTATTTCTCTTGGGTCTATTACTTTGCTCATTGCTCTGGATGCATGTCCTTTGTTATATATAAAAAACTGCAAATATCTTTTCTTACTCTATGGCTTTCGTTTTTACTCTTTTAATTATGTCTTCTGATGAAAATGTATTTTTAATTTTAATGTAGTCCAATTTATTATATATTTTCTTTATGGATATTTTTCTTTGTGTCCTGTTTAAGAGATCTTTGTGTATTCCAAGATTAAACTATTTTCTTCTCCGAGATTTATGCTTTATTTTTATATTTAGGTCACAATACATCTGGAATTAATTTTTTTAATATGGTGGGAGGGAGAAATTAAGGTTTAATTTGGATATCCAATTAATCCAACACCATTTATTGAAAATGCTATTCTTTCCCTCATTGAATTTTAGTGCAGACTTGATCATGCAACTCTATTTCTGAACTCTCTTGTTTCTCCTATTCATCTATTCTTGAACAATTAACAGTGTCTTAATTACTATATCTCTAAAAATAAGCCCCAATATCTGGTAGTGTGCATCCTTCAGCTTTGTTCTTGTTCTTCAAGATTGTCTTGGCTATTTTGGGCCTTTACAGTTCCTTATAAATTTTAGAATGAGCTCTTGAAATCACGCACACACACACACACACCCAAACAAACTGGTTGATATTTTTATTGGAATTGCACAAAACCTACAGACAAATTTGGGGAAAACTGATATAATTCCAATATAAAGTCTTCCAATTCATTAGCCTGGTTTATTCCTTCAATTATTTAGTTTTCTTTAATTACTCACAGCAGTGCTTTGCAGTTTTCTGTTTATTTGCTGCTGTTTTAAAGGTGGTTGAGTCTTTTTTTTCTAGATGTTTTCAAGATTTTCTCCTTGACATTAGCTTTCTGCAGTTTCACTATGATTTGTCTATATGTGGCTTTCTTTATGTATTATTCTGCTTGGGGTTCATCACAATTCTTGGATTGTGGTTTAATGTCTTTCATTCATTTGGAAAAATTCAAAACTACTCTCTTGCCATCTATTTTCTTGAAGATATTGCTCACAATAATTTTAAAGTCAAAGTCTGTCAACTGAAGGGCAGAATTCCCAGAAGGTCCGCTTTTATTGTCCATACTTTTCTCTTGAAATTGATTTTGTGAAGTTGGTTATTTCTATTTACTGAGTGTTAGAAATTGCCTATGAAAAATTATGGAAGATCTACATGAGGTTATCGTCTTCCAGAGAAGATTTACACTATTTCCTATCCATGCTGCAAAGGGGCAGATCACCTGAATCTGGTCCTGGACTGAAGTGGCCCATTCCTACTTTGCAGTCTCTATAAACTCCCTCTCCTTCTGTTTTGCCCACATTCCTGGAGTTGAATCCTTCATGGATTCCAACTGAAAGCCTGTAGTGTCTCTTAGTGATATTACATAATAAAGGACACTTAACTTCAATTTTTTGCTGCTAGGACGTGAAACCATGGAAACTCCACTTTGCTTTTCAGCAGTTTTCTGCTTGGTTTCTTACCATCTTGCCCTGTGCAGCTCAGTGAGAAAGGGCCTTGAGAAGGAAATTGGTGCCAGGTGTCTAGCTCATGTATTTGTGCCTTCTTCCTCTCTGGTATCTTAGTCTCTCATACTGTGATGCTTTAAAATACCAGAAATCCAGTATCTGACCCTTATTCTGTGATATTGACCAAAGCTATACTGGCTTCTCTGCCTCTTTCTTGGCACCAACAAATGGACCAAGAAGAAAAGCAGCAAATAAAAGGTTAGGCTTACCTCGATAACTTCCAATCTCTCTTCGATTTGGACCACCATATCATAGTAGTCTTTTTTTTTTTTTAAAGAAGATGTTCGGGGTAGGAGTTTATTAATTAATTAATTTATTTTTGTTGTGTTGGGTCTTCATTTCTGTGCGAGGGCTTTCTCTAGTTGTGGCAAGCGGGGGCCACTCTTCATCGCGATGCGTGGGCCTCTCACTAACGCAGCCTCTCTTGTTGCGGAGCACAGGCTCCAGACGCGCAGGCTCAGTAGTTGTGGCTCATGGGCCTAGTTGCTCCACAGCATGTGGGATCCTCCCAGACCAGGGCTCGAACCCGTGTCCCCTGCATTAGCAGGCAGATTCTCAACCACTGCACCACCAGGGAAGCCCTCCTAGTTGTCTTGAAATTATCCTGAGAACTTCAAAATAAATCTTTAATTTTATCCAGGTTTTCTGTTTGTTCTCAGCAGGAGTATTGGTCTGCTGCAAGCTACTCTGTTAAAGCTGATGACATATATTTCTCACAAAATTAATTCTACTATGTGAACCTATCATAAGTTGAAAACGCCACAAAATTCTCACAAAATACTTACATTATTTACCATGTACTAAGTCACAAAGAAAGATTCAATAAAATACAAAAGCAGAAAACATAGAGGTTACTTTACTTTACTTTCTTCAACCTCAGTGTCATTAACTAGAAATAAATCAAAATATTAGCTAAAAAACACAAAGATTACTTGACAAATATTTTAAAACTATTCTAATTAACTTACTTTATGAAGAAATCAAAACTGAAATACAGAAAATTAAGAACTGAAGTTACTGCATCTCAAAGTCTTAGTCTGGAAACAAAGTGGTTCTGAAAGGAATACGTATAACCTTAAATGTATTTACTGAAAATAAGAAAAATGGAAGATATGTTAATTTCAAGTTTATCTTATTTTTCAACTGGGGTATAGTTGCTTTACAATGCTGTGTTAGTTTCTGCTGTACAATGAAGAGAATCAGCTATACGTATACATATATCCCCTCCCTCGTGGACCTCCCTCTCACCCCTCCATCCCACCTATCTAGGTTACCACAGAGCAATGAGCTGAGCTCTCTGCACTATATAACAGGTTCCCACTAGCTATCTGTTTTACACATGGTAGTGTATATATGTCAATCCCAATCTCCCAATTCAACCCACCACCCCTTCCCCCCACCAAAGTCCACAAGTCGATTCTCTACGTCTGCATCTATAATCCTGCCCTGAAAATAGAGTAATCTGTATCATTTTTTTAGATTCCACATATGTGTGTTAATATACATATTTGTTTTTCTCTTTCTGACTTACTTCACTCTGTATGACAGACCCTAGGTCCATCCAAAACTCTACAAATGACCCAATTTCATGCTTTTTTATGGCTGAGTAATATTCCATTGTATATATGTACCACATCTTCTTTATCCATTCATCTGTCCATGGGCATTTAGGTTGCTTCCATGACCTGGCTATTGTAAATAGTGCTGCAATGAGTTTTGGGGTGCATGTGTCTTTTTGAATTACAGGTTTCTCAGGGTATACACCCAGAAGGAGATTTGCTGGGTCATATGGTAGTTCTATGTTTAGTTTTTTAAAGAACCTCCATACTGTTCTGCATAGTGGCTGTATCAATTTACATTCCCACCAACAGTGTAAGAGGGTTCCCTTTTCTCCACACCCTCTCCGGCATTTATTGTTTGTAGATTTTTTTGAAGATGCCCATCTGACCAGTGTGAGGTGATACTTCATTGTAGCTTTGATTTATAATTCTCTAAAAAATAGTGATGTTGAACATCTTTTCCTGTACCTCTTGGCCATCTGTATGTCTTCTTTGGAGAAATGTCTATTTAGGTCTTCTGCCCATTTTTTGATTGGGCTGTGGTTTTTTTTGATATTTAGCTGCATGAGCTGTTTGCATATTTTCCTGTACCTCTTGGCCATCTGTATGTCTTCTTTGGAGAAATGTCTATTTAGGTCTTCTGCCCATTTTTTGATTGGGCTGTGTTTTTTTTTGATATTTAGCTGCATGAGCTGTTTGCATATTTTGGAGATTAATCCCTTGTCAATTGCTTTGTTTGCAAATATTTTCTCCCCTTATATGAGTGTCTTTTTGTTTTGTTTTTTTATGGTTTCCTTTGCTGTTCAAATGCTTTTAAGTTTCATTGGGTCCCATTTGTTTCGTTTTGTTTTTATTTTCATTATTCTAGGAGGTGGGTCAAAAAAGATCTTGCTGCAATTTATGTCAAAGTGTTTAATGCCTATGTTTTCCTCTAAGAGCTTTATAGTATCCAATCTTACATTTAGCTCTTTAATCCATTTTTAGTTTATTTTTGTGGATGGTGTTAGGGAGTGTTCTAATTTCATTCTTTACATTTAGCTGTCCAGTTTTCCCAGCACCACCAATTGAAGAGACTGTCTATTCTCCACTGTATATTCTTGGCTCTTTGGTCATAGATTAGGTGACCATAGATGTGTGGGTTTATCTCTGGGCTTTCTATCCTGTTCCATTGATCTATATTTCTGTTTTTGTGCCAGTACCATACTGTCTTGATTAGTGTGGCTTTGTAGTATAGTCTGAAGCCAGGGAGCTTGATTCCTCCAGCTTCATTTTTCTTTTTCAAGATTGCTTTGGCTATTCTGGGTCTTTTGTGTTTTCATACAAATGGTACAATTTTTTGTTCTAATTCTGTGAAAAAAGCCATTGGTAATTTGATAGGGATTGCATTGAATCTGTAGATTGCTTTGGGTAGTATAGTCATTTTCACAATATTGATTCTTCCAGTCCAAGAATATGGTATATGTCTCTCTGTCTGTGTCATATTTGATTCCTTTCATCAGTATCTTGTAGTCTTCAGATTACAGGTCTTTAACCTCCTTAGGTAGGTTTATTCCTGGGTATTTTATTCTTTTTGATACAATGGGAAATGGGACTGTTTCCTTAATTTCTCTTTCAGATCTTTCATTGTTAGTGTATAGGAATGCAAGAAATTTCTGTGTATTAATTTTGTATCTTGCAATTCTACCAAATTAATTGATGAGCTCTAGTAGTTTTCTGGTAGCATCTTTAGGATTTTCTATGTATAGTATCATGTCACCTGCAAATAGTGACAGTTTTACTTCTTTTCCAATTTGAAATCCTTTTAAATTTCTTTTTCTTCTCTGTTTGCCATGACTAGGACTTCAAAATCTATGTTGAATAATAGTGGTGAGAGTGGACATCCTTTCTTGTTCTTGATCTTAGAGGAAATGCTTTCAGTTTTTCACCTTTGAGAATGATGTTTGCTATGGGTTTGTCATATATGGCCTTTATTATGTTGAGGTAGTTTCCCTCTATGCCCACTTTCTGGGGAATTTATATCATAAATGGGTGTTGGATTTTGTCAAAAGGTTTTCCTTCATCTATTGAGATGATCATATGGGTTTTATTCTTTAATTTGTTAATATGGTGTATCACATTGATTGACTTGTGTACACTGAAGAATCCTTGCATCCCTGGGATAAATCCCACTTGATCATGGTAATTGATCCTTTTAATGTATTGTTACATTCTGTTTGCCAGTATATTGTTGAGGATTTTTGCGCCTCTGTTCATCAGTGATATTGGTCTGTAATTTTCTTTTTATGTAGTATCTTTGTCTGGTTTTGGTATCAGGGTGATGGTGGCCTCACAGAATGAGCTTGGGAGTGTTCCTCCCTCTGAAATTTTTTTGAAGAGTATGAGAAGGACGGGTGTTAGCTCTTTTCTAAATGTTTGATAGAGTTCGTCTCTGAAGCCATCTGGTCCTGGACTTTTGTTTGTTGAAAGATATTTAACTGTAGTTTCAATTTCATTACTTGTGATTGGTCTGTTCATATTTTCTATTTCTTCCTAGTTCAGTGTTGGAAGGTTGTACCTTTTTAAGAATTTGTCCATTTCTTCCAGGGTGTCCATTTTATTGGCACAGAGTTGCTTGTTCTAGTCTCTTATGATCCTTTTCATTTCTGTGGTGTCTGTTGTAACTTCTTTTTCATTTCTAATTTTATTGATTTGAATCACTCCCTTTTTTTCTTGATAAGTTTGGCTAAAGGTTTATCAATTTTGTGTATCTTATCTTCTCAAAGAACCAGCTTTTAGTTTTATTGATTTTTGTTATCATTTTCTTTGTTTCTATTCCATTTATTTCTGCTCTGAACTTTATGATTTCTTTCCTTCTACTGAATTTGGGTTTTGTTTGTTCTTCTTTCTCTAGGTGCTTTAGGTGTAAGTTTAGGTTGTTTATTTGAGATTTTTCTTGTTTCTTGAAGTATGACTAAATTGCTATAAACTTCCCTCTTAGGACTACTTTTGCTGCATCC
>NC_041234.1:74399159-74446294 GCF_002837175.3 Physeter macrocephalus | reverse complement strand
CTGTGGTGTCTGTTGTAACTTCTTTTTCATTTCTAATTTTATTGATTTGAATCACTCCCTTTTTTTCTTGATAAGTTTGGCTAAAGGTTTATCAATTTTGTGTATCTTCTCAAAGAACCAGCTTTTAGTTTTATTGATTTTTGTTATCATTTTCTTTGTTTCTATTTCATTTATTTCTGCTCTGAACTTTATGATTTCTTTCCTTCTACTGAATTTGGGTTTTGTTTGTTCTTCTTTCTCTAGGTGCTTTAGGTGTAAGTTTAGGTTGTTTATTTGAGATTTTTCTTGTTTCTTGAAGTATGACTAAATTGCTATAAACTTCCCTCTTAGGACTACTTTTGCTGCATCTCATAGTTTTGGGTCATCGTGTTTTCATTGTCATTTGTTTCTAGGTATTTTTTAATTTCCTCTTTGATTTCTTCAGTGTTCTCTAGGTTATTTAGTAGCATATTGTTTAACCTCCATGTGTTTGTGTTTTTTACGGTTTCTTTTTCCTGTAATTGATTTCTAATCTCAGAGTGATGTGGTCAGAAAAGATGCTTGATACAATTTCAATTTTCTTAAATTTACAAAGGCTTCATCTGTGACCCAAGATGTGATCTATCCTGGAGAATGTTCCATGTGCACTTGAGAAGAAAGTGTATTCTGCTGCTTTTGAATGGAATATCCTATAAATGTCAATTGAGTGTGTCTGGTCTATTGTATCATTTAAAGCTTTTGCTTCCTTATTTATTTTCTGTGTGGGTGATCTGTCCATTGGTGTAAGTGGGATGTTAAAATTCTCCATTATTATTGTGTTACTGTCAATTTCCACTTTTATGGCAGTTAGCATTCACCATATGTATTGAGGTGCTCCTATGTTGGGTATGTAAATGTTTATAACTGTTATATCTTCTTCTTGGATTGATCCCTTGATCATTATGTAGTGTCCTCCCTTGTCTCTTGTAACAGTCTCTATTTAAATTCTAGTTTATCTGATATGAGTATTGCTATTCCAGCTTTCTTTTGATATCCATTGCATGGAATATCTTTTTCCACCACCTCACTCTTAGTCTGTATGTGTCCCTGGGCCTGAATTTTGTCTCTTGTAGACAGCATATATATGGGTCTAGTTTTTGCATCCATTCAGCCAGTCTGCGTCTTTTGGTTGGAGCATTTAATCCATTTACTTTTAAGGTAATTATTGATACTTATGTTCCTATTACCATTTTCTTTATTGTTTTGGGTTTGTTTTTGTAGGCCTTTCTCTTCTTCTTCTCTTGTGTTTCTGCCTTGAGAAGTTTCTTTAGCATTTGTTGTAAAGCTCGTTTGGTGGTGCTGAATTCTCTTAGCTTTTTCTTGTCTGTAAAGCTTTTGATTTCTCCATCAAATCTGAATGAGAGCCTTGATGGGTAGAATAATCTTGGCTGTAGGTTTTTCTCTGTCATCACTTTGTCTTGTATGGGACTCTGTGCTTCCTAGACTTGATTGACTATTTCCTTTCCCATGTTAGGGAAGTTTTTGACTATAATCTCTTCAAATATTTTCTCAGACCCTTCTTCTTTCTCTTCTTCTTCTAGAACCCTTATAATTCGAATGTTGGTGTGTTTAATGTTGTCCCAGATGTCTCTGAGACTGTTATCATTTTTTTTCATTCCTTTTTCTTTATTGTGCTCTTTGGTAGTTATTTCCACCATTCTATCTTCCACCTCACTTATTCTTTCTTCTATCTCAGTTTTTCTGCTCTTGATTCCTTCTAGTGTATTTTTCATTTCAGTTATTGTATTGTTCATTACTATTTCTTTGCTCTTTAGTTCTTCTAAATCTTGTTAAACATTTCTGTTTTCTCAATCAGTGCCTCCATTCTATTTCCGAGATTTTGGATCATCTTTAGTATCATTACTCTGAATTCTTTTTGAGGTAGATTTCCTATTTCCTTTTCATTTATTTGGTCTTGAGGATTTTTACCTTGCTCCTTTGTCTGCAACATATTTCTCTGTCTCTGCAAATCAGAAGTACAATGATGTATCACATCACACCAGTCAGAATGGCCATCATCAAAATATCTACAAACAAACAATAAATGCTGGAGATGGAGTGGAGAAAAAGGAACCCTCTTACACTGTTGGTGGGAATGTAAACTGATACAGCCACTATGGAGAACAGTATGGAGGTACCTTACAAAACTAAAAGTAAAGCTACCATATGACCCAGCAATACCACTCCTGGGCATATACCCTGAGAAAACCATAATTCAAAAATATACATGCACCCCAATGTTCATTGCAGCACTATTTACAATAGCCAGGACATGAAAGCAACCTAAATGTCCATCAACAGATGAATGGATAAAGAAGTTGTGGTATACATAAACAGCGGGATATTAGTCATAAAAACGAATGAAATTGTGCCATTTGCAGAGATGTGGATGGACCTAGAGACTGTCATACAGTTGAAGTAAGTCACAAAGAGGAAAACATATATCTTATATTAATGCATAAATGTGGAATCTAGAAAAATGTTATAGATGAGCTTATTTGCAAAGCAGAAATAGAGAATCAGAGGTAGAGAACATATGTATGGATACCAAGGGGGAAGAGGGAGTGGGATGGAGTGAGTGATTGGGATTGACATATATACTCTACTATGTATAAAATAGATAACTAATGACAACAGATTGTATAGCACTAGGAACTCTACTCAATGCCCTGTGGTGACCTAATTGGGAAGGAAATTAAGAAGAGAGGACATATGTATACATGTGGCTGATTCACTTTGCTGTACAGCAGAAACTAATGCAACATTGTAAAGCAACTGTACTCCAGTAAAAAAATAAATCTTATCTATTTATGTAGATATTAAGAGGCATGATTGCAAAATAAATGAGTCACTGGTGTGAAATACAGAATGTGGAGAATATAGTCAATAATTATATTGTATCTTTGGTGACAGATGGTAACTAGACTTATTATGGTGGTCATTTTGAAATGTATAGAAATATTGAATCACTATGTTGTATACTAGGAACAAGCAAACAAACAACCTCATAGAAAAAGAGATCACATTTGTGGTTACCAGAGGTGGGGGTAGGGGAGGGGAAATTGGATGAAGGTAGTCAAAATGTACAAACTTCCAGGTATAAGATAAATAAGTACTAGGGATATAAAAAAATAAATTAAATAAATAAATAAATAAAAGGCATGATGAACTCATGCCTTTGGTTTATGTATGCATACTCTTCAAAAACTCAGTTCCAATTCTTGGGATCTAGCCTAAGGAAATATTAGCATTAACACCTAAACATTCATGTACAAAGTTATTCATTGCAGCATTATCTGTGTTCAAAAATTTGGAAATTACCTAAATGTCCATCAACTTAGAATGGTTAAAGGATAAGGAAAAAGTATGTGAACAATATTAATGATGCACTCTTAAATGAATAAAGCTCATGGTAGAAAAATGTGTTGTATAATGACATTTTTTTAGAAAACTAAGTCCAAATGTATTTCTCTCTGTGTGTCTATATGTACTTAAGTGTATATGTGTGTATGTGTATATTTGTATATGTATACATATATGTGTGTGCATACAGCATGTGTGTGTGTGTGTGTATGTATCCTTACATACATATCTGAAAGAAAGCACACCAAATTATTAACATGGTTACTTCTTGAAAGCAGGGTTGGGACGGGGTGAGGCAATGTTTTTGGTTATCCCCCTACTTTTCCACAGTATTTGAAGTTTCACAATTATGCATTACTTTTAAATTGTCTTTCTTTCCCAGTAGAATTCATCTCCTTAGGGCAGGGATTTCAAATCTCTCATTTTACCTTCAGTACCTAGAAGAATGGCACAAATTAAATGGCTTAGTAAATTTTTATTGGCTATGTGAATTGACAGAGAAGGGGCGATAAGTCAAGGAACTAGTTTCTCAGATACCAGGAGACTATAACGTCTTTCAAGGAGGAGGGAATGGTCAAGTGCTACTGAGAACTTATGAAAGATAAATATCAGATGTGTCCATTAGTAAGAAATTAGAAATCATCTTTAGAAATAGTTCATGGGTGAGAATCATGTGCATAATGGGAAGTTGTGAAAACTTGGTATAACATATCATTATCTGGAAAATATTTTTTTGGAGCATGTTTCTCCATTGGTTCTAGACAGTTATATAGCATATATAGTTATATAGCAGTTATATAGCATAGTGCTTAAAGGCATGGACTATAGAGCCAAACTGACTGGCATTAAATTCAGCTTTGCCACTGCTGGATGACTTTGGATAAGTTACTTGAACTGTCTGTGCCTCAGTTTCATCTCTGTAAAATGGGGACAATAAGGTACTTAAAGGTTTGTTTTGAGTATTAAATGAATTAGTATATTTTAGAGCAGTGCCTGTTACATAAGTAAATATTCAAGAAACATTAGTTATTTTTACTTAAGGAAGGAAGGAAGCAAGGAAGGGAAAGTAATATGCTCCACTGGTAAGAGAAATACCCATAGCTTGATTTCCTGTTGTATAAGATGGTAAGTACAAGTAATCACTGACCATTGCTATGAATCCTTTTTCTTGTCTTTTGTGAGGTCCTTCTTCTGTTTTCCTAAGCAGGAATTTCATAGACTTATTACTCTTCCCAACCAAAGTGGGATAGCTTCATCCATCTCATTTCATGTCTCAGTCTTAGATTCTAGGTCATGTATTAATCTGGGGTCCACACCGTTTCTCCATGAATACTCAGTCCATTACATATATGAAAAGTCATAATTCCTAGCATGTACTTCTACATGGATTCTTTCTGTTTCTCTTTCTATATAAATGATTTGTCAGGATTACATTACCCAGTATGTCATGTGATATTTCCATTTCAATTCCTACTTTCTACTCAATTGTATTATGGGACGTGCTGTCTCTGAATAGATGTAGACTAGCAGAGGGGTGAGGATACATTAAAAATAGCAGCTAAGACTTCTGCTTCTGACCAACATAGAATAAGGGGGACAAGATATACTCTCCCACCTGCAAACAAACAAAACAACAAGACAAAATACATGAAATAATGGTTTCCAAATCACTGAATCCCAAGCAATGAAGGACAGTGACACCTGAGAAGCAGGGAACAAAGTGAGGCCTATGATTGTTCCCTATCACTGCCTCGAGAGAGTTTCCAGGCCATGGCATAGGAAGGGAGAACCCAGTCAGAGCCTGGAAGAGTGTCTAAATTGAGGAGACATTGTTGAGAGCCTGGAGAGAGCAAGGGGATTAGAGTTCACAAAACAGAGTACCGGAAAGGAAATTGTTGCACAGAGAGCAAACTCTAGAGATCTGCAGAGGGGTCCCCTTCAGTATTAAACTGACTACTGATCAGCAAATGTGTGTGAGAAAATTACCCAAGGCCTGGGAAAGAACAGGGCCAGAAATAGTGCCTGTTTCCACCAGCCAGACTGGAAAACCTTATGATTCACAAGTCACTGAGTCTTGACTTATTTGTGGGAAATATTAGGACTAGGTTGAATACTTTTTCAGTCTCACTCAACAAATCTAAACAGTAAGTCCCAAAAGGATCAGTCTATTTCCAAACAATTCAACCACATCCCAGAAAACAAATCTCAAGAATATTTTTAGGAATAGAAAAATATGCAGCACCCAAAAAAGTAAAATTCACAGTAGCTAATATCCAAACAAAAACTGAGTCATGCAAAGAGGCAGGAAAGCAGAACCAACAATAAGAGGAAAAACGAAAAATCATAATGGACTCAAAACTTACACAGATGTTAAAATTAACAGACAAGTTCCTTAAAACAGTTATTATAATTATTACATAGGGAGAGACATGAAAGATGAAAAATTGATCCAAATTAAATATCTAATGATGATGGCTACACTGAATGAGATAAAAAATACACTGGATGGACAGAGATCCAATGCTGTAAAAGAAAAATGTTAGTAAAATTTTAAGATATAGCAATAAGAACTAATCAAAATGAAATATGGAGAAGAAAAATAAAAGAAGGAAGGAAAGAGAGAGAGAAAAAGAGAAAGAAAGCAGAAAAGAACAGAGCATCAGTGAATCATGAGACAACTTTAGATGACCTAATATATGTGCAATTAGAGTCCCTGAAAGACAGAGTAGGATAAAGAGAGAACACACATATTACAATTATCAGGGATAAGAAGGTTGATATGCCCAGAGACTCTACAAATACTAAAAGAGAATCATATGAACAATTTTATGTCAATAAATTCTACAACTTAGATGATATGGAAAAAGTCCTTGAAAGACATAAATTACCAAATCTCACTTAAAAGCAAATAGATGTCCTGAATAGCCCTATATCTATTAAAGAAATAGATTTTGTAGTTAAAATGCTTTCAGACTTAGTGGGTAGAGAGGGACTAACTCTACAATCCTTCTAGCCACAAAGTCTGAAAGCTGGGAGCCATTCTAGAGTTGTTGTTCTTTTGCATTACCAGTATTCAGTCTCTAAATCATTTATTTTGATTTCAACACACACAGATTTTGAAACAGTCTTCTACTTTCCAACACCCACTACCACTGTCTTATTCCAAGCACCAAAACATTTTTTAATTGAAGTATTGCAACAGCCTTCTAAGTTGCTTTCCAGAATAAAACATATGGCCCACACTTTCTCAGGTGAAATATTAGACAAATTCCCGTTTCTTCAAATTGACCATATGATAAAATCTGCATTCTTATTATTTCATTCATGACCCTTGGTGATCTAGTTCACTCCCTGTTCCCCCTCACTTCTCATTCTATGATCCAGCAACATGAAGCCAGATGTAATTCCTCAAGCACACCATGCTCTTTCATGTTTCTATGAGCTTGTATAAGCTCTGCCCTTGACATGGATTCTTCTTTCTCTTCTTTGCTGTCTAGTGAAAACTAGTAATTCCCTAAAACCCTGCTCTACCAAAACTCAACCAAGAGGTAGTTTCTTAAAACAGTTGTGATATAAAATTTGAAACTATGTCAATGAACTGTTTGTACTCTGTTACATTAAAAGCTATTGATAAACTTGTATTTTCAATGGATCTTTTATACATGATTTTATACCATCAGGTATTGATCATTTGGAAAATATTCATTCACTAAGTTATACAGATCTTCCAAATATTGATATATTTCATTATACACTATCACAAAGTCACCTTTATTTTTATCACCACTAATCTTATCAGAAAAGTCTTCAAGTATTGGGAAGCTGTCAATCTCATGGAAGTAATAATAGTAACAAGTTGTCCAAAATTCTAACTTCTGCTTGAAATCTTAAATATTATCATTATTGGCCAAAAATTCTGCCAGTTATTTTCCTTAAAGAAACAGGCTCACTTCATTCATTTTTGAGAGAACATCTGCCTCATATCCAAGTCTGAATAACAATAGTCTACGTTCATCCTTTCTAGTAAAAATAATGTTCTATGAAAAAAATCGGCCTTTCGAGCACATACCTCAAACAACTGCACAAGTGCTTTCCCTTGAGATAGTAATAGTACTTCAGTATACTGAAGTAATTTACGTGCACTTCCATTTCATCAGAGACTATTAAGACATGTACATAAGTGTCAAGTTTTAATAAAATTAACAAATTTTACACTTTATCAAGGATATCCTTAAGTGAAACTGGTTTTATTTTTAACTGCAAATGCATGGTGGTGAAGAATACAATGACTAATCTTACTGTTCATTGTCACTGCGCTATTTAATGCCAAAGCCCCTGCAGTTTTACCCATCACTGTTTTTGCATCATCAATGTGAATTTCAATACAATGAATGAATTTTAGGAGTATTAAAAAAATAGTGTGCCAGGAGATTCTCATACTAAGTGAAGTAAGTCAGACAGAGAAAGACAAATGTCATATGATATCACTTATATGCAGAATCTAAAACAAAAAAAATGATACAAATGAAATTATTTACAAAGCAGAAACAGACTCACAGACTTAGAAAACAAATTTATGGTTACCAAAGGGGAAAGGTGGGGAGGAGGGATAAATTGTGAGTTTGGGATTGACATATACACAATACTATATATAAAATAGATAACCCACAAGGACCTACTGTATAGCACAGAGAACTCTGCTCAATATTCTGTAATAACCTAAATGGGGAAAAATTTTGAAAAAGAATAGATATATGCATATGTATAACTGAATCACTTTGCTCTACAGCTGAAACTAACACAACATTGTAAATCAACTATAGTCCAATATAAAATAAAAATTAAAAAACAAATACAAAACAAAATAGTGTGAATGTTGTGGATCCCCTGAAGGTATCTTGCAGACCACACTTTGAGAGATAGAAAACCATGACAGAGAAATATGGTACCTGCCAGTGCCACAATAATTGGGATTTAAGGAAGTTTCCAAAAATTATTTAGCTGAGATTTATTTGGTGTTATTGAGATTAGTCTCTTCCTACAGGGTTTCTTCACTTGAAATTACATTGTTCAGCCTTTTGTCCTGATTTCTGTTAGTACAGAGTGTTCTCCTGCAAGCCAGACTACAGACAGCAAATATTTCTGAAATTGTTCTCTAGGCTTTGGAGGAAGTTTTTGGAGGAGGGATGGGGATTGGGGGTGGGGGGAGTATAAGAAGGGGTTATTATAACTGGTGCTGTTATTGAGATTACAATATGTGTTAACATTGAAATTACTATGTTCTCATTACTGTGGTAAGCTTTGATGATACATTGGTCTATGAAACAGAAATTTCCAGAAACTATTTAGCTAATAATTGTCCCTGTCCCAGTGGAGTGTAAATACTAATGGGAATAAGTCAATTGCGAAGAGAGAGAGTTGTATAAATTTGAGCTGTATGGTAACTTAGGACAAACGGTTGTAGAACCTCTCCCTACAGTGACTCTTATTTGGGATTCAAACAAACTATATAGCTGCTAAATCTTTTAATTCATCATAATTCAATGATTTTGTTTTGTATAAGCCATAAGTGAACAGCTGTGAATCTTTTTGAACTGTTTTGTGTTCATGCCTATATTCACTGTAGCCTTTCAGATCTAGATTTCAGGATGCAATATTGCTTACATTTTCATTTCTTTCTTTTACATTTTATTTTTTCCTTGAGGCTGGGAGGATGACTTCTAACAGAAGATTAACTAGAGATGTAGGGATTACAGAGACAAGCAAGCCATTGGCCTCACCAGGACCTAAAATGGTAAAAGTCCTATAGAACTCGCTGATAACCTGAGGCCATAAATGTCTCCCATTGTCACCTGGGGCTGTTTGTCAGTGTCACTCTCTACACATTCAAGGTCTTTTTCAGATTCAGTTACAATCATGAACTCAGTGCTCTACTAACTTCTCTATCTTCTACTGTCAAAATCTAGGAAAATGATATTCACAAATGGAAGCTCACATGTGATTTTAGCAGAGGGTCTGGGAAGACTCATTAGCAAGAAAAAGCTTCAAATGGAAAACAGTGCCACTGAATAGAAACACATCACCAAATTGATTCCATCTAAATTGATTTGTCCTGTCCAGATGGTGTAAGTCATTGAGACTATTTCCAAGAACAAGTGAACAATTTTAAAGGTGATTCAGGGGGGTGTGGTTGACAATGGCAAATGAGCTGAGCTTTGGTCCTGAGGGATAAAAATCTCTGTTCTAAATTACATTAAGCTCTGTTGTTGAGGTAATTCAATTAAACTCTATGGACTTCTGTTTTCTCATCTAATAAAATGGGACTATAAACCTTCCAACAAATATCACAAGTTTCAAAATGGAAGAATGTATTAGAAAGTACATCAGACATATGAAATTTTTAAATGCTTTAAAATAGGATTTACTGGTCTAAAGAAGCACTGTAAAGTTGAGTATTTCTAGAAGAAGCCATCACTCTTAGATATGAATGTTGATCTTTAAATAGGTATAAGGTTGTCTTTCCATTTTAAGTTCTCTTGTGCTATTTATTCTTCCAATGAGAAATAATAAATTCATAAGTAGTAGGAAGAAAAAACCAAGTATTTTCAATCCTTCCCTAAATTATAGAAGCATTTCTATTCTCACCTTCATTCGTTCTTTCCTAACCACCCATAATCAGGAAGTAGGAAGTACTCTAACCATACAAAACTTTCTTCTAGAACACACACCAAAAAATGTTTTCTTGTGCTTCTATGTTTTTCCATCTTCTATATAACTCTTTTTCTTCTGATTAATTCCCTCTCACCTATAGAACTCAGCTGAAAGGCCATTTTTGCTGTGAAGCCTTTCCTAACTCCCCAAGACAGAGCCAGTAGAACCTCCTCTCTCTTCTCACTACATTGTATACTAATTTTGTACGAGTAATTACCGAATAGATATATCACCACTTATTACATTTTGTTGTAATTCTTATGTCTTTTCCCCCCACTACACTGTGAGTTCATTAAAGGCATTGCTCTTACCTTCCTCCCACCCTCTGTACCCAGCATAGTTCCAGCTGCATAACTATTACATAGAAATGAATGAAAGCATGAATATACCCTTCCAGCTAAGCCTACTTTGGTATATAGATATGTGACAGATGGGGACAGCTCTGTGCTGTGTCCATTGTGACCCATCACTGACTATGTGATCTCTCTGTGATTTGCACGTAGATGTATTTCTCCCATCCCTACCTCTCTGTTTGCCCTGGCACTCCAGAGAATGTCTTAAATGTCCCTCAGATACTCTTATCCATAGCATTATCTAAATAAGATATAATTTGGCATTTAAAAACAGCATACAAGCAAGTATAAAGTTAGCCATGTAAAATGAAAGCTGAACTTCCTTATATTGACAAAATCCACATCAAAACCTGAGAATGGAAGGAAAAGGAGGTTTCGTTTGTTTGGTTGGTTTTTTATTTTTGAGGCTTTTTTTCCCCTCTTTTTAGTATTCCCATAGAAGGAGTTAATTATGGGCAACAGCTCTAACCTTTTAATGAGATAGATATTTGAATCTCTCACACCTTTTTGCTGATGCTCGGTCACTTAAGTTATTTCAAATCTACAGCACATGATTCCTAATATTACAGCGAATAGCAAAGGAAAAACACAAAACAAATTTAAAAATCTCTAGTTATGGCTTGCAGACTACAGGATTACTTCCAATATTTCTTGATTCCTTTTCCCAGTAAGTTCCCCAACATTCTATAGCAGGGATTGGCAAATGTTTTTCTGTAAAGAGCAGACAGTAAATGTTTTAGGCTTTGTAGGCCAAGAGGCAAAATTGAGGATATTATGAAAGTACTTACATTAAAAAAGAGAAAACTTCCTCAATTTTTTATTGACAAAATTCAAAATATAATAATAATAATAATATAATCCTCATCATCTATTTTTTTTTTGTAATATAAGTTTACTAATGAGAAGAATGGAATTCTTTTTTGGGAAAGGAGCAGTAAAATTTCATTTTACCCCATTTCATGGGGTTCAAAGTTAGTGTTCCCAATCATTAAAATTAACTGCAAATTTCATTTGTTAATGCTGATCTGTAATGAGATTTTAAGAATTTCATTTTTAAAAATGTCTTTTCACACAGATAGGTAATATATGTGGCATTCAGAATGCTGACAACTACATCATTATGATTTATAGTAGCAGTGAGAAATAAGAGCATCCTATAGAGTTTCTGTCAGAAATACTCAACTCTGCTGTTGTAACACAAAATCATCCACAGAAAATGGATGAATGAGTGTGGCTGTTTAAGTAAAACTTTATTTTGGAACTGAAATGTGAATTTCATAGAATTTTCACATTCCCCAAATATTATGCTTCTTCTGATTTTTTTCAACCATTAAAAATGTAAAAATAACTCTCAGCTCATGGACTGAACAAAAGCAGGTAGCAGGCTGGATTTGGCCCTTGACTATGGTTTGCTGACTCTGGTTCTATGGTATGCCCCTGGATTACAGTTGACTTTTGATGGTGTTGGTGGCAGAAAGTTCAGGGGGACAAAGAGACAGAAAATAGAAAAGGGGGTCTAGGTTTTTCCTTTCTACTAGGCCCTCTCTTAACTGCCCCATTCCCACACTTCTGCTCCCAGATTCCTACTCTCCTTTCCTTATGCCATTATCCCCTGACTGGGTATACCTATCACTCTGCAGTGTAGTGAATATGCTATCACTGTATGGCAGGCAATTCACTCCTTCATCATATAATATTTATATTGTTTCAAACCCTACTGAGTCCACTCTCAGGCAAGCAAAGAGCCCTGCAAAATGACCCATGGCCTTCTCATAAGAGTTGTGCATGTGTTTCTATTAGCAGTGAATGAAAGTGTAGGCCAATGAGCATGAATATGGAACTGACTAGACCAATGGGCATACATGAGAGGAAAACAGGAAACCACAGTTCTGGGGGATGGAAGAAGAGAATAGTCATCTTTCATTGTGAATAGATGAATATCATTGTGTCTCTATATGGTGATTAAGATATAAGATGCTTGAATCTTCCCTGCTATCTGCAGAAACTGTTAGTAATTGTGCTTTTAATTCTTACTGGAAAACTAATGAGAAGAATGGAATTCTTCTTTGGGGAAGCGGGTAACATTTCACTTAGGGTGCAAAGTTAGTATTCCCTAGCATTAAAATTGATTATAAATTTTGTTAATGCTGATCTATGATGAAATTTATTGTATTTCTAAGTCAGAAAAGAAAAACAAAAATGGTGGTTTATCTGTGTAAAAATTAAATGAATTTTAGACATGCACATAAAATGCTAAATGTTTTAGGCCTAATTACCATGAAGCACAATGGAAGATGCCACAGTCAAGCAGAAAGGGAATATATTTAGTAGTCACATAACCCTGGTTCCTAACTCCATTTCTGTCCCTTACTAATTAAATGATCTCAAGTAAGTTATTCAATCTCTCTAAACATCATGTTTTCCTATTTGAAACCTCACAAGTTAGGCATAATTATCTGTAAGTTGTAGACGAACAAGATATGTAACACACATAGCCCCATAAGTGGAACTCAAAAAGAATAATTTTAACCTTTATAAATGATGTACATCATTAAATGTGTTCTTTTAACTTTGTACTGATCACTGTTTGATAATAACAGCATATTAATCATACATGATCACATTATTCTCCTGGGATTTCCTTTCACTCAATGCCTACACTATCCTTCTAAGGACCCAGTCAGAATGCTGCAAAATGTTGTAAAGACTTTCAGATAACCCCAGATCAAAACAATGTCTCTCTCCTCTGAAGTCTCACAGTTTGTATATCTTTTCTTTTGGTAGTTATTGCCTATTTTCAATTACACCTACATTTATTCAATTTATTCACGTGCTTGGAATCATAGAATGTGGGAACTGGCAAGGGACATAAGATACCCTCTCACTCAAATCTCCTCATTTTGCATAGGGAGCAAGAAATACCAAAAGGCAAAATGGATTGTCAGGAGTCACACAGAGCTTTAAAAACAATTCAACTCTAAATTTAATTATTTTCCTACTCTATTATTTGTCTCCCATTTCCAAATTTTCTCTTACCTCTCCTGCCTTCAGTAAGACCAATCAACCAGTCTTACCATCTTTATGCAGGTTTCATTTCCTTTCAAATTCTACTCATAAAAATATATCTCATGGCATAATAACCACAGACCTGCAATTATCAATTTTTAATCTTCAAATTTGTCTTCTCATTGCAAATCTCTTTCTGGTCCAAGTCACACTACCGTCTGTTGCCAAATCAACTTTCTGAAAACATCAATTGTCATTCTACTACTCAAAAAATATTCAGGACTCTATACTGCACAAAATACTTCCTGGAATTGGAGGTTCTTCACAACATAGACTTGCTTTGTTGCTGATTATAAATACTGAAGAAGTAACTTACACAAAAGTGAAAAAACTCAAAATTCGTACCTTCCTCATTTCTTCTCCAGATGATTCCTCTGTCCTGGAGGTGTGACCTCTTCATCTATCTGTGTTTTTGCTCATTTGATTTATTTTGCTTTGAATGCTTTCCTTCATTTTCATTTATTTAATAACCATTCATTCTTCTAGATCCAGCTTTAATGCCAGTTTACTTATGAAGAGTTTCCTCACCATGTAATTCACAGGAATTACATCTTGTCTTCCTAGATATATTATTATTAGTAGTATATTTTACTTTGTATCATTGTTCCTCCTTTTTCATATATGTAATATCGCCAAAAAGATTTTAGAAAATTGTCAAGAAGGATCATACCTGAAAATATTTTTATCTCAGTACCTGACAGTGAGTAATGTTTATTAATCAACAAAATTATGTCCCTCTTGGTAAGTAAAAAAAAGTCCCCAAAAGACAACATGACTCCTGCTTTGATTGATTCAATAGCATTTCCCATAGCCAGATGTAATTATTTTTTTCCTGATGGCTTCTTAGGATCTGATTGTATTAGGTAGCTCTGGTTTATTTCCAATTAAGAAATAATTTTGTTTCCACAGTTTGTTTCCAAAATTATAGTCTTCAAGACCAAATGAAAAGTGCTCTTGAATGACTTCCATATTTCAAGTCGTTGGCATCATGTAGCTCTCAATTTGATTTTCATAAACTTTGAATATAATAAGCTTTGAATATAAACAAATGACAGGAACAATCAGCTTATGTGATATATAAAAAGGATGTTGTATAGTGAGTAATTATGGCCTGATTCACATTTGGCAAGTGGACTTGACTAAAAGAGTTCAACTATAATATCCAGCTAGTTTTCAATAAATAAAATCAGCTCCTAGAAGATTGGTTATATAGCCAAAAGTCTACACAGATGACTTTCACTCTTCATTGCAAACCACATTGCATAGGAAGTAAAATGAATTTGTAAAATAGGATATGGTTTAATATAAATTGAACTTGTGGGTTTTCCAAATGAAATACATAGTGTGGATTTCAGACGCATGATATAGGGCTAAATGTCCCTAATTTTTTAAAAACAGAACATTGGCTAAAATTGTAAATGATGTCTCATGTCTTATTTTGTTTTAGAAATAAATTCTGTGCTCTCAACATGTGAGTCAGTAATATTGTTAAACTGCATATTCAAATGTAGAACACAAATATCAGAGGGAATCAGTGCCAGGGACCACATATTTTAATTCCATTCCCGGTGTGGACATGCTCTTTGACTTTGGAAAATGTCATTTTAAAGTATCACTCATGGGGCCCCAATTGAACACAAAGCTTTGCACATTTACATAAAGGTAAACATCTCGGCCAGGGTGACAGAATCCCATCTCCCCCTCCCTGCCACTAGACTCAAGATTTATGTCTAGAAGAGAACAAATGTATGGATACCAAGGGGGAAAGGGGTGGGGTGGGAAGAACTGGGAGACTGGGATTGACACATATACATTATTGATACTATGTATAAAATGGACAACTGATGGGAACATACTGTATAGCACAGGGAACTCACCTAGTGCACTGTGGTAACCTAAATGGGAGGGAAGTCCAAAAGGGAGGGGATATCTATACGTGTATGGCTGATACATTTTGTTGTGCAGTGGAGGCTAACACAACACTGTAAAGCAACCATACTCCAACAAAAATTAATTAAAAAAACAAAGATTTATGTCTAGGTTCAAAAGTCATCTGATAGGCCAGTTATGCCACGGTATTTTCAATAAAGCATTTGGAAACACAAAATAAAAGAAGGTGGAAACCGAAATGATTTTCTGCATAGTATACCTTGTCATAAATCACAAATAAGAAAACTGTAATATAAAGTACCATTTTATTAAATGTCACTCAGCATTCATGATTTCATCATTCTGGTAGTTTAGAGAGAGTAAAAAGTGGTTGATAGTTCAAGAATCAGCATGCATAGCCAGAGCAGAGCAGTAGTGTTTAAGCTATGGAAAACCTGAGGAAGAAAGGTAAAAATGCAGAAAGAAAATAAATTCACATATAGAAGCAGGCAACTCCACCACCTTGATCACTCTGAAATTATTGCAATTCAAATAAATTACATTTTTCACACAGGTAGGCTAAGATCATATGCTTAATTTTCCAACATTGTGTGTGTGTGTCTGTGTCTTTCCCTCTGTGTGTATATGTATACACACACACACACAGAGAAAGACATATATACAACTAAATCAAACAGAATTCTATTTTAATATATATATATTTGAATGAAACAGGTGCTTGATTTAAGTCTGTGATAGTAAAGAGTGAAATGAGTCAAGAAAAAGACTTCATATAGCAGCTACAATGTACCATGGCACATTTATAAAAAGTTGGATCTGGGGAAAGGTCTTGAGAACTGATTACATGGAACACTAAAGAAACAAACATAGACACACACATTCCCAGCTCTATGTATAGGTTGGAAGAAATAATTTAGCTTTAAGATTCAGGAAACAGAATTTGCTGTAAGATTTTGTTCTGTCCTCAACAGGAATGCAAAGCAATCTGTGATTAGAACTCAAAGGATATGGATAATTTCTTGTAAACTCTATATATGTATGATTTTAATATGGTAGTTCAAACCAAAATCTAGTCAATTAGTGGATTTTGTTTTCTTGTTTGTCACATCAAAATATACAACTAGACTTACACTTCAATCTATAATGGAATAAGAAGGACCAGATTTACCCTCTTGCCTTAACTAAAAATCAAGAAAAATATTTAAACAATGGTTTTCAGACATCAGACAAGAGAGAGTCCAGAAGAGTTATTTCCAAAAGAAAGGGAGAAAATGAGGTAAACCCTATGATTATCCTGGCTTAATGTCTGGAGAGTGCCCAGGCTGTAGAACAGGGAGGGGAGGACCCAAACAGAGCCTGACAGTTTCCCAAAGTTGAGACAAACTTCAGCATTCAGGGAAGTCAGGCAGATAGAATTCATAGGGCAGAGTACCATACAGGAGAGAGCTGCCCAGTAAAAGAGAGTTCTGAAGACCTATGAAGGTTTCCCTTGAGTTTTTTGGCTATAGACTGATCTGCACATGCACATTAGGAAACTACTGAGGTCAGGAAAAACCAACCAAAAAGAGCAAGCAGAAAAACCCCTGGAGCTCACGTCGTGCTGGTCCCCTCACACAAGGACCACCTCTCTCACCTGCCCAAAGTTCAGTGCCCAGAGAAGGGAAAATGGGTTCAAGGAGAATCGTTCCCTGTCTCCTTCTTTTCCTGGTCAGCCAGGACAAAGTGGGCAAGGGAGCTTTCCATAGGCCCCCAAAGTCAGGGTCAGGACAACCACATCTAGGCTGATATCACAGCAGGCCTCCAGCCTCCTTTTTAGTCCTTTAGTCTGCTTTCATTCCTGCTCCATTAGACAGGAATAATTAATGAGAAACAGAGCAGCAGGGAGGGAAGAGTGAAGGAAAGGAGCTGTTTGTCTGTCAGCCCTGTGCCCTCACCCCCAAGTTGGAACCCTATTCCATACCTGGGCTATCCTCCTGATCAGTGTCTTGGTACCTGTATGACTTGTTCTCCTCTTCTTTCTCCTCTCCTCTCTTAAAAAAAGTCAATCATTTTATTATAATTTCCATTTTTTTCTTAAGCATAGACCAATTATAGGTTCAAAATTACCTAAATAGCATTATAAAAAGACAGGTGCTGCCGTTAAAATGATTTCATCTGTAACAAATGACATTTTTGATAGAATTTAGTGCTACATAGGTTCAAAACAAAATATCTGGACAATTACACTACAATAATGGATCTTCTTCCATGGAAACTAACATTTTGTGTTGAAAATCCGCATGATTATTTATAACATAATAAGTTAATGAATGCAGTTAAAAATACTTATTATGAGTACCAAACAGCAGGCGACCCACTCTGCCTTACCTTTTTTTTTTTTTTGTGGTAACGCGGGCCTCTCACCGCTGTGGCCTCTCCCGTTGCAGTTTTTTTTTTTTTTTGTGGTACGCGGGCCTCTCACCGCTGTGGCCTCTCCCGTTGCAGAGCACAGGCTCTGGACGCGCAGGCTCAGCGGCCATGGCTCACGGGCCCAGCCGCTCCGCGGCACGTGGGATTCTCCAGGACCGGGGCACGAACCCGCGTCCCCTGCATCGGCAGGCAGACTCCCAACCACTGTGCCACCAGGGAAGCCCCTGCCTTACCTTATTGTCACTTATTTGGGGCATTGAAAAGGGCTAATTGTTTTGTTTCTCTACTTAACTCTTTCTCTGTGGCCTATGCAGAGGCATACACCTTTGGCAAACTACCAATAAAGACAAGAGAATGCATACATTATTGATGAGCTTGCTTCTGAATTTAAAATCAAGGTATATAAATATATGTATATAAATACCCTACCTTTACCTGTGGAGATGGCACTTGTTTTAATGAAAAAGGAAAAACTGGAGTGATTATTTGTAGAGTTACATTGCCCCAAATTTAATTGCAACATAAATTGGGAGAATGAATATAAATTTCAGGGTACCCAATGAAGAAGGGATTTTTAAAAAATATCTGGTTTCTGTTTGGATAGTAATTCTAGTGGGCAAGAGACAATCCAAAGCGAACAAAGGCTTGCACATAGTTCATTTACTCTTAGGTATTACACATTATCATTAACTTTTGAGTACTTGGCTCATTTTCTGTCATGTGGTTTGCTGGAAGTCTAAAGAGGAATTTCTCTATAGAGCAAAGTAACTGCTCCTTCTTTGTCCCTTCCAGGAAAGCTCCTCAGAGTTTGTTAGAGAATAAAGCTACAAGATGAACATCATCTAACAATTCACTTTCTGCGCTTTTTACAAACTAGCATTCAAACAAAGATATAAGAGGGGATCAGGGCTTCCGTGGTGTCACAGTGGTTAAGAATCCGCCTGCCAATGCAGGGGACACGGGTTTGAGCCCTGGTGCGAGAAGATTCCACATGCCGCGGAGCAACTAAGCCCGTGCACCACAACTACCGAGCCTGCGCTCTAGAGCACGTGAGCCACAACTACTGAGCCCACAAGCCACAACTACTGAAGGCCGCATGCCTAGAGCCCATGCTTCACAACAAGAGAAGCCACTGCAGTGAGAAGCCCTGCACCACAATGAAGAGTAGCCCCCACTCACCACAACTAGTGAAAGCCTGCGTGCAGCAACAAGGACCCAATGCAGCCAAAAATAAATAAATTAATAGATAAATAAATTTAATTAAAAAAAGAGGGGATCAGAGGAAAGGGTTATTGCATTTATTCCTTTAATTTTGAGAGGGGTGGTAGATTTGTCTATTTATTTGTTTGTTTTCTCCTCCCCACAAATTATGTCAATACAGGAGAGACAACTGTGTTCAACAGTTGAGTAGTTGAAAGAGTTGAATGATGTGGAGATGTTTCCATAAGTGTGTGGAAAATAGCATTGTAACTTTTCTATAAAATATTTTGAGAACCTTACTAGTATAAGGCAATTGCTTTGTCATAAATATTAACAAAATCTCTCAAAAGATAGTAGAAGGGAAATAATTTAGGCAGAGAAAGAAAATTATTGTATGAGCTCACTTATCTGTGCAATCTTAAAAAGCCAAACTTATAGAAACAGAGAGTAGAAAGGTGCTTGCCAGGGGCTGGGGGTGGGGAAAATGGAGAGATGTTGGTCAAAGGGTATGAACTTGCAGTTATAAGATGACTATGTTCTAGGGATATAATGTACAGCATGGTGACTATAGTTAGCAACGCTGTATTATGTACTTGAAAGTAGTTGAGAGAGTAAATCTTAAGTGGTGTCGCCATAAAAAAAAAAGGTAATTATGTGAGGTGATAGAATGATAGAAGTATTAACTAACCCTATTGGAGTAATCATTGTATATCTTAAACTTACATTATATATTATAAACTTACATTATATATTATATACATTTTATATTATATACATTATATATCAATTATATCTCAATAAAGCTGGGAAAAAATAGATAGTAGAAGGGTTTGACAATAATGATTTCCTACCTTTTAGTAGTATGAAGTGAATACTAAAACTAGAAAATACTTAAAAGATCTCAAAGGAAGATGCCAGGGCCTTAGAGCCTAGGTTCCTCTTCAGCTCTCACTGACCTGTCTGAATTGTTTTAAGTCTTGAGCAAAGAACATGACTATGACTAAAAGGAAAGAAAGTTAACACAAAATATCAAGATTACATGAGATTTAGTAAAATGACTCATTTTTAAAATTATCATTACTGTAGCACAAGTCCAGAAATGGTTGATGTGAGAGCCTTGTAGATGACAGACCGGCTAACAGTAAGAAGCTCCTTGTCAGATTATTCATTAACAATTACCAGTGAGAGAACTTTACTTGTAATAGCAATTTATTCTGATGGGCAAATTCTTTTTTGATTCAGAATGTTTTAAAAGACAAAAATCGCTGCAGTTATGCATCAAGGACTCATTGGTCCCTTAGACCTGCTTGAACCCTAAATTAGCTATGGGGAACTACAGTGTAGGCAATAATTTCAACCTGTGCACCCATTACTTCACGTGGTTAATATATGGATTGTCCCTTGCTTGAATCAAGCAAATAGCATAGAGAGCAATTAGCATTTTTGAAGTATATTGAAACATTGTGAAGATTTTTTTTTCTCATATAGCTTGAAATGAGGTATTTAGATTTCATAGTGAAGCATAAGACTTTAACTATATCTTCATTTTCTGTTAGTAAGTACTACATTTGTAAATTGCAATGTTGAATGCCAGGAAAAATTGTGATGCCAAAAGCTCAGCCTCTGGGCACTGGTGCCAAATCAAATCTTGGAGACAGAGTTTTGGGTGAAGTAGAAAAGACTAGCTTTATTGCTTTACCAGGCAAAGGGGGACACAGCAGGCTCCTGCCTCAAAAACTGTGTGTCCCGACCCAGGGAGTTTGGTGAGGAGTTTTATGGCATCGGTTCAGGGGTGGGGTTGCTGATAAGATTAGGGTGTGTGCAGGGCCTGCACTCCTCTAATCTGGTCTCAGGTAGTCTTCCTGATGAGCTTCTCTGGTTCCTTTAATCTTGCCTCAGGTGGTCTATTGGCTGCTCCTCCCTTGATTAACAACTGTTCGAATCTTCCCTTTGGAACTCAGGGAAGGTTATGGAGGCTGGAGTCTGTTCCCTACAAACAAGAAACAGGGGACATGGAAAGGCTTCCATGCCCAGGAGCCCCACAGGGTCCTGCTCAGTTTCACTTACCACAATATTAAGCAGTCGTTGTCATTAATAACTGATCATTTTTGCACTTTAAATATTTTTCTCGGGGCTTCCCTGGTGGCGCAGCGGTTGCGCGTCCGCCTGCCGATGCAGGGGAACCGGGTTCGCGCCCCGGTCTGGGAGGATCCCACGTGCCGCGGAGCGGCTGGGCCCGTGAGCCATGGCCGCTGAGCCTGCGCGTCCGGAGCCTGTCCTCCGCGACGGGAGAGACCACAGCAGGGGGAGGCCCGCATATCACAAAAAAAAAAAAAAAAAAAATATTTTTCTCTAAGAATCACAAAATCCTTCTAACCACTCTGATAATATGTTAGGAATTAAGGAGAATTATAGACTTTTGTGAATACTCTCACTTTCATGGAATCAGAGCACCACAATTCATATTTGATTTAACAAACTTTCTTAAGCTGACTTACAAAAAAACATTTGGCTAGGAATTGTGGTGGAATTCCAAAATAATGAAACACATGCCCTGCTCTCAAAAACGTATAATTTAGACAGGCAAATAAGGTATGCTCACAAACAACTTCTTTACCACAAATGCATTCATGTGCAAACATATTCTCTAGCATCTGATTAATTTTCTCAAACACAAATCTTTCTTAATACTCTTCAACTGCTCTCATTTCACCTTTGTGGCAAAAATCAATAATATTGGGTTGGCCAAAAAGTTTGTTTGGGTTTTTGGTGAGATATTATGGAAAGACCCGAACAAACTTTTTGGCCAACTGAATATTTGCAGGACATTTTATCTGACTCCTGCCTGCCCCTCTTAGCCTCATTGTTTCCTTAAACTCTCTCCAATATCTCTATAATCCAATCATAATAACAAGTTAATTGGTCAATATTACTGTTTTGTTGTGATTGCTTTTTCTTTAGGCTAATGTTTAATTAAACAAGTAATAAATGAATATGTTCCCTTGGTAAAATAATTAAAATATTACAAGACTAGGACACAATTTGCACACTACCTCAAATGCCCTATCCTGTCTCCCAGTGGTAAGTGCTATTATCAGTTAGGAAATGAGTCCTTCCAGATGTTTTTTTAACATGATTACATACACAATGTTGCTTTGCTTTGTATTTAAACTGAATGGGATCATACTTTGCATGGGATCTGCAATGTATTTATTTTATTCAACAAATATCTTGGTGATTTTACCACATCAGTGTTCTAATATAGTATTTCCATAGCCTGAGTTAATAAGCAGTTTTAATTTCTTCTTAAAATATGTCCTGGGCTTCCCTGGTGGCACAGTGGTTAAGAATCCTCCTGCCATTGCAGGGGACATGGGTTTGAACCCTGGTCCAGGAAGGTCCCACATGCCACAGAGCAACGAAGCCTGTGCACCACAACTACTGAGCCTGCACTCTAGAGCCTGTGAGCCACAACTACTGAAGCCCGCATGCCTAGAGCCTGTGCTCCGCAAAAAGAGAAGCCACTGCAATGAGAAGCCCGCTCACTGCAATGAAGAGTAGCGCCTGCTCGCTGCAACTAGAGAAAGCCCACGTGTAGCAACGAAGACCCAACACAGCCAAAAATAATAAATAAATAAAAATAAATTCATAAAAAAAATAAATAAATATGTCCCCTTTTTATTCCTTAAGCTGTTTATTTGAATTTCTCTTCCTTTTTTCCTTAATTACATTCAACAATAGTTTGCCTGTTTTGGTCCTTGCAGTGTATTAGTTTGTGTTTTATTGATCAAGTCTATTTTGTTTTGTTTTCTATTATTTCTGCACTTATCTTTATTAATTTCTTTCTTCAATTTAATGGGATGTATTTTGTGGTTCTTCTATCAGCTTCATGAGTCAAAAGTTTGTTTTGTTTATTTTGTACTTTTGTTTTATAATAAATTCATTTTATTAGAGCTATATATATATATTCCCCTAAATTTCCTTTTGGTCCCTTTCTACCAGTTTGATATGTGGTGTCGTTCAGTTTTAAATAAATTGTAATTTTCATTTTTATTTCCTTTTTAACCCAAGAGATAGTCCAAAGTGTGCTTTTAAATTTGCAGGTATATAAGACTTTCTTTTGTCTTGTTACATTTTGGTTATTCCTTTCTAATTTTATTGTGTGGTGGTCAAGAAGGGTAAAGTGGCCTAGAAAATTTTAATTATTTTATTTGTTGAGATTTTTTTCTAGAGGCTTAGTATATGGTCTGTTTTTGAGAATATTTTACATGTGCTTGAAAGTAATCTGTATTTTTTTACAGGTACTGAGACAGGAGGGAAGGGGGCAGGGAACAACCTTTAAAAGAATAACATAGCCATTGAGGATACAAAATAAACCCGTTAGAACCTACTAAGCCCAAGATGGAGGAAGATTCAGCTTCCCGTAGACCTTGAGCCTCACTGTATGCTCATTGTAATACATTATTAGCATATTAGCATATGCTAAATGACACAGCCACAAGTGCCATGACAGTTCTGAGGCTGACCATAGAAGGCTAAAATGTGGGCAGTGGCCCAATTCCTAGAAATCCCCACCCCTCCCCCCAAATAGTTGGACTAATCCTCCCACTTATTAGCTTATGAAACTACCTAGCCTATAAAAACTAATCATCCCAGGGCCACTCTCACATTCTGAGACAGACCACATTCTGCCTATGGAGTATCTCTCTAAATAAACCTGCTTTCACTTTACTATGGCTCATTCTTATATTCTTTTCTGCATGAAGCAAAGGACCCTCACTTGATGGCCCATCCCAGGGACTCACCTGAGACCTGGGACATGACCATTCTCACACCCTGTTCTCCTGCAACAGTACAACTGTGTGTGTGTGTGCGTGTGTGTGTGTGTGTGTGTGTGTGTGTATGTGTTTATATATTTATTAAATTGAATTTTTTAATTGTTAAATTCAAATACTCTATATTCTTTCTCACATTTTTAATGTACTTGATCTAGAAACTTAGTGAAATATGTTATATTCTCACTACGATTGCAGATTTCTCATTGAAATTTTTCTTTTTTTGCTTTTCCTGACTTATTATGCAAAGTTAAGTGTTTCCTCCTGGCTCTCATTGAAATTCTATCAGTTTTTGTTGATATATTTTGAAACTACCTAATTAAGTAATAAAAGTTCAAGACTGTTATATATTTTGATGGATTATTCTTTCAGTATGAAATATTCTCTCTGTGCCTTTTTGACACCTTTTGCTTTGAATTATGTTTTCCTGATATTAATAATGTCACACCTGCATTTCTTTATTAATATTTTCCTAGTATATTTTTCATCTCTTATTCTCAAACTTCTTGTGTCTCATGTAAATAACAGTTGGACTTTTTTAGCCAATCTGAGAGAGTTTAACCTCCTTATATTACTCCTATATATATTTGGTCTTATTCCCAATGTATAATTTTGTCCTTTCTATTATCTATGCATTTAGGGTTTTTTTTTCTTTAATTCATGTTTTTTCTTAATTTTTTGAAATATGTGTGTGAGTATATATTTCTATTTAGGTTTATGTGTGTTTCTCTCTACATGTGTATCCTTAAACTTTAATACTGAAACTGAGTCCCCCTAAAACTGAGTTTCTCTGCTGAGTTTATGATTAACCTTTCTAACCAAAACATTATTCCCTTTCTTGTCCAACATCTGTTCCCCTCAAGATTGAGGAGTATCAAAGAAAAGTGGGGATTGAAACCGAGCAGGACCCTGTGGGGCCCTTCCAAGTACAAATGCCTTTCGGTGTCCCCCATTTCTGCTTGTAGGAAAAAGGTTTCAGCCTCCTAGCCCTTCCCTGAGTTCCAAAGGGCAGATTCAACAGTTCCTAATTAGGAGAGTGAGGAAATGCAGAAAGAAACAATAGTGCAGCATGGGTCCTGGTCCTGGTTCCTCCTCTGGGATGTGCATAACAATTTGAAACATATCTCTGAGTTCTTCTACAGGAGCTAAGGCCCCCCCACCCAGGTGGAGGATGGTAACTTCAGACTGACCACAAGCACATGGACCCCAGACTGGTTGGAAAAAGAAGGCTGATAACCAAGATTCCTGGAACACTTCCCTGTTACCTCACCACCAACCAATCAGAAGAGGGTTACACAACCTGCAGCCCTCCCCCCAAATTTTGTCTATAAAAACTTCTTCCCTGAAACCCATAGGGAAATTCTGGTCTTTTGAGCACAAGCTACCCATTCTTTTTGCTTAGCCCTACAATAAACCTTTCTCTGCTCCAAAAGCCAACATTAGGTTTGTTTGGCCTTACTGTGCCTGGGGCACAGGAACTTGGTTTCAACAATACAAACATTTAAACCTAGATTTTCAAAAGTATTCAATGGTATTTATTTTTTGTCCTCAACCAAAAACAAGAAATGCAGCACATATTTACATACCTCTTTAAAAAAATATATATTTATTTATTTATTTATTTATTTTTGGTTGTGTTGGGTCTTCATTGCTGCATGCAGGCTTTCTCTAGTTGCTGCAAGCCAGGGATACTCCCCATTGTGGTGTGCAGGTTTCTCATTGCAGTGGCTTCTCTTGTTGTGGAGCACAGGCTCTAGGTGTGCGGGCTTCAGTAGTTGTGACACGCCGGCTCAGTAGTTGTGGCTTGTGGGCTCTAGAGCACAGGCTCAGTAGTGGCACACGGGCTTAGTTGCTCCGTGGCATGTGGGATCTTCCCGGACCAGGGCTCGAGCCCATGTCCCCTGCATTGGCAGGGATTCTTAACCACTGCGCCACCAGGGAAGTCCTACATACCTTTTTTCTTCCTGCTTTCCCTCTTCCTCTTCCCTTTTTAAAATGGGGAGTTCAGTTCCAGTTTTGAATTCAACTTTTTTTTTCTTACCATCAACAGTTATCAGTTTTAACAATTTGTATTACTTTCTGTAGGGGAGAAAGAATAATTTTTCCTCTACCCTTCTGAGTTCTTGGCTGAGACCTCTGTAATGAAAAATTAACAAGAGAAAAACAAACAAAGTTTATTAACATGTATACCTCATGCATACATAGGAGATACCCAGGGAGAAATAAGTACCCAAATTAGCTTAGAATTCCAGTTTACATGGCATTTTCAATAAAGAACAATAAATTTGTGGAGAAATGACAGGACAAAGGAAAGCAGTTTTAGATCTACAAGGGCAGAGGTAAAGGCTAATTAGTAAAGTTTGTTATGTAGACTCCTCTGGTGCATTCTCCAGGCTGTTAAGGGTCAAAAATTTTTTCTGGTAAAACTTTAAAGTTTTCTCTGGTAAACTTTTGTCCTCTGGTAGAGAGAGGATGAGGAATGACTTTGTAAATTTATGTCTTATTCTTAGACAAACAAAGGGAAAAATCTTTTCTTGTGTTGGCTTCCTCTCAATTGCCTTCAGCTCAAAATAAAGCTTATGCCAAAAGTGGCATATGTTGGGATGGCATAATCTGTTACCCTTTGGTCCTTTATTCATCGTTGTTTCTTATATTTGACTTTTTCATCTTGGATATATTTTTCTTCTTGTTGTAATACATATTCTAGTACAGTATTTCTCAAACTTAAGTCATTTGTTTATCACTTTCACAATTTTTATATCTGAACACCACTATAACTTTATTTTATTAATAACTTTAAGTTAATTCACTTTTAACTCAATTTAAACTCACTCTAAGTAGTTATATCCATGAAATCATAGGTTACTATGTCAGTTACATATAACTATTAATTTTTTAAAATGTCAGTGTACTACCAAAAAAAAAAATCATCTCATGTATCATGAGGAGTTTCTCCTCACCTCTCAAACCCATTTTTGCCTAAAAGTAGACACTGACACAGCTACTATCGACTCCAAATGTCAGGTGGGATGTAAATTGCAGTGGCCAAAGTGACCAGTTTCCCATTCTGTGGTACTCCAATTATCCTTGCTGTTGGTTGCCCTTGAATTTCTTCTTACTCCTGGTATTACCTTTCTACAAGCATAGCATTTACTCCTGTGTTTTATAGTAGAATAGTCCCTCATATGTTTTTGTGTTATGTTTTTCTTTCTTCAAGCTGATTATCTATTGCCCTTCATCTTCTTTCAACGTTTTCTCACAAAGTCTAGTCCACCATTATTGGTTTATTTTGTTTGTTTGTTTGTTTTGGGGCGGGGAGATAATCATAGCTTTACTACTTGTTTATATCAATTATATACCACTTCTTGAAATTTGAGGATTGAAAGAAAAAACTATAAAACAAGCTAAACTTTCATCTTACAAGGAAACCCACGGTAGGATTTTGACAGCTGGCAGTGGAACAGAGAGGTATTTCAGATGGAAAGAATAATACAATATTGCCTTTGGAGGTTAGTGAATAGTCCAGTCTGACCCACAAGGGGTAAGGAGGGAAATAATTGGAAGATGTTGCAGGAAAGATTGGCCATGAGGAGGAATGCATAGAACTTACAGGTCAGTTTTGGGAAAACAAGGACTGTCTCTGAGGTTTTCACCACTATTGCACAAGCATCTAGCACAGTGGCTGACATAGTAATTACTAAGTAAACATGAATGAATGAATGAATGAATGAGTTAATGAGACAGATTTTTCACAGCACCAGTGTAGGAATAGAGACAATAGATTTTCTTTCTTTTTTTTTTTTTTTGACGGCATCATGTGGCTTGAGGGATCTTAGTTTCCCAAAAAATTATTGAACCTAGTCCCCAGCAGGGAAAGCACTGAGTCCTAACCACCAGACTGCAAGGGAATTCCTGATAGATTTTCATAAAGTCCCAGTTCTTAAAGGGAAGATGTAGGGTTGAGAGAAGGGAATTAATGTATATCTCTTTATAGTAATAGGGGCCTATCTGTTATAAAATGAATACTTCTTAATGCAAACCTTGACACATGAATAATCTCAACAGAACTCAAGATAATGTTGATTAGGTGAGCAGTTAGCAAATTTTTTTCTATAAAGGGCCAATTAGTAAATATTTTAGACTTTACAGAACCTACAGTCTATTTCAACTACTCAACTCTGTTGTTTCAGTGTGAAAGCAGCAATAGATAGTATATAAACAAATGAGTGTGACTGTGTTCCAATAAAACTTCATTTACAAGAACTGGTTTCAGGGAAGATTTGGCCTGTGGGCCATAGTTTGCTGACCCTTACTTCAGGTAATAGTACTACAATCTAAGAGGATTTTTCTTACTACAATCCTAACTAAGTATTGTAATTTCTCAAAGCAGAAAGATGCTGATTATTACATGTTCTAAACAGGAAGTAGCTTTCATAGCTTTCCAAGCATTTCACAAGCATTCCACTTGTTAAGACATCTGAGAGGAAGATATCATATTTTATAAACGTATGAACTCACACAAAGAGAAAGTAAATGGCTACATAGCTGCACAAAGAACTAGCAGAAAAGGAAAAATAAAAAACACTATCCATTCAAGATTAAACTAAACTTCCCAAGTAGCAGTTTTGTTAGAACAGGTGAGCAGTTACATACATTTGCCTTACAGGCCCAAAGAGAGCCATTTTTTTCAGGAACCCTGGCTTGATTATTGCCAGGGATGTAATAGAGCCACCAGACTGGAAAACTAAAGAAAAAAAAATAGAAAAGAGCCTGTTTTTTCACAGATATTTTCCCCTCACATGCTTTGACAATATTTAATTAATAATTATTAGTCTTCTTCTCTTTACATTCTTACATGGGTATAGGGGAGGCAAATTTTTACCCCTGCCCTCTTAGAGTTTTTCAGCTGAGCCTGAGAATTAAACTGACATAAGACAGGTCAAGAGGAGGAAAGCATATACATTTATATTAAGTTTATGTGAGACAGGGGCCCTTATAAGGAATGAAGACCCAAAGAAATGTCAAACCTACATGCTTTTGTAGTAGGTTGAAGTGCGAGAGGCAATTGTGGAAAAGTAGTTAAATTATGTGGGGAGGCTGAAGGAAGATAAGATTTATTTTAACAAGGTCTGTTTGTATAGAATTCTCTTGGTCTCTATTTCTCATCCTTGATAAGAAAGGAACTATACTCTAATACAAATTAATACACAATTTAAAAAAAAATGTTTCTTTCCTTCTAGTATAGAAAGGATATCTCTCATATAAGAATTTCATCCCCTGCTTTCAGGAATCAAAAGTAGGGTCAGAGTGCTGTTCTTGCATCTGCTATTAATTCAAAATGATCAACATGCTATAGTGGCATATTTTCGGATGACATATTCTAAATTCCTTCATGGGCAGAAATTAAGAAAACATCAAAAGAAAGGTGGTAATGTTAATAGACTTGTCATCTCTACTAACATTTTTTCTATATTTCCCTGCAAAGCCCTTAAAATGTCCTTAATTTTCTCTTGAAACATATGTATGTAAAAACAGATTTTTCAGGAAGACTTGCCAAAAAACAGACAAACAACAAAACAAAAGCAGAATTATTTGCTACCACCATTTTGAAAACATTTGACCAGAGAAACTTAAATATAAGCATGGTGCCAGAGCTGTGAAATGGAATGAATATCAGGAATCCCAGGCCTTTTGTACTTATGAAGAAAAAATCAGGCCTATCTGATCAGTTATTTTCAGAAAACTGATAAAAGTGTTTTTCCTTTTCTCTAATTCTGTTCACAAGATCCAAATAATTATTCTACTCTTACTCTTGGCTGTGAGTTTTCAAAGGCTTTGTTTATCAGCATGCCACTCGGAAGAGTAGTTGAAGGAAAGTTTGAAGTATATTAATTATAGAGTACCATGGTTGCCTTTAAATTTCCAAGTTAGTAAGTGTTGCGTCACTGATTTGAGGTGACATCTTTTCCTTCTAAAATACTTTTAAAAATGCAAATGTAGGAACAGAAAATTCTCACTTCAAAGAGAAATAGAACCGTCTTGAAAGACAGCCTTTGAATGCAACCTTATTCAAAAAGAAGCCTATTTAGAGAAAGTGAAATCCAAAAATGTCGACACCTGTATTCTGCCTGAGACTATGCCTTCTTTTTGACAACAGCACTGATAAGCTAAGAGTACTTTTAAAAACAAACACACTTCACTTTATTTGGTTATAGGCAAGATAGTTGAAATGTTATGGTACTCCCACCCTTACAATATATTTTCATTAAAAATCAATACATTTCACAAATTTGATATGGGCAATTGCCTAAACCCACATAGTGTATATTGGAAGACTCAACCTCATTTTAAAATCAAGTTAGGAGACGTGTGTGTGTGTGTGTGTGTGTGTACTTTTCTAAAATATCAACTCAAACCTGGAAAAATGGTTTTTTTGCTATAATTTTGATCAGTTGTTAGAGTTGGAGTATAATGGAAAAAAAAATGTTCTCACATCACAGAATTGATTTTGCTTTTTTGTTTTTATAGAAGATTATTATAAAGACTCTTTGATCTAAAAGAAAATAGTCTTTCTTGTTGGTAGCACAAAAGATATTAAATATGACAAAGATATGCTTTTTATAATAGTTTAAATAAAAACATTGTAGATAACAGTGCTTGCATTCCTAGACTAGGAAAAGATAAATGCCACTGTCACTGTTAGTTAAATAAGGGTGATACAGAAATTGCAAGGAGGATGTTGGTCGGCCAGGGATTTCTGGTGGCCATTTTTAATAATACATGCAGTTTTGCTTCAGTGGTTTATACCAATAAGGCATAATGAGACAAAAATGGTTGTGTAAACCCCTAAAGAAAAAGAATGCATTTATTCTTAAAACATCTTGTGTTTTGTAATTTTGGTCACAATTCTCAATTTTATCATGTATTTTCCAGAATAATATAATCACAAGTAAAGATAATGTTCCTAGGTGGAATCCATTGATGTTATTTTGATTAAACATATTTTTGTCCATGTAATTCATTTTCTTCCAAAAACATTTTTTGTCATACCTCAGTTAAAACTTATCCTCACATTGAATGGGCACTACAGGTGGTCATATAAACTAAACGGTCATATTAAGGGACTTGCAATATAAGTGCCATATACTTCTCTAAGTTGCCTGACACATTTTTAATTTTACAATTTAAATGTAAACTCTATATTTTACATCCAAATTACAAGAGTAAAATGACTTGTAATGTGAACTCATTCATCCTTCTATAGTGTTCCACTTATAACCTAATCAAGAAAAATTCTAACCTAATGATAACTATGTTTTAGCCATCAGAATGTCTTACAAATATATTCAGAAAAAGTAAAATATTTGGTTTTCTATTTGTGGTTTTTAAAAAATATTGGCATGGTACATTTTCTTCTCTTTTACCTTACCTAGTCTTTTGTGTTTCTAATGAGACAATCTACTAAGCATTGCAGAAGTGGTTCATAGGTCTCTATAGTTCCAACAACCCAAATAGAATCATTCCTAAAACACAGATCTTTTAGGATAATGTAATAAAGAAGATAAAGAAGGGTGGACATTAGGAAGAGTGGGGTTTTTTTCCCCCTTTAACAACACACTCATACATGCACCAATCAATATTAAGATCAGAAAAAATGTGCACTTTGACCATTAACTTTGTCAAAGTTGGGAATCAGACTGCAGTTAAGAGAGGCAAAACTGGGAAAAGTTGAGGTAAAACTGCAAGATGAAAAAAATCCAGACAACACAGTAATATTAGGGTTTGTTTACTTCAAACACATGGTTCAGAACACTGGATTATAAATCTAAAGGAAGATTTGAAATCTGGAAACCAGGCCAGAATGGAAAGCAGAGGATAAGTAAGTAACGGGAATTCAGGCAGACATGACATTGAAAAAATTTGTGTTTAGGTATTTTAGAAGCACTTGCAAGGCAACAAGTCCACTGGCAGGAGACCTAGACACTAGGGAACTTGTATTCCAGGCAGTAAATCCAGTGATTGGGGATACTGAGGTGCAAGGCATGAGCCAAAGCATCAAAGTTAGAAGAGGACAAAAAGCAAGATTCACAGGGCTCATATACCCCTCCCCTTCCCAGCACAACCACCACCCCTATACACACACAACAACAACAACCTCTGTAGTATTCTGGAATATGAGGTGTGGCAAATCCTGAAAGGGGGTGAGGTGGGAATAAGTAAGAATCACAGACTGCCATAACTATTAGATGTCTTAGAGGTATCTAATCTTTTATCCAGATGGGGAATATGTGGCTCAGAAAAGTTACTCAATTGCTCATCTTCTCTGAGACTGTTTCTTCCCATAAAACAGAACTTTGGGAGAATTAAATATGGGATAACAAGTGAAGATTCCTAACTATTTGCCTCTGCTCCTTCCATAAAATCATCCCAAATCTTCCTATCTAAAAGTATTGTAAGGGAATCCTGAAAACCATGTATATCACCACTTTTAGCCCCATTTTACTTACTCTTCAATTGCATCATATCCTGGTAGGAAGCACTTTCTCAGAGGAATAAAGTTTGTCTCACCTCTGAAGTGTTATAGAAGATGGAATGGTGACTAGAGAAACATAGGCTGCATGCTATGTTAACTCTCTCCTCTAAAGCAGAGTTATTGACTATGATTATAAAATATAAATCACCACATAGCAACAATTTTCAAGGTCATTTAGGATTAGTGGAGTCACAATTGTTAAATCTGTGTACCATAATACACTTTTTTTCTGCGAGGAACAAAACTAATCTGCAGTATATAAACCCTATATTCAGAAGCTGTCAAATTAATTACAATTTGGGACATTGTCATATTTGAAGAGAGAATTATATTTCTCCATTCTCACGCTCACTATCTGATGTTTGAAATCACTCTAAGATCAAGCTGTAATGTAATTGACATTGGGTTCTTCTCAAACAAAATGCAACCAATAATGGTAAATTTATGTGCAGCCATTTTTCTCCAGATAGCCAAAGAGCTTTTCAATGGGGAAAAAAGGGGATGGCATTCATGACAATATGATAAGGTATTTTGGCATCCCTGCAGTGCAACTTTGGCTGATATACAGATGTCAGAACAACACATCTTTATGGTGTGCACTAATGGAAGGAACATGATGAATGCCCTTGAGCAGAGTGTAAGGAGGAGAGAAGAAGCAGAGCCCAGGGACAGATGGTGCTGATTTATTACTCTGAAATGTCAGAGGGTAAGTGTTTTCTGCATATTGAGTTAGAGGTAATGTTTGAGATTATTGTGTTGGGCTTGATATTTTGATACTGAATTTGAATCAAAATCATCTCATCTCTTAAGCAGGCTTATTAACAAAAGAGATGGCTGGATTTGAAAAGGCCTGACTGACGTCTTTGGGGATATGATCAGGAAAACAATGCCCTGGGTCTATGGCTCATGAATATACTTGAAATGAACACAGGCTTTTTTTTTCATTGTCTTCATTTTCTGTGACAATTAGAGTGTGATTCAAAGTGACATAACCAAAATTCATTGTAACTAAAGCAGCTACTGTATTGTGTTTTGCCAATGAGATTAAATCTAAAAGAGAATACTGTGGTCAGAACATCTACAAAGCACAGACATCCTCTTGGTTGTTCCTTTACTGATCAGCTTTGTGGTATGTGGATTTGGTCTCAAAGAAACAACTACCAAATGATTTTTTTGACCTCTTCATTACTTTAATATCATTTATGATAACAGATGTCTTAAATTGTTTAATAGGTAATTCAACTGTATTAGGTTTTTGATACTTCCGGATTAAACTAAGCTTCTATAAATTGCTTGGTGATTGAATTTAAAATAGGAAAGAACTCTTAATTTCATATAGTCTGTACCCGATTATCTGAGAAGGGGACAAGATTCTGTACTGTACTATATATTTGACCACATTTTAAATAAAGCTTTCTCATTTATGAACTCTGAAATGAAATGTACACTCTTGGACAAGATGTGTTTGCCTATCAGTGAGGTTACTATACAGTTTCACAAACTCTACAGCTGAACATTCTATAACTTGTTATTTTCATTTCATTATTCATTAAGACATTTTCATTAATTTTAGTTTTCAGAAACAGGTGAAGAGGAAGATATGGCCTACCACATAAAAATATCAGATTGAGAACGAGACTGAAATTCTATTCTCAGTTTATCCTCCTGCCTAATTTCTCTGACTAAAGTTCCTCACCTATAAAAAAGTAATCATTTACACTTATTGTACAATATAAATATTGTGTGGAACATTTTCAAAGAACTTTGACCTCAGCATAAAATGAAACCTTTAAAATTAAGTGAGTAGCTAATATATTTAGATACACAACACATTTGTATAGCACTTTAAAATCTTGGCACATATTTTTTAAATGTTTTGTAAATTGCTATATGTAACAATTCTATTAGACAGTCAATGTCTGTATCATTGACTCCATTTTTGTACATGAGCTGAGATTCAAAGGGAATAAGTGATTGATTTATGGTCATTCAACTATAAAGTGGAGCAGGCCAGATAATCAAATGGCTCTTCAAAGACAAGTATTTATTTTCCTATACCGCCCTGCTTCATTTTATGCACAATGGATATATGTGCACTATCATTGTATTTCTACATTATGGTTAATGACACTTCTAGTCTGCTAATCATAAAAATAGCAGAAAAAAATAATGAACAGAATATAAACTATGCAGACAATATAATATTTGTTGAATTAAAATATTTGTTGAATTAGAAAGTAAATTAAATAGCTTAGAAGACATTTCTTCTCTCTAGAAGTTTAATCGAGACAGATGGGAATATTTGTTGAACATCTACTAAATGCCAGTCCCTGTAAAGAACTTTATATGTATTCACAGATTATTTTGCCCTGTCTAGCTACTTTGATGCAATCCTAAATTCATTTTAAATGTTAAAAAAGATTTCAATGATACGATAGTATGAGGAGAATGGAATGGCACCATCTATCTTTTAACAGAGCCCCCCAAAATTAAAAAAAATAGAAACATTTGAGATTCAATATCATGCCATAGAAAGATGGGGAAAAAGCAAGAGAGCTGATCACTAAGCACGCCAGCCTAAGGGCTCACTAGCAGTAGGCAGAAAAGCAAAGATCAAAGAAGCTGCCTCAGGTTCACATGCTGTTGACTGGCCAACTAATGCGGAAGGCTTTGTGGATATGACTTACACCAAATCCATACTCACCCTACAGAAATGTGATAAGGCCTAATTAGGGTGTTCAATTCCAAAAGATAATATTAAAGGAGGCAGAAAAAGCTCATTCCTTGAGGATTTCTAAAGATATGGTACTTTTCTGTCTGGCTATATTGTTCCACAGCAGTGTTTCTAACATTTCTACCAGTAACTACCATAAAGATTCTTATCATCTTCCCACCAATATCCTGTGTTCTTCCCTCAAACCTCTCCAGCATTTCTGTTTACAGGTCTCTTCACCATCTGACACAAAACTAACAAATCCAGCCAGACTGGGGCTCTTCTTTCAAATACATTTTAAATTAAACATTTCTTTTATTGACATTAGTTATCCCGATTTAACCACAATTATGGGAGAGAAAATATTTGCATGTTGGCTCATTATAGACAACCTCACCAAGGAAAGCTCAGAGTAATGACCACAACAGTTTAAAAAATTAGCAAATTAATTAATCGTACTTTCATATACAGATTTATTCTCCAAGTTAATGATTTGTTTAATTAAAATCATTTTCACTTAATTGAGTGGATATCTGGCATATTCAATAAGCTTAGCTTTCTGATGAGAAATGCTAGCTTCAAAAGAAAAAGATTTATGGTCTTATATGACTATAAAAGTAATCTATACTTATAGTAGGAAATTTGGAAAATAATAAAATGTATAAAAATGTAGTGTAAAATTATCCATAATTTCATCACTCAGAGATGAACATTGTTAACATTTTTGCATAAATAAAACAAACACTTCTCTGACTATACACACACACAAAAGCAATGAATTGAGTGGCAGTCGGCAATAACCAATGACAATGACTTTAGACCATCAAAAAGTTTAGATATTGCAATTATAAGACAGAGATTATAAGTTTAATATTTTTTAACCAATAAAATAAAGAACTGAAAGTAAAATGATCATAGTTAAAGTCTTAGATGTCCTTGCAATGTTTGGGAGAAGGATAAATATATTTATTAATTTTAGATTTTGATAACATTAGTGAAACATACTATAGCTACCACCAAGATAGAGCAGCCATATTCCTTCCAGGTCCTTCCTTTTATAACTAAAATTACACTGGACATAACACAACAAATAAGCCTAGGAAATCCCTGACAGATGGAAAGAAGAAGACGAGCTGCCTAGGGACCTCAGAACATGAGAAAGGATACAGTGGTGAGTTCTCTGTGTCTCCTTATTATCCCCCATATATACCAGACAGCGTGCTACAGAAGCCCCCAACCCAGAAATACCAGCAGTCACAGGAAAAGAAAAGCTCTAAGAAAAACCTGCTCTATGTAACCAAAGGACTAGGAAAATGTGGCCTAACAACTGGAAAACATTTTGGCTGTACCTGCCTGTAAAAGTCTGCCCTGGGCTGCCATAACACATGAAACAAAAGCTGATAGCACTGACAGTAAAAAAAGAAAAATCTATAATTATAGTTGGGGACTTCAGCATCCTAACTGATAGAACTATCAGACAGAAAATCAACAAGCATATAGAACTGAATAATATAACCAGTAAACAGGATCTAATTGAAATATATAGAATACCCTACCATAACAAAATACTACAGACTGCATGGTTTAAAAAAGAGAAATTTATTTTCTATCACAGTCTAGAGGCTAGAAGTCCAAGATCATAGGTCAGGATTGGTTTCCGGTGAGGTCTCTCCTCCTGGATTGACAGCTGCCTTCTGGCTATATCCTTACATGGCCTTTCCTCTGTGCACATGTGCACAGAGGTAGAAAGATCTCTGGTCTCTCTTCCTCTTCTTATAAAGACACCAGTCCTACCAATTAGGGCCTCATCCTTATGACCTCATTATTAATTACCTCCTTAAAAGGCTCTATCTCCAAATACAATCATATTGGTGGTTAAAGCTTCAACAAATGAATTTGGAGGGGGAGGGGGATATAATTCAGTCCATCAGACCACCCTACTCCAGTCAAACACCAATAGGAGCTACTCCCCCATCACCCACCACTACTGTAGTTTCAGCAGGGCCAAGTGAGGAATTGATCTTCATCCCATCTTTCAGCCCTGTTGGAGCAGACTGCATGGTTCGATTCCCTTGCTGGGTAGTGTTGGTGAAGGCTAACAAGGAACTAATCTTCCCTACACTGTTAATGGAAACAGGTTGTATTGGCACCTTGACAGGTGGTATTGGCGGGTCAAACAGAGGAATGATCTTCCATTCCTTCTCGGGAGAATCCGATAGTGCTCCCAAACCCCCCAAGGGTAGTGTCCATGTGCTCTAATGGTGAGCTGAGTCTCCACTGCTACCCAGCAGTCATGAGACGAACAAAGTGGCACAAGTCAGTGCTAGTAAGCACTCCACTTTCCCCCGACCCCAGAGATCAATGAAGTCCATTGGGAAGCTGAACAACCACACTTACCCAGTGGCAACAAGACTGAAGGGGGTGATGTAAAACAGGGCTAGTTGACATGCCACCTGCCTCCCCCCTCAGTTGTCACTAGGACCCAATGGTAATATGAGCTTCCAGTTCCACCTTACACCAACAAGTTAGTCCAATAATGGGAGATTGGCTTGGTGACATTCTGCTCTCCCCTTGCCTTAGGGTCAGGGGGCTCCATGCGGTGTTAAGTCTCCACCCAATATGACATCAAGTCATTGGAAGCTATGAGGAGTGTAGCTAGTTGGTACTCTACTTCCCCTTACTCCCCTCCCCTGGTGTTACTGAGGTCTAGTGGGTAGCTGAGCTTCTGCTACCCACCCTGCAGCAACAAAAAGTAGGTTAGCCCTCCACTTCCACATTCCCTGATGGCAATGTGGCCCAGTAGGGAATTGATCTTATATATCCACTTGGAGGCAACATATATGATAACTATATCATCATAACTAAGAAGATGATATACTCAATAAAACTACTAATAAGTCAAGATAGAATCCTAAAACAAATGTTCAAATAACCCAAAGAAAAAAAAAAGATAAATAACCCAAAGGAAGGTAAGAAAAAAGAAACAAAGGAGCCAAACATAAAACAAAAAAAAAATGGCAGAGTTAAGCCCTAATATATCAATAATTACCTTAAATATAAATGGTCTAAATACACCAAGGTAAAGGAGATATTGGCAAAGTGGATTAAAAAAACATGATACCACAATATGATGAATACAGTTGACCACTGAACAACACAGGTTTGAACTGCACAGATCGATTTATACTCAAATTTTTTTCAATACTATAGTACTACACAGTCTGCAGCTGGATGAATCTATGGATGCAGAATTTCAGATACAGAGTGCAGACTATAAAGTTATATGCAGATTTTTGACTGCACAGGAGACAGGCACCCCTAACCTCCACATTGTTCAAGTGTCAACTGTATATGAAACTCACTTCAAATATGACATAGGTAGGTTGAATTTAAAAGGATGAAAAAAGATATACCATATAAAATTAATCAAAAGAAAGCAGGAATGTCTATATTATACCTGATAAAGTTGACATCAGAACAAAAAATATATATATATATAACATATATATTTATCTTTCATCCAACACTACATGTTCTTTATATATATATATATATATATACATATATATGTGTGTGTGTATGTATGTATGTATATATGAGAGAGAGAGAGAGTGTGAAAGGGAAAGGAAGAGAAAGTTGATATAATGTATATATGTATATAAATAGTAATCAAGACTATGCAGTGTTGGCAGAAAGATAAACACAGAGATCAATGGATCAGAATAGAGGACTAGAAACAGAACCACACAAATATGCCCACCTGAATTTTTACAAAGGTGAAAAGCAATGAAATGGAGGAGGGATGGCCTTTTTGATAAATTGTGACAGAGCAATTGGACATCCTTAGGCAAAAAGATGAACCTTGACCTAAACCTCACATCTTATACAAAATTGAACACAAAATTGATCACAAACATATGTAAAATGTCAAACTATAAAACTTTTAGAAAAATCATATGAGAAAAATATCTAGGATTCAGGATGAATCTAAAAGTTCTTAGACTTAACATCAAAAGTAGAATCCATTTTTTAAAAATCAATAAATTGGACTTCATCAAAATAAAAAAAAAGTTTGCTCTGCAAAAGACTTCACTAAGAACACATAAAGACAAGTTACAGAATGGGAGCAAATACTTGCAAACCACATTTTCAACAAAGGACTACTATCTAGACAATATAAAGAACTCTCAAAATTCAACAATAAAAAACCAAACAATTCAACTAGAAAATAGGCAAAAGACATGAACAGACATTTCACCAAAAAAGAATATACAGATGGCAAACAAGCATATAAAAAAATGTTCCACATCAAATGTCATAAGGGAAATGTAAATTAAAACAACAAGATACCACTACGCATGTGTAACAATGACCAAAATCCAGAACACTGACAACATCAAATGCTGATGAGGATTTGAAGCAACAGGAACTCTCATTCATTGCTGGTCGGAATTCAAAATGATACAGCCACTTTGGAAGACAGTTTGGCAGTTTCTTATAAAACTAAACATACTCTTACCATACAGTGTAACAATCATACTCCTTGGTATTTACTCAAAGGAGTTGAAAGCTATGTCCACACAAAACCAACACACAGATGTTTATAGCAGCTTTATTATTAATTGCCAAAACTTGGAAGCAAGCACAATGCTCCTCAGTAACTGAATGGATAAATGAACTGTGGTACATCCAGACAATGAATATTATTTAGCATTAAAAAGAAATGAGCTATGAAGCCATGAAAAGACATGGGGGAAACTTAAGTGCGTATTACTTAGTGAAAGAAGTCAATCTGAAAAGGCTATATATTGTATGATTCCAACTCTATGACATTCTGGAAAAGTCAAAGCTATGGAGACAGTAAAAAGATCAGTAGTTTCCAAGGACTGGAGGGAGGGAAGGGATAAATAGGTGGAACACAAATGATTTTTAGGGCAATGAAACTACTCTGTGTGCTACTGTAATGGTGAATACATATCATTATACATTTGTCAAAATCCATACAATGTAGATTCATCAATTGTAATAAATGTACCACTCTGATGAGGGATGTTGATGGTGGAGGAGGCTATGTATGTGTAGAGGCAGGGATATATGGGAAGTCCCTGTATCCTTTCACTCAATTTTGCTGTGAATCTAAAACTGCTCTACAAAAATAGTCTATCAATAAAAAAATTGCTCAATATCATTAGCCATTAAGGAAAGGCAAATTAAAGTCACAATGATATATCATTACACACTTGTAAGAATGGGTAAAATAATAATGATAACACTTAAAGATGGCTATAACATGAAGAAACTACACTGGGAATATAAAATAGTGCAAGCACTGTGGAAAACAGTTCAGCTATTTCTTATGAAACTAAACATGCAACTACCATACAACTCAGCAAGTGTACCCCTTATTCATTAATCCTAGATAAATATAAATTTAGGTTAACACAAAAAAACCTGTACACAAATTTTTATCATAGCCTTATTCCTAACAATTAAAAACTGGAAAAAACCCTTCAACAGATTAATGACCAAACCGTGGTATATTTATGCCATGGAATTCTACTCAGCAATATGAAGAAATTCATACATTCAACCACTTGGATGAATCTCCAGGGAATTATGTTGAGTATAAAAAGTCAATCCTTAAAGGTCACACACTGTAATTCCTTGTATATAACATTTTTGAAATGATAAGGTTACAGACATAGATAACAGGTAGGTGGTTGCCAGGGATGGAGGCAAGTGGGAAAGGAGGTGGGTGTGGCTAAAAAAGGAAAACAGGAGGAATCCTTGCGGTGATGAACTGCTCTACACCTTGACTGTATCATTGTCAGAATCTTGGTCTTGATACTGTATTATAGTTCTTCAAGACACCACCATTGTGGGGAAATGGGTAAGTGAACATGGAATATCTTTCTATTATTTCTTACAATCTTTGTATTATTTCTTACAATTATCTCAAAATACTAGGTTTTATAAAAACTCTAGGATAAACACTGAAATAATAAAATAGAAATATGTATTTCAAGATGGTGATGAGGAAAAAATGGAAGGAGAAAAAATAAATCTAAAAGAAGGAAATGAGGAAGAAAAAAGAAAAACAGGAAATGTGGGACAAAGTGCAAAACAAAATGTTACAGATTAATCCAGTGAAAATATTTAAGTAATCATTTCTCTTAATTCTGATGGATGTTGCTCTATTGTTTTATAATATTTCATATTGTAGAGAAGTGTGTATAGAAGTTGATTTTATTCTTTTGAAAGTAAACTCTTTCCCTCTAGAAGTTTATGGGGTCACTTATTTGAATGTTTCACTAGGATAAACTTAGCAATGCATCTCTTACAGCAATACATCTCTTATATATATATACATATATATAGTTTTTTATAAGATCTCTATCTATCTATCTATCTTTCTATCTCACTCTCTCTCATACATGGTGATTATTTGTTTGCAAATAGTTATGTTTCCCTCTCTTTCTGGGCTTATGGTAGGATATCATTTGCCCACCTTCCATGAAGTTAGGGATGGACATATATGACTTGCTTTGGCTAAAGAAATGTGAGCACCAGTGGCTGTGTGTAACTGTTTATTAGTGAATTCCTTAGTGTAACTTGAAATGTATTATTTTAATCTCTTTAACCCTTTAAAAGCTGAAATCATCCCATCTATTGAAATTCCCAAATTGATGACTGTGTGTTTATTTCTAGACTTCTAATTATTGGCTCTTTATCATATCCACAAAGATATTTTCAGATATGCAAACACTTGAGATGTATATTCTCTAAGTATTCTTCTTGAAAGGTAACTGAAACTGTTCTATTTTTTATGAAGAAAGGAAACAATAAATCTTGATAAAATGTTATAGTAAGAACTGATAATGAACACTGAACAAAGTTATGTAGATTTGTCTAAACAAATATACATTTTGGTATAATATAAATATCAACAATTAGTATTAAAAATGAATATTACATTTAAAATATATTTGGAAGACTTAAAAAGAAAAAAAAGTTTAAGGAAATGTATATGCATAATATATAAAAGCCAGATCAAATATTGCCTTCCATGAGTTGCTTTGAGGCTCCAGCATCAAATATTTCTGGCATATTACTTTCTACTTCACTTCTTGTTATTTTTAGAGAATTAGTAAGTTTTATCAGACTAAGTCCACAGCTCAAAGATATCAACTTGAATGGCAGTCATTCATCCCTACAATTTTATTTCTTTATATTTTGAAGACTTTGCATCCAAAAGGGTTCTATTTGAAAAGCAAATTCTGTTGAAGGAAGTTTCTCCTTAAAAATCAGTTAGCATGTTAATATATAGATAGAACTATAGCATAGGAATGCTACATTGATGGAAATTGTCTATGGGAATGACAAAAGAAAATAGGGCTCTGACATGAGAGGTGAAAAGACCAGCAAATGCAAATTTCACATTTATGTCCACCGTCTAAATCATACAACTTAAAAAGGCATTAAAAGTGTGGCCCTACAATGATGTGTTGATGCTACATGGAATTTTCAGTGGAAATCAGAGGAAATTCACAAAATAGCACCAAGGTATGTGATTCAGTATATACTAAATATGATCTGAGTAATCTAAGGACAAAAAAAAACATACTTTTAATGGGTGGTCATGGAAACAACTACCTTTCATGCCTTTTTCTGTACTTTCCTGTGTCTCCTGTATCTTGAGGGGAAGGGAAAATTTAAAAATTGCCCCTTCATTTAGTTATAATATCTGTCATGTCTTCAAAAAACATGAAGGTAGAACCTTGAAAATTATCTAGAAAATAGGTATATCTGTGTTTTTCAAATGGATACACTTGGGTTATATTCTTTTGGTCACCTATATCTGATTGACTATTGAGACATTGCAGTTAAAAAAATATATGGGACTTGTCAAAATACAATAACTGAGGTAAGTTAAATGATGCCACCTCACTGTAAAGCACTCAACATTCATTCAATAAAAATATATATTAAGCAATTTGCTATGTACATGGTGTTTGATCAGCACTTGGGAATATGACGGTGAAAACCAAACAAATGGTACTGGCCTTCCTGGAACTTATGCAGTGAGTCCCCTACATTCGAACCTTCAAGTTGTGAACTTTCAAAGATGTGAACTTGTGCCCATCAGTGTCAGGTGTGAGTGAAGTTGCAACTTGGCCTCCGTCTCCTATTGCTGACGATCCTTCAGCTCTATCATCCCCCACCTCCCCTCCCTCCTCCAGTCAGTAAGTCTTCTTGACTGTTCACTCACTGCCAGCACCTGTGTGCTAGCTATTGTACTGTACTACTGTACTTTTCAAGGTACTGTACTGTAAGATTAAAAATGATTTCTTTATTTTTTGTGTTTTTTTATGTATTACTTGTGTGAAAAGTATTATAAACCTATTACAGTACAGTACTATATAGCCAATTGTGTTAGTTGGGTACATAGGCTAACTTTGTTGGACTTAAATTGGACTTACGAATGCACTCTTGGAACAGAACTTGTTTGTATGTAGGGGCCATCCTGTACTCTTGTGGGAAAGACAGTTAAAACTGCTTCCAAAATTAACTATTTAATTACAATTTTGACCAATACTCTAGAGATGTTTAGAGAGTGCATCACAGGGGCATCTGCCCTAGACTGGGATCTGAGAAGGGGAGAAAGAGAAAGAAAATTCCAAGCAGAGGGAAGAGCATGGGGGAAGGTCCTGAGATGGGGAGGAACAGAGTTCATTGCAGGAACTGAAAGTCTATGTGGGTCCAATTCAGAGTGGATGAAAAGTGGTATGAAACGAGTGCATAAGGGCCAAATGAAAGGTTTTAATCCTCATCCTAACAGCAATGGGAAGCAATTACATATTTCTAAGAAAGAGAATGTCAGAATCCAAAGGCAGTTTTTTTTGTTTTTAATAAATGTATTTACTTATTTATTTATTTATATTTTTTGGCTGTGTTGGGTCTTCGTTGCTGCGTGCGGGCTTTCTCTAGTTGCAGCGAGCAGGGGCTAGTCTTTGTTACAGTGCATGGGCTTCTCATTGTAGTGGCTTCTCTTGTTGTGGAGCACGGGCTCTAGGTACGTGGGCTTCAGCAGTTGTGGTACGTGGGCTCAGTAGTTGTGGCTCACGGGCTCTAGAGTGCAGGCTCATTAGTTGTGGTGCACGGGCTTAGTTGCTCCACGGCATGTGGGATCTTCCTGGACCAGGGCTCGAACCCATGTCCCCTGCATTGGCAGGCGGATTCTTAACCACTGTGCCACTTGGGAAGCCCTGAGGCAGTTTTTAAAGATTATTGTGATTAGAGATAACTAAGTTAGATGAGTATTTCCACAGTTTAGGTAAAGAATCATGGTAACTAGGACCAAGATGTGGCAGTGAGAATGAGAAAAGCAGACATATTTGAAAGGTTTGAGAGATGTTTTAGGTGTAAAAATTGACTGGACATTTCTTTTAGCTAAACTTTTTATTTTGAGATAATTGTATATTCACATGCAATTATAAGAAATAATACAGAAAAATTCTATGTGTACTTCACCCAATTTGCCTCAGTGGTAACATGTTGCAAAATTGTAATACAACATTACCACTAGGATATTGATGTTGGTACAGTCAAGATACAGAACATTTCCATCACTACAAGGATCCCTCATGTGGCCCTTTTATATAGCCCCATGTACTCCCGTGATTCCTTTTCACCTCCACCTCTCCTTATTCCCTGGCAACGATTCTATTACTCTTTGTATAATATTTCAGCAGGACTTTTATGACTAATTAGTGGTGGGGTATGAGAGAAAAAAGAGGAGTCAAGGGTGACTGCCAGGTTCCTTGCTTGCATAATTGGATATATAAAGTGCTGAATGAGGACAAAGTTTGAGGAAGGTGATGATTTGTTCAGCTTTGTCCATGCTGAATTTGAGTGGTTTGTGAAATATACAGATGGAAATGCTGAAGAGAGTTGTAAATATGAGTCTGACATTTACTGTAACTTTTCACAGTGCCCTGTGTTAAAACGTATATAATTTCCAATTAAATTATTCAATTAAGTAGTTTTGTCCCCATTTTACAAGTACTACATCACTGTGTCTCCATCCCCAGTCAATTGTTTTTCATCTTTTTTTTACCAGTTACTTCTCACAAGAATATGCTCACAACATTCTTGGTAAGCCAAAATTTTTGAATTAATGTCATATATAAGAAACAGTCACCTGAAAATTAGCAGGCTAAAAATGAAAGAGCTGGAGAGTAAATGTTTCCATATCTCCTTAGCTACTGCTGACTTACCTATAATTTTTCCTTTCTGGTTTGTCTCTTTAACAGCTGTTTGAATAAAAATGTTGATATGACCACCAATTCTAAAAATACCTTTGCTCACCGTCAAATCACTTGAACATTCATATCCTATGAAGACATTGAATAAGAGGGGCTAGAAATATCCCATCAAGGATGCATATTTTTGAAACTAATGAAAAGTTGAAACTGATGAAGTTGAAATAAAAGCCACCGGTGTTGACAATATTACATAGTTTTTCCCATGTATTTTCAAAGGCAAATGTCTTAGTTCTTTCCTATGCCTAAAATAGGTAGCACAACCCATCTCTGAATGCCAGCAGTACTGCTTCAAACACACACAGACTGTGGAGGAGTCACATGGATCATATTTGTGCACAACACGCTGGCAAACTGTGACACAGAAAGGCAGGAATGTGCCTGCTGAGTGTTCACTTTACTTGGTCCTGTACTTCACAAAATGTTTTTCTAACACTCTTGATTTTTTGATTGCTGATGCAGCATCCTCCAGACCTTCAAAAAATGATTTGAAGTTAAAATGAGGAAGATATATTTTCAGAAAAATGAACACTTGGTGTTATGTTTTTCCATTTCCAAGAAGGAGCATTAAGAGAAGCTGAAGAGGGTGGGGGCAGAGGGTTGCAGAGATTCTAGAAGGCTGGGAATATCATTTAGTAGGAGGTAAAATCAACTTTGGTTTCCCAAATGGTTCTTGTTTCTAAGAGCAATTTTCACAATGAAAAGTAAACATTGAGTAGAAAAATCTTAACCTTAAAGTGCTTAGGGGAGAGGTCTGGCAGAGTGAACACAGCCTGAAGGGGTTAGTGCACCACGGCTAGCCGGGAGGGAGTCTGGGAGAAGTCTGGAGCTGCCGAAGAGGCAAGAGACTTTTTCTTCCCTCTTTACTTCCTGGTGCTCCAGGAGAGGGGATTAAGCGCGCTGCTTAAAGGAGCTCCAGAAACGGATGTGAGCCGCGGCTATCAGCGCGGACACCAGAGACGGGCATGAGATGCTAAGGCTGCTGCTTCAGCCACCAAGAAGCCTGTGTGCGAGCACAGGTCACTCTCCACACCTCCTCTCCCGGGAGCCTGTGGAGCCCGCCACTGCCAGGTTCCCGGGATCCAGGGACAACTTCCCCGGGAGAACGCACGGCGCGCCTCAGGCTGGTGCAACGTCACGCCGGCCTCTGCTGCCGAAGGCTCGCCAGGCATCCCTAGCCCTCCCTCCCCCCGGCCTGAGTGAGCCAGAGCCCCCGAATCAGCGGATCCTTTAACCCCGTCCCATCTGAGCAAAGAGCAGACGCCCTCAGACAACCTACACGCAGAGGCGGGGCCAAATCCAAAGCTGAACCTCTGGAGCTGTGCAAACAAAGAGAAAGGGAAATCTCTCCCAGCAGCTTCAGAAGCAGCGGATTAAAATTCCACAATCAACTTGATGTAACCTGCATCTGTGGAATACCTGAATAGACAACGAATCATCCCAAATTGAGGAGGTGGACTTTGGGAGCAAGATATATTATTTTTTTCCCCTTTTTCTCTTTTTGTGAGTGTGTCTGTGTATGCTTCTGTGGGAGATATTGTCTATATAGCTCTGCTTTCACCATTTGTCCTAGCGTTCTGGCCGTCCTGTTTTTTTTGTTTTTGTTTTTGTTTTTACTTTTTAAAGTTTTTCTTCTTAATAATTATTTTTTATTTTAATAACTATACTTTATTTAATCCTCTTTCCTTTCTTTCTTTCTTTCTTTCTTTCTTTCTTTCTTTC
>NC_041234.1:74397979-74398893 GCF_002837175.3 Physeter macrocephalus | reverse complement strand
GGTGCTCCAGCCAGGCATCAGGGCTGTGTCTCTGAGGTGGGAGAACCAACTTCAGGACACTGGTCCACAAGAGACCTCGCACCTCCACGTAATATCAAACGGCGAAAATCTCCCAGATATATCCATATCAACACCAAGACCCAGCTTCACTCAACGACCAGCAAGCTACAGTGCTGGACACCCTATGCCAAACAACTAGCAAGACAGGAACACAGCCCCATCCATTAGCAGAGAGGCTGCCTAAAATCATAAAAAGGCTACAAACACACCAAAACACACCACCAGATGTGGACCTGCCCACCAGAAAGAAAAGATCCCGCCTCATCCACCAGAACACAGGCACAAGTCCCCTCAACGAGGAAACATACTCAACCCACTGAAACAACCTTAGCCACTGGGGTCACAAACCAAACACAACAGCAACTACAAACCTGCAGCCTGCAAAAAGGAGACCCCAAACACAGTAAGGGGAGCAAAATGAAAAGACAGAAAAACACACAGCAGGTGAAGGAGCAAGGTAAAAACCCACCAGACCTAACAAATGAAGAGGAAATAGGCAGTCTACACAAAAAAGAATTCAGAGGCAAAATGAGAAGACAGAGAAACACACAGCAGGTGAAGGAGCAAGGTAAAAACCCACCAGACCTAACAAATGAAGAGGAAATAGGCAGTCTACCTGAAAAACAATTCAGAATAATTAGAGTAAAGATGATCCAAAATCCTGGAAATAGAATAGACAAAATGCAAGAAACATTTAACAAGGACCTAGAAGAATTAAAGAGGAAGCAAGCAATGATGAACAACACAATAAATGACATTAAAAACACTCTAGATGGGATCAATAGCAGAATAACTGAGGCAGAAGAACGGATAAGTGACCTGGAAGATAAAATAGTGGAAATAACTACTGCAGA
>NC_041234.1:74397002-74397768 GCF_002837175.3 Physeter macrocephalus | reverse complement strand
AAATGGTAATAGGAACATACATATCGATAATTACCTTAAATGCAAATGGATTAAATGCTCCCACCAAAAGACACAGACTGGCTGAATGGATACAAAAACAAGACCCATATATATGCTGTCTACAAGAGACCCACTTCAGACCTAGGGACCATACAGACTGAAAGTGAGGGGATGGAAACAGATATTCCATGCAAATGGAAATCAGAAGAAAGCTGGAGTAGCAATTCTCATATCAGACAAAATAGACTTTAAAGTAAGGACTATTACAAGACACAAAGAAGGACACTACATAATGATCAAGGGATTGATCCATTAAGAAGATATAACAATTATAAATATTTATGCACCCAACAAAGGAGCACCTCAATACATAAGGCAAATATACCAGCCATAAAACGTGAAATTGACAGAAACACAATCATATTAGGGGCCTTTAACACGCCACTTTCACCAATGGACAGATCATCCAAAATGAAAATAAATAAGGAAACACAAGTTTTAAATGATACATTAAACAAGATGGACTTAATTGATATTTATAGGACATTCCATTCAAAAACAACAGAATACACATTTTTCTCAAGTGCTCATGGAACATTCTCCAGGATAGATCATTTCTTGGGTCACAAATCTAGCCTTAGTAAATTTAAGAAAATTGAAATCACATCAAGTATCTTTTCCAACCACAGCGCTATGAGACTAGATATCAATTACAGGAAAAGATCTGTAAAAAACACAAACACATGGAGGCTATACATACACTACT
>NC_041234.1:74394900-74396634 GCF_002837175.3 Physeter macrocephalus | reverse complement strand
CTGATATTACACCTAAAACAAATAGAGAAAGAAGAACAAAAAAAACCAAAGTTAGCAGAAGGAAGGAAATCATAAAGATCAGATCAGAAATAAATGAAAAAGAAATGAAGGAAACAATAGCAAAGATCAATAAAACTAAAAGCTGTTTCTTTGAGAAGATAAACAAAATTGAAAAACCATTAGCCAGACTCATCAAGAGAAAAAGGGAGAAACTCAAATTAATAGAATTAGAAATGAAAAAGGAGAAGTAACAATTGACACTGCAGAAATACAAAGATTATGAGAGATTACTACAAGCAACTCTATGCCAATAAAATGCACAACCTGGAAGAAATGGACAAATTCTTAGAAATGCACAACCTGCTGAGGCTGAACCAGGAAGAAAAAGAAAATATGAACAGACCAATCACAAGCACTGAAATTGAAACTGTGATTAAAATCTTCCAACAAACAAAAGCCCAGGACCAGATGGCTTCACAGGCGAATTCTATCAAACATTTAGAGAAGAGCTAACACCTATCCTTCTCAAACTCTTCCAAAAGATAGCAGAGGGAGGGACACTGCCAAACTCATTCTATGAGGCCACCATCACCCTGATACCAAAAGCAGACAAAGACATCACAAAGATAGAAAACTACAGGCCAATATCACTGATGAACATAGATGCAAAAATCCTCAACAAAATACTAGCAAACAGAATGCAACAGCACATTAAAAGGATCATACACCATGATCAAGTGGGGTTTATTCCAGGAATGCAAGGATTCTTCAATATACGCAAATCAATCAACGTGATACACCATATCAACAAACTGAAGAAGAAAAACCATGTGATCATCTCAATAGATGCAGAGAAAGCTTTTGACAAAATTCAACACCCATTTATGATAAAAACCCTGCAGAAAGTAGGCATAGAGGGAACTTTCCTCAACATAATAAAGGCCATATATGACAAAACTACAGCCAGCATTGTTCTCAATGGTGAAAAACTGAAACCATTTCCACTAAGATCAGGAACAAGACAAGGTTGCCCACTCTCACCACTCTTATTCAACATAGTTTTGGAAGTTCTAGCCACAGCAATCAGAAAAGAAAGAGAAATAAAAGGAATCCAAATCAGAAAAGAAGAAGTAAAGCTGTCACTGTTTGCAGATGACATGACACTATACATAGAGAATCCTACAGATGCTACCAGAGAACTACTAGAGCTGAACAATGAATTTGGTAAAGTAGCAGGATACAAAATTAATGCACAGAAATCTCTGGCATTCTTATACACTAATGATGAAAAATCTGAGAGTGAAATTAAGGAAACACTCCTATTTACCATTGCAACAAAAAGAATAAGATATCTAGGAATAAACCTACCTAAGGAGACAAAAGACCTGTATGCAGAAAATTATAAGACACTGAAGAAAGTAATTAAAGATGATACAAATAGATGGAGAGATATATCATGTTCTTGGATTGGAAGAATCAACATTGTGAAAATGACTCTACTACCCAAAACAATCTACAGATTCAATGCAATCCCCATCAAACTATCACTGGCATATTTTACAGAACTAGAACAAAAAATTTCACAACGTGTATGGAAACACAAAAGACCCCGAATAGCCAAAGCAATCTTGAGAACGAAAAATGAAGCTGGAGGAATCAGGCTCCCTGACTTCAGACTATACTACAAAGCTACAGTAATCAAGACAGTATAGTACTGGCACAAAAACAGAAATA
>NC_041234.1:74368133-74394462 GCF_002837175.3 Physeter macrocephalus | reverse complement strand
GATGGACACTTAGGTTGCTTCCGTGTCCTGGCTATTGTAAATAAGACCTAAATAGACATTTCTCCAAAGAAGATATACAGATTGCCAACAAACACATGAAAGAATGCTCAACATCATTAATCATTAGAGAAATGCAAATCAAAACTACAATGAGATATCATCTCACACCTGTCAGAATGGCCATCATCAAAAAATCTAGAAACAATAAGTCCTGGAGAGGGTGTGGAGAAAAGGGAACACTGTTGCACTGTTGATGGGTATATAAATTGATACAGCCACTGTGGAGAACAGTATGGAGGTTCCTTAAAAAACTACAAATAGAACTACCATATGACCCAGCAATCCCACTACTGGGCATATACCCTGAGAAAACCATAATTCAAAAAGAGTCATGTACCAAAATGTTCATTGCAGCTCTATTTACAATAGCCAGGACACTGAAGCAACCTAAGTGTCCATCAACAGATGAATGGATAAAGAAGATTTGGCACATATATACAATGGAATATTACTCAGCCATAAAAAGAAACGAAACTGAGTTATTTGTAGTGAGGTGGATGGACCCGGAGTCCATCACGCAGAGATAATAAGTCAGAAGGAGAAAAACAAATACCATATGCTAACACATATATATGGAATCTAAGAAAAAAAAATGTCATGAAGAGCCTAGAGGTAGGACAGGAATAAAATACCGACCTACTAGAACATGGCCTTGAGGATTTGGAGGTGGTGAAGGGTAAGCTGTGATGAAGTGAGAGAGTGGCATGGACATATATACACTACCAAACGTAAGGTGGATAGCTAGTGGGAAGCAGCCGCATGGCACAGGGAGATCAGCTCGGTGGTTTGTGACCACCTAGAGGGGTGGGATAGGGAGGGTGGGAGGGAGGGAGTCGCAAGAGGGCAGAGATATGGGAACATATGTATATGTATAACTGATTCACTTTGTTGTAAAGCAGAAACTAACACACCCTTGTAAAGCAATTATACTCCAATAAAGATGTTTAAAAAATAAATTAATTAAATTAAATTTTTAAAAGTGCTTGAATGGAATATAAATTTTATCCACATAACTTTAAGTGGCTGACCTTTTTAGTTGTTGTTTTTCTTCTTTGGGATCACTCTTTTATATACTCTGTTAGAAGGTCCATTCGGTATACATTTTTCTAATAAGAAAAAATAAAAAATAAGTAAATATTATTATGAAGATTAGCCATGTTATTTTTATCTGCCTATAAAAATTCAGAGAAATAGAGAAGAAGAAACGAATGAACACAGATCCTAACACTCCTTTTGGGTTCCCACAATCGTTAATCAATTTGAGGTAGATACTTGGTTATCAGAGGTGAGGGGTGGGGGGAGGGGGAATTAGATGACAGCAGTCAAAAGGTACAAACTTCCAGCTGTTAGATAAACAAGTATCAGGGACATAATGTTCAACATGATGAATAGTATTAACACTGCTGTATGCTATATATGAAAGTTGTTAAGAGAGTAAATCCTAAGAGTGCTCATCACAAGGAAAAAATGTCTTTTATTCTGTATATATATGAGATGATGCATGTTCACTAAACTAATTGTAGTAGTCATTTCATGATGTATGTGAGTCAAATCATTTTGCTGTACCCCTTGAACTTATATAGTGCTGTAGGTCAGTTATATCTCAATAAAATTAGAGGGAAAATACATATATACATACATACATAAATTTGAGGAAGGGAAGATATGAATGTTTGCAGTGTATGGATCACCATAGAAACATCATCCTCCTTCCACATTTCCCACCCCCCACGTCAACATGTTTCACCACATCCTGCTTTTACTCCCTTCATTTCCCACTCCCCCATTCCCTACACATAGGGTCTGCTCCAGAAGTCCCTTGATTTTGGGGCACCAAAACACAGCTCCTTTTCTCAAAAAAGGTTGCCACCCTAAAGAATTCTTCCTATGAGAGGCCTGCTATGCCAGACTCCTGCTGAGATCAATTCCCCACATTTCCAGATGGATTCTTTCAAATCTCCATCAGAAGCAGGGAGAAAGAAAAAAAAAAAAAAGAAAGAAAGAAACTGGGACAACTCTACATTCACTGATGTAATCTCTCCAAACTTAAGAAATTTGCTCACACATGGTCTCACTAATGGTAAATTTAACTTGCATCTGCACACAGTAACTCTCTTCTTCAGTAAAGTTCATCCCTAACAGCTTCCTGGAACACACTTGCCTTTGCCAAAAAGCATATGGAAAAGAGAATGTTATCTTTTACAGGCCATTTTCAGCTACGAAGATCTCAAGGTAGAGAAGAAAGTTAGTTTTATGACAGTTAGGATGGAATCCTGTTTCATTTTCCCTTTCTCATTCTAACTCAGCCATACTGGACTCCCTGCTTTCCTTTCTAACCTGGAGGCTCACTCCTGCCTCAGGACCTTTGCATTACCATTCTCCCTGCCTCAGAAGTTGTTCCCCCACAAACCTCTCTTTCTTATCTCACCTCTTGTCTAGTCCTGTCAACTTATTAGAGAAGTTTCTCTGTCTCCCTATTTAAAACTGTAGACCTCTCTCCTCCATTCCAACTCCCATTCTCTGCTTTTACCTCTCTTCAAAACACTTATCATTATATATATTATTTGTTTGATTTTCTTTTTCTGTTATCACTAGAATATAAGCCCCATGAAGGTAAGGATTTTTTAACATCTTTATTGGAGTATAATTGCTTTACAATGGTGTGTTAGAAGGTAAGGATTTTGATCTGTTTTATTCATTGGTATATCCTCAGCACCTAGAAGAGTAGGAACTCAAATATTTGTTGAATAAATGAAACAGTGAATGAGTGAACAAGTGAGTGAGTGAGGAAATTATTATTGGGCTAAAATAGCACTAGATCTAAACCTGCAGTCTAAGTATCCTATACAAATAAAAAGTATTAAATTGCACTGCAAGTGACTCACCATAATATTCAACTTAATCTTATTTTGACTTATAGGCAACATCATATACTTTGTGTAGGGCAATAATTTAAGTCATTCATTGATTTATTTGTCAATAACATCATGAATACAGAAGAATTTTTCCAATTGTGTGCTAGTAACTTAGCTAGGCATTGAAATTCTGACAGATTTGGCGTTCTCTGATGGTGGTTATTGTGTTGTTTCCTACCCCTACTGCACGTTAAAGTGTCTCCTGTCATTCCTTTTTGGTGCTATTAGATTTGCTGTCTGCCATTGTGGTAATGGACAGCTCTAGAACAGATGTTTCTGAAGTATCATTGATAACAATGTTGTGTGGAGTCAAAGGCCAACAAGCTTGACTGATGAGGAGGAGGTTTGGGCAGCTGATACATTGCCTCAGTGAGGGAAATTTTATAATTCCTATGCCTCAATGGCTTCTGGAAGCAGTCAGCCATTTTTAACCAGGAGCCACAGCTGTGTAGCAATACCTGGTCTCTTGAGTTTTACCACTTTGACATCATTCATCATTCTCCAATTTAGCTATCTTTGCATTATTTAGTTCCACGGCTGCTAAATTTGTGCCCTTCTACATTCTCTTCAGTAAAGTTGCTTCTCAGCACCTGTGGTTTATGCTGCAGAACTCTGACTTACAGTATCACCTGACTAGGCTTCTTTTGCCATTCTCTATGTGGTCAAGTTAGACTACTAGGAGAACTTTTAAATAGAGCACTCTTAGCTTACCAGAATAATCAAAGCCCTCCCCCTCCCTACCAAAAAACTCTATTACACTATTATGAAATACTCAGTGTTGCTGTTTTTGTAGTTTTAACTGTTTTTTGGTAGTATCAACATACCTGTGATTTCATATAACCATAGATTGCATGGAACATTAGAGTTTACCCATTTAAATGACCTTAGTTTTTCAGATGAGGGAATTAATGTCCCCAAAATATAAGTCTCTTGTGAAAGATCACAAAGCATTTAATTTCCTACATGAATATAATTCTATAATAGAACCTGTGCAAACCTGGTCCTTAACTCTTGTTATCTAAAAAATAGATGTGTTAATAACAAAAGATAAGAATATGTGTAAAATGTATCACTATAATCCTAATTTCCTTCACTATTCTAAAACATAGTCATAAAACATATTACATTGGGAAAATTCATTCAGTTGGTCAATATACATTATGTATCTGAATTGTGCTTGGGACTGTGCTAGGGAGCCGGGGATGTAAATGTTACTAAGAGTCATAATTCTTGTCATCACAGAGCTTACAATATAATGGAGAAAAAATGAGTAAATAGATATAATTACAGTTAAATATAATAAATAGCAATACAGGAGAAAAAGAGCAAGTTATGGGAGCACAGAAGAGCAGTACATAACCTAGACTTTGATGGCAGTGTGGATCAGGGAAAGTTCTCTAGAAGAAGTGATTTGAAGTTGAGATATGAACAATGAGTAGGATTTAGCTGGGTGAAGAGTTGGTTGAGGGTACTGCAGGGAGAGGAAGAGAAGATCATGCATGAACTCCTTGAGGTAAGAGAATGCATGACATGCTAGCAGATGGAAAGGAGGCTTAGCATGGCTGGAAAATCAAATACCAGTAGATTAAGGCAAGAGATACAGCTCAAGAACTAGGAAAGACTTTATAAATTCTACAAAGGAGCTATGGCTTTATCTTAAGACCAATGAAGAAATCTTTCAAATAAGGGAGTAGCATGATAAAAAGTAGCGTTAAATGATTCTAGTTACCAAAAAAAAAAAAAAATGAATTAAAGAGTGTAAAACCAGAGTCAGGGAGAACAGTTTAAGATGCTTGTTCAATAATCTGGGCAAGAATCTTGGTGGCCTGAATGAGGGTCAATATGGAATTCAACAGATAGGGCATGGATATTGACTTGATGTGTTGGAAGAAATCATTTATGACTACCAGGTTTCTAACTTAATAAGCTAGGTGGATAACAGTGTCATTTGTTGAGATGGGAAACACCAAAGAGTGAAATTGAGTGTGGAAAGCAAAACAATAAATCTTAGACATGTTCTATTTAAGGTGTTTATAAGACAGCCATGTAAATTTGTATAGTAGGCCATTGGATATACAGCTCTAATGCTCAGGAAAGACATCTTGGTTGGAGATGTAGATTTGAGAGTCATCAGAACATACATGTTAATTGCAGCAATGAGAGCAGATGATATCATCCATTGAAAGAATATAAATTAGTAGTGAAAAGGATGAAGAAAAGAATCTTGTAGACCATGAATGCTTAAGTAATGAGCAGAGGAAGAGGAAGTAGGTAAAGGCCATGAAAAATGAATAAACAAAGAAGTCCAAGACAATCATTATCTTGGAAAACAAAGGGAGAAAATTTCTCAGGGAGCACGGGTTAAAAAAACTTCTCATATGCTGCTGAGTAACCAAGTGAAATAAGAATTTTAAAACATCTATCAGATTGAGTAACAAGGTTATTAACATCTTTAAGAAGAACAGTTTCAGTTATGGGGGTATAATCCTGGTTGGCATCCATTTGTCCTTTTAGTCAACAGATATATTTACTGAGCACCTGCTCTTAGGCTGGTACTGTTAGATGTTGCAGATGCAATGGTAAGCAAGAACATTATCTTCATTCTCATGGAGATTGCAATCTAGTGAGGGAGACAGATATTAATAAAAGAGTCATGTAAATAAATGCCAGGTTGCTGCTCTGACAAGGGAAAGAGTTATGTATGAGTATACATGAAATAGAGGGGCTGTGACCTGGAAGTTTTCTCTGTGGAAATGACATGAACTAAAATGTAATGGATATGTGTAAATCAACTAGGCATAGCAGAGTGAGGACACTGTGATGATTAGTGTTTTTGGTGAAGGAGAGGGCATTTGCAAAGATCTGGGACAGAAAGAAACATGGCATATCTATGGAATTAAAAGAAGGTAAGTGTGTCTAGGTATAGAAAATAAGGGGGAGCATGGTAAGAAATGAGGGTAAGAGAGGTGGGATCATGCAGATCATGCAGCTAAGGATTTGTTTTTTATCTGAAAAGCAGTGAGAAGCCATTGAAGGGGTTTAATTGTAGGCATCTGTCTTGGGGGGAGGGGACAGAGTTGACATGATCAGATTTGCCATTAAAAAGGTTGTTCTGGCTTCTGTTAGTAAAAAAACATTTGAAAGAGAGAAACCATAGGTGCAGGGAGAACTGTTAGGATCCAAGTCTGCAGTGGTCCATGCAAGAGAGAGCAATGGTATGAACTAAAACAGTAGAAATGAAAAGAAGTAAATGGACTCGAGTTTATTTAGAAGGTAAAATGGGTAGTAATTTCTGACTGATTAGATATGAGTTTGAGAAAGAGAGAGGTGTTCAAAACAAAAATAGAAAAACACTTCCCAAGTTTCTGTTTTGAGTAAAGACAACTGTAACATATTTTCTGAAAAATTTGGCTGACAAATTGGAGAGAGAAGAGAGAGTAGCTGGGGATAGACATGAGGTTAGTGAAGGAGATTTTTCCTATTTGTTTTTGTTTTTTAAGATGGCAAACATGTAAGTATGATGAAATGTTGACCTAGAGAAAGGGAAGAAAATTCATATACAGGAGAAAGAAGAAATAATCAAAGACAGTGTTCTCTGAAAATGCAAAAGGAAGCAGATTCTACAAGACTTAGGAAAGAAGGAAATAATGTGTGGGGCTGCAAGTAAGTCATAAAGTTGGTGATGAGATGATAAGGACATCCACTTCTGATGGCTGCTATTTTCTCTGTGAACTCATCTGCTGAAAATAAAATGGGATGTGATGGTGTCAACATCTGTCACTGTGTTATTTATAAAAGTGAAGTTTTAAGAGCAATACAAATACTTACCATTGGGGATTGGTGAAATAGATTTTGATATGTGTTACACTGTTCTAGTAGGTAGTATTTAAAAATCATGTTGTAGAAGAATATTTTAGATCAAAGGGAACTATTTACTATATGTTGCACATGAAAATAGCAGTTTACAAAAGAATATGCATGGTATATTCCCAATTAAAAAAATAAACATTGAATATTTACAAAATAGAAAAGACTAGAAAGATATGCTACAAAATACTAACTATATATATTATATATACATATAGATAAGTAGAGAGATATACATATATTGTCTGTGTGTATGTATCATTTTTGTAGTTTGTAATTTCCATGCTGTAGCCCTAGGGTGCTTGGCTCACTGTAAATGCTCCATAATTGTTGTTAAATGATATAAACTAATGCTTTAACTTTATTTCAAAATAACAACATATTGTATGCTATATATGAAAGTTGTTAAGAGAGTAAATCCTGAGTTCTCATCACAAGAAAAAAATGTTATTTTTTTTCTTTTTTTAAAATCTGTATAAGATGATCGATGTTAATTAAACTTATTATGGTGATCATTTCACGATATATGTAGTCAAATCGTGCTGTAAACCTTAAATTTATACAGTGCTATATGTCAATTATATCTCAATAAAACTGGGGGAAAAATTTGCTACTGTGATAAAATAATGTAACAATTAATTAGTATTTTCCCTTTAACATCTAGCTCCTGGGTCATATGGACTGTCTTAATAAAAAGAAACTTAATAAGAAATAAATTTTTACATGGCAAAAAAAAAGATAACAGCATAACTTATTCGACTGTGAAGTATAGAAAATGTAAAGAAATGGTTGTAAAATTATATTTCCATTGAAAAAGCATAGGGCTGAATTGTTCATTAATCAAAATAGCTACCACATTTTAAGCCACAGGCCAGATACTGTGGTTAGTGCTTTACCTTTACAATTCGACGAGAAGGTCAATATGATAGCCACTTTATGGATGAGAAAACTGAGGCCTTGAGAGGTCATTTGGTCAAAATCATTCACCAGGAAGAGGCAGAATCAGGTTTGGAACCCAGGTCTGTGTGATCCTGGTGGCAATGTACTGCACTACACAGTGAAAGGAACTAAAAAAACAGCTTCTATGGTCCTGCCTCACAAACCTATACCTCTGCTAGCCAAATCACCATTTTAATTGAAAAAAGAAAAATCAAATGAACCAATAAAAGAAAAAAAAATCCACTTGATTAATAAGTAAACACCATTTATTTCACAAAAGATATTTAGACAGTTTTTCTGGCAGGAAAATTAATATTGCCAATGCTACAGAAACAATCACAAGCCGTGTCTCATTTCTTAAATAATTAGCAATAGTTTAAAAGGTTTTTAAAGGGTAAAAATAAAAATCAAGTGAAAATTGAAAATTACACAAATGGCATTTCTTTGTCATTGAAAAAGCTTTCAACAACTGTAGATATTGTCTAAGGATATTTGCTAATTGTGCTGCTGTTTCAACCATTACCATCACCAACTTTTATTCATACTTAGGATCAGGAACAGTAAGCAAGCTGGAAGCAATACTCTTTTCTACATGTAAGTGAAGCCCTAAACCTATTCCCCTCATCCATCTCATCTTTATTCTTCTAACAGACATTTGTTGAGCACTTACCCTGTGCTTGTTTTCAGGACTGCCAAATGGGATGTTATTCTGATGCAGTTTGATTGAAGTCATGAAAACTCTCAGTTGATAAAGTGAAAAAGTCAATTAATCTTTATCATCAAGATATTTGTAAAGGGATATTATTTTAATTAATGCTGTAGAATTTCTTTCAATGTCCTCTACATCTTGTCCGCCACATCAATCAACCAACCAACCAAATAAGTAATTAAGAAAGAAGTGAAATATATGTTTCAGCAACCAGAAGGCAACAGATACCTTCTTGCTGTTAAATAGCCTTAGCTGGTGGTATTTGAGAGGATTGGTTTTTTTGTTTTGATTGTTTTTTTCTTGAATCCATTAAAATAATAATACAAATATTTACATCTTGCTCTTTTCAGCTGAGAAGCTGGAAGGATTTAGAAAATTGAATTCATCCATACAACCTCTATAAAAGCAGGAGAAAATGAAAGAAAAATATCTACCATGTTAAAACAGAACTCATGTTATAGCTAGGAAGTAGTTTCATGAATGACAGTTTCTCTTGTAATACAGTACATCAAATCATCAAATTATGCTGTATTTTAACCCTGATGGTAAATTGATTAATTAGAATTGTTTGTTCAATAAATAGAGGAGTTAAAATGTAACTGCCTTGGTTGGCCATGCTGGAAGTCTGATGTGGGCTATAACAGTGATGTATCCAAGCCCTTTAAATAAAGTAAGAATTGATTACTCTCATCCCTTGTCTTAGCACAGCTTTTCCCTAAAAGCAGAGGCTGAGACAGAGACAAAGGCTGATGGAGGTAGTTGAATCTCAGAGGGCAGGAGCGAGGGACAGAGAGAGGGAAACAGGAAGGAGGGAGAGCCTTATATAAGGTGATTTGGAGAACTAAAATTATCTGATCTGAACATTCATGGACTCCTATCCTCTCTGGGACCAACAGACTCACTCACTCTCTCTAAATTCCTCCTTCTGAGGAATACTGAGAAGAGAACAATTCTGAGACCAGGACTTCATGGCCTGAAATGGGCCACATCACAAAGAAAAACAACTTTCGACAAGACTGCAACATCTGCCTGACCAAATCAGGCCACCAATCGTGCAACTTCACTCTGCTGTTTTTGTCTCCTTTCCCCGTAAAACCCTTATCATCCCCCAAATTCATTTGTCTGTCTGTTGCAACTGTTTGAATAAAGTACCAACTACCTTACAGTTTTCGTGTTGGAAAATTTTTTGAAAATTTGACAGTTTCCCATCATTACAGGGGAAATGCTTGATCTTGAAGAGGACTTCTGAGGAGCCTTCTGAAATGCATCTCAGCATCATCTACCTAGGGAAAGAAAGGGATAAACATTTATCCCTTATGAGTCAAAAGTTGGCCTACAGGGGGCTCTAATTCCCCCATACAACTGGGTGTTACAAGCTTGAATGTGAATAGGTTTCAATGGGTGTTTCACACTTCAGCCTCAGAGAAGCTCTGGGGTAGGAAGACCAAGACTCAAGATGCCGGCCCAAATTGAGGTACCATCAGGCTACACCTGTGAGGAACTGAGAGCACCTGTTTCCATGTGAACTGGCTGCTCTGGTCGGGGCTGCAATAGAGGTGAGGCTGAGAGGGTTTGAAGTGATGCTGGAGGTACCTGCATGTGTAGGACTTGTTTGGATGCAGTTCTCACTTTCCTATCTTCTTGACCTTCACAAAATCTCCCCCACCAATGTGTGTGTAGGGTTGCACCCAATAGGCCTACAAGGCCTGTGCTTGCCCAGCTTCAAGACTGAAGAAAGAACCCAGAGTCAGCAACAGAGACATCAATGGTTTAATGGATGGGGAAGCTTACACATCTGAAGCAAGGTCCTGGAGTGACACCCCACCCTGTGCAGTGGATGGTGGACAGGACAGAGAGGCAATCTTCACTCCTGGGGCTGGGGGGATGGGGGGGTTAGTAGGAAGGGAAGATTACCAGTTACAGGGTAATTGATGTCAGGTGGGCTCATTAGTTACCAGGGAAACCAGTAGAGGGGGCACTTCGCTCACTGCCCCTTTGATAAGAACAATCACTAGCTGGGACCTAGGGCAATATGTAGGAAGGTCGGTCATGTGAGTAGCATGTAGGTGAATCAGGCACTGGCTGGGCAGGGCAAGCACAGGGTGAGGGCTTGACAAATATCTATTGGAAGCTATATTTTTTTCTCAGCAACTTCCTCTGCCCTGGCTTGGTTCCCTCACTTCCCTATAGACCCCTCCAGAGAGTCTTCCCTCAATGAAGCACTTGTACAAGAATTCTGGCCTCGGGCTCTGCTTCCAGGGAACCCAACCCAAGGCAAAGAAAAGGAGAGTCAACTGCTGGGGAGTACTGTGCTCCTTAACTATCTCTATAGGACACTGTGGGTAAGGCCCCCTGGCTACCACTCCAATCCTGCCTCTTGTTATAATAATTGTGCACATTGTCTCTGGTTAAGACAACAACCTGACCTCTATTATTTCAGGATCCCTTGATCTACTATTATTTTCAGGGGACTCAGTTCAATGACTAACTCTTATTATCAGTCCTCGCCTACAGGGACTGGCAAGCACTGTACTTCTCAGTGCTCATGGTGCCTGTTTCACCAACACATTCCTCATTACTTTGATCCATGGGGTATCCTCCAGACCTTACTGGAGGAACATAGACAGCTGGTGCATTTTCTGGTCATTCAGAATCAATCCTCTCTAGCATGGCCACTTCACTAAGCATTTTGATCTCTTTTTCCATCATCTTCCATGGCAGTTCTGAAATTTTTACTTCATTCACTTTGGACCATCACTTTATCCAAAATCCCAAGTGCCATCCTAGCAGCACATTAGCCCCATCATCCAGGATCCTTGCCAGGGTGTTTAAATTGTATTAGAAGAGAATGTGTCAATAACGATAAATTCTCACTTCTCTGTGAATTGAGATATTTGCCCACACCCTCCCTTGATCCAGCATCCTCGGGATACAGTCCCATACATACTGTATCAGATCCCAGCACCTGTTGGTTAGGTTCTTCAGACTTTGCCTTGGTCTTTTCCTCCCTTCCCATGATCCACACTTCCACATCCAGCTTAGATGTGACATAACTCTAAATATTGGTTTGATGGCTAGGAGGGGAGCTAAGGGAAGACCAGAAAGGGCCTTTCTTTTTCTTGCAATAAAGGCCTCTGCGGGAATTCCCTGGCGGTCCAGTGGTTGAGAAGTGGGCTTTCACTGCTGTGGGCCCGGGTTTGATCCCTGGTCAAGGAAGTAAGATCCCACAAGCCACAAGGCACGGCCAAAACAAACAAACAAAATACTCTGCATCATTATCAAGCAAGGTGGGAACACTGCCTTTAAGAGGGAGAAGCAGATCACTTCTGCAAGTCCAGAGAATTCAGGGGAATCAGAGAATTCAAGATGTCTCAAAAACAGCATTACTGAGGTACAATTCACATACCATACAATTTATCCATTTAAAGTGCACAATACAATGCTTTTTAGTATATTGACAGATATGTGCCACAGTCACCACAGTCTATTTTAGAATATCTTCATCAATCAAAAAGAAACACTGTGCCCTTTAGCCATCCTCCTGTCCCCTTGCCATGAATAGAGACCATATATGGTCTTTGTGACTTTTTTCACTTACCATCATGTTTTCAAGGTCCATCCATGTTGTAGAAGACAAGGGTGTCTACCAGATGTCCCCATCCCACATCTCAGGCCTCCTCTCCTTCTCAACCAGGGGTTCCTCCTTTCTGTAATAAACATGCCAGAGATGGGAACATAACCCTTACCCTGACCTGCACTGTTGTTATAATTAAGTCCTGGGTCTGATCCTCTGGCTATAGAAAGTAAAAGTCTCTTTAAATGCTTCCAAGGCCCTCTGACTTTCACACTTCCCCTTAAATTTGTGATTAATCACTCTCAGCCTTTCATTGTTTTTCCCATGCATCTGTCACACTCAGCCACAACCGTCCATTGTCCATTATCCTTATCATTCCTCCCAAACTCCTGAGCTATTGCCACTGCCAATGCATTCCCCTGCACCCTGAGAATTTTAACAATTATTTTGCTATAACATGCCAAAGACTATCCATACACTACCTCCCACCAGTGGCAGCATTCTTATTTCCAGTCAGCTGATGAGTGATCCAGATACAATATCCCATTTTTACGTCTACTTTTTCAGAGCATGCCTAGCACCTGAGATGCAATGTCAGGCTCTCCATTAAACAGACTCTGAGATGGATATTTGAGTGCAGGAAATTTATCCAGGGCTGCTCTCTGAAACAACACCTATGAGGCAATGAAAGAAGCAAGATTGTGCAGAGAAAGGTCAGTTGCAGATTAGTAGTAATGAAGGCTTCATTTGAACTCACAGGGAGCTCTGGAGCTGAGATGCCCCCTCAGAGCTTTAAACTGACCATTCACTGAATGTGGGCTGCCCTCATGTAGGGGCATAACATTGGCCAAGGCAGCTGCCTTCAGTGGAGGGCAGTGCCCAGGAAAGGACTCAAATGTTTGAACTCTCAGCAGACAACACTCCCAGAAGCTGGGAAAATGAGTGTCCTTGTTCTGAAAGGAGGTTTGTAGCAACACATTAAAGCATCCACTGCAAGATCATAATTCAGAAATTGTCATTGACAATAATTGCCTTGCCCCCAAAATCTCAATTTCAACTTCCTATTCTTCAACCACCACCTCCTATTTTTTTTAAATTTTATAACCTAAAATACTTTAACTCCAACAATCTTTGAACTGAGACTTCCAATCCTCTCATCCTACTCTATATTTTCCATTCTTCACTCCCTTGAATTCCTCTCTCCCTCTACCCATCTTAAATCCATGATCAATTAATATAATCATTGACTTGTATATAATATAGGGTACTATTCCCTGCCTTTTCTCACACCCGTTTTTGTTATGTTTTTTTTTTTTTTTATGGTAGCCTGAGCTGACTAATACACCAGCTCTCTGCCTACTCTGTCTATACCTTTGCAGCTGAACCTGGCTAAAGAAAAATACCCACTCACACTAACTAGCTCACTTTAAATTCATGACCATGAATCTCAAGTACACAGTGGTGCCTGTCAATCATAATAAACTTCCTAACTTTATTTATTTATTTATTTGTCCCATTCTCTTAGATGAATATATCATACTTATTCTCATTCCTCAAACTCCTGACACGTCACTACCCATGCTCATGAGAGCTGCTGACTCTGCTTCTTCATCATGGAGAAAATTGAAGCAATCAGAAAAGTATTCCCACAGTTCCCACCCAAACTATAACAACCCTCCTACCAGTATCTACAACCATATTCCTTGCCTTCCCACTTGCTACCACAGATGAAATATCCATGTTATCATCTAAAGTCTCTCCCCCATCTTGTGTACCAAATCCCATGTCCTCTCCACTATACAAGGGGATCCATCCAACAATCCTCTTCCACTTCTTTTATTTTTTTCCTCTCTCTGAGATCCTTCCATCAGCATACAATCATGTGATTATTTCTCCCATCTTAAGGAAAAAACTTTAATCCTGATCTCTCCACTAAATTATGCTCCATTTATTTGTTCCCTTTTCAGTAAAACTCTTTGAAGAGTTGTTTATACATTACTGTTTCAAATTCCTCTCTTCCAATTCTCTCTTAAACCCACTGTATTTCAGCTTTCACCCCCTGCTACTCCACTGAAAGTGTTGAAGGTCATCAATGACCTCCATGTCGTTAATTTCAGTGGTCTATTCCCAGTCCTCAGTTTACTTGATCTAACACAGCAGTTCTCAAACAGAGGTGATTTTGCACACCAGGTGCCAAATATCTGGAGACATTTTTGTTGTCACAATTCAAGGGATTGTGGGGGTGGTGTCCAGGGGATGGTGGACCAAACTGGCATCTAGTAAGTAGAGTCCAGGGATTCTGTTAAATTTCCTACAATGCAAAGGACCCCCTCTCCCCCACCACCACCAGCAAAGAATTCTCTGGCCCCAAATGTCAATAGTGCTAAGGCTGAGAAACCCCAACCAGCGACATCTGACACACTTAATAGATTTTCTGCACTTGGATTTCAGGGTACAACACTCTCCTGATTTTCCTCCTACCTCACTGTGTGCCCCTTTTCAGTATCTGTTGCTAGTTCCTCCTCTTCTCCCCAACCTCCGAATGTTTGAATGCTCTAGGGCTTGGCATTGTACTTCTTTCTTCTTTATTTATACTCACTCATTAGGTGGTCTCCTCTCTTCTCATGGATTTAATGCCATCTATGTGCTGTTAACTTCCAAAGATGTACTTCCATCAGTCCTTTCTCCAGATTTCTGTACTAATTTCTGTACAACTGCTTACTCACACCTCCACCTGAAATCTAATAAGTGTTCCAAAACCTAATATGTCCAGAATGAAATTTCTTACCTTCCTTTGCAAACCTGAGCAGAGAGTCCTGCAGTCTTCTCTATCTTGGAAAATGGAAACTCTTAATTCTTCTAGTGGCTTAGGCCCCAAATCATAGTCATCCTTGACTTCTCTTTTTCTCTTGTACCTTACATCCAATCTCTCATCTCGGTCTACCTTCACATTATATCAAAATCTGACTACTTTTTACTGTCTCAATTCTTGCTTCCCTGGTCCAACCCATCATCACCTCTTACCTCTGAATATAATCATCACCTCTGAGTAACTGAAATATTGTTCTAATTGGCCTCTCCATGTCTACTGTTTTTATTACCATAGTCTATTCTTACATAGAAGCTAAAGTGATCTTTTCAGAAGCCATATCAACTTACTCCTGTGTTCAAAACCTTCTAATGGCTCTCCATTTTGCTTAGTGTAAAACTCAAAGTCTTCATGATGGCCTACAAGTTCCTATGTGAACTCTTTCCTTTTCACCTCTCTGATCTCATCTCCTGCCACTCTTCCCCTCACTCATTCTGCTCCAGTTGCACTGATGTCCTTCTGTTCGTCAAATCCACCAGGCATATTTCTTCCTTAAGGCCTTGATAATGTGATGCTGTCCCTTAGATATCCACATACTTGCAACCTCATACCCTTCAAGTCTTTGATCAAATGTCACTTTTTCAATGAAGCTTACCCAAATTACCCTATTTATAACTCCAACCACAACCTACACTTCCTATACTTCTTACCACACTCTTATTTTTTCCTCCAGTGTGATTATCACCTTCTAACATACTATATAGTTTTCATATTACTTATTGTCTTTTATCTTCTCCCCTAAGAGCAGGGATCATTGTCTGTTTTGTTCACTGCCATACTCTCAAGTGCCTATAAGAATGTCTGGCACACAAAATGTGCCCCAAAAATATTTGTTGAATTAATGAATTTTGACTAAAGCGAGATTTGGTACCAGATTCTGCCACTAGCTTTTACAATAAATTAATTTTTGATGTCAGTGGAAACTTTATTTTTGAGCTTTTGTTTTCTTATGTCTTTCAGAAGAATTGCTATTAGAAGTTCAAAACGTCTGTATTTTAAGCCAAAATTTAATTTTCTCTTATATATGATGATTCCAGGCATCAACTTTATTCCTCTTGGGTTTGGATGCATCTTCGTTCTTCTTTGTTCACTCCCAGCTGCTTTAAAGTTTGAGAGGCATGGATACTTCCTATTTCTCTTGCAGTTTATCATAGAGACCACACTAATTGAGTTCATTTGCACACCTATTAGTTTTGAAGCAACACTTTGGGTCTAGTCCTACTATATCTCTCCCACCCTCATCCCCCACCTCACTTTTTTAGAGAGAAGAAACTGGCTTTCTCCAAAAGGTTTCTTTGAAATATACTGTTCCCTTTCTCTTAATCAGAATATAGAAAAACATTTGCTCGTTCTCTTATGCTAAGAACAAAAAAAATCTTGGAAAGCACATTTCATGACTCTAGGTACTGAGCAACTTCTATGGACAGCTTCATTTGAATCTTGGGAGATGGCAACTGAATCCATTCACTTGTCTGCATCCCATCTTCTTTCTTCATTAATGTTTATTTTGCCTCAAATACTAAAGGTAATTCATTTAGTCACCTACAAAACTCCTAGCATTTTAATTTTGACCTGACTCATTTCCAGATACTTCGTATAGGTGCCAACTCCCTTGCCTATTTTTTTGGCTTTTCTCTTCTAAAGATTTAAGTAAAAACTCAATGGCACATACTAAATTTTAAACAAAGATACTCAGTCATTTCTTCACAATGGCTAAATGAATGAGGTCTGTAAACGTAAGAATTGACAAGCTAAATGACTTTTTGAGGCTTATATACCCTATGATAGAGCCAAGCCCAGAGCAAATGTCCTAAATTGCAAGGCTTGGAATGGCAGCACGGGTCCTTTAGACTTATACACAAAGAACATATGCACTTGTTGCCATACCGTGCTTTGAAGCTGTAAGTCTCTTTCCTGACTGCTTGCATGTGTTCATTTTTATGTTTGCTTCCCTTTGTATAAGGAAATTATTAAAATCAAATGCATTCTGGTGATGTAGGTTTTTATATTATGTTAAACTCTGAATTTTTGTGATTTATGATGTGATATAAATTTTCTATGTATTTGCAGAAAGCAGTGTAGATTTAGCATTCTAAATTTCTTCTTAACTGTCTTGATATGAATGGAAGTCATATGAAAACTTTATGTATTGACAAGGTTCTGTCGAAAATCTACAACTGACCAAACCTGAACCTGTGTCAGTTTACTGTAGTCACCACTCTTGTCTAGTACATCAGCCAGTCCTGAGTGATTCTTTTGGCCACTGCCAACTGATATTCTCTCTTTGTTCTACAATACAAATCCAGATTACTTGGGTTTAGAATTGATAGTCAAAAACAAGCTTATTCCTATACATGCACATTTTGCTGATAGCAATTAAGAATTTCGCTCAGCTTTCATTCTCTGAGGTATGTGGGTGGGAAAGGCAACAGCAAAATAGTCAAGGGAATTGGAGGATCACCGGGACTTGGTGACACATTGGATGTGGGTGGTAGTCACTTGTAGGAAGCTACACAGGAAGTGCTTCCTGAGTCATTAGGCTAACTATCAAGATGTATCATATTTACAAACAAAGAGTAGGATAATGGCAAACTTGAAATTTGTTTTTCCCACTGCAATTTAAACAGGATAGAACTAATTTTAATTGTTCCATTCTTGGCCTCTCTCTGGAAATTTGATGGTCACTTTTCAGGCATTTTGTTAACATCGCAGTTGCAGCCTCATGAGAAGCTAGCTTTGATAAAGAGAATTTCTGAATACTTAGAACTGAAATGGAGTTCAGAAATTGTTTTGCCCATCCCTCTGATGTATACAGATAGAAAACTGAGGCACAGAGACTTGAAGGACCTGTCCAATCTATACATCAAAATTGGAGACAGAATAGAGTCTAGAGGTCCTGACCCACATCTACTGTGTTTTCCTCTACATCACATTGCCTGACCTAGAAATTATTAATAATTTTAAAGCCTTCTTTTTCAGAAACTGGAAATGTGTTATCAGCTAGCCTTGCAAGTATATTTGAGTTGTGATATTTGGTCGCTTGCAGCATCATTTTTAGATATCACCACAATGCTATAGGATTAGTTAAAATCCTCAGTGGGATTTGTTAACAATTTCCAAACATGGGGCAACTTCTATTTGTACTAAACAGTAACCATAGAAAATTTTCTCCACTGCTAAGGTTTATAACATATTAACCTAAGAGCTTAAAAATGTCTATTAAAATAATGCTGCTTGATTGTAAGGCATTTATATGTGTTTTTTCCTAAGCAGTCTGCAGAAAGATCTGCTAGATACCACAAAAGGAACATCTGCAAGACTTCTCAGGGGTGAAATCAACTGACCTCACTAGCTTAAAGGCTCCATCAGAGGTCACACCAAAGTGCAGAGTGTTCCACACTGTTGTACTACATTCCCCAGATAGCTGATTTGCTTGTCACAAATTAGAGCAATAGCCCTGACTTTCTGTAATGTACTCTCCATATTTATGTTCTACATAGCAATTAATACTTGCAAGAAAGAGAAATGAAGATAAGAAAATAAATCCCAGTAAATCACATTTAATCATCTTCCATTTTTTGGTTGCCATTGACTGCTTTGTCCCTCCCATCCCTCACAGCTTCCCAGGACAGCATTTGAAGTAATGCTTGTAGTTGCTTCTTTCTATGGTTTCATGATTGATTGGCAAGCTGTATAGCAGCACATTATTCTGCTCTACTATATTCCCAGTGGGCGGTACTGCACAATAGTGATGGGGAACTGTAATGACACTGCATCAAAAGTCACTAAAATATAAATATGACACGAATTTCATTACATTAAGCTGGATCCCTTTATCCATTTACGTGCATCACTTTTGCATGTAGCAGTGATGGAAAATGTTAACCCTCTGCTTTCCAAACCTACTCAAATAGGATTTGAATCTAAATGCTCTTTGAAGACACACTTTAATATAGGTGTATCAAAGGATTTAAAGTATGGTCACTCTTTGTACTTATGCAGTCTCCCTTCTAAGCACTTCCTATCAGAGGAGATTTAAAGTGAGTGGAAATTATTCAATGTAGTTGTGAATTGAAAGCTCATAAGCTAGCTGCTCTTCAAAGTGCTCAGAACACCTGGGCCACCAGAATTGCTGAAGTAGACAATGGTATTTATACTGAGATTACAGCATCATCTTATTCTAAATGGTATTTTTGTCTTTAGAGTGCATGAGAGATGCCAGCACTTCTCAGTGCTTAATTGGTTTTCTCCCTTGAGTTTAATTAAACTTACCCTAAGCTTGCAAAACCCCAAGGCTGCTGCTTAAGGGTGAGAAGCCCCAGTGTTTCCAGCTTTGAATACAGTATGATAAAGAATCATCTGTACTGTTTGATTAATTGAATATGCAAATATTTTATGTTTTCAGACAGCAACATTGTTACATAATCAACAGCATTCTAAAACTTGCTCTTTTGTAGATGAAAAGGCATGACTTTTGTAAATCTCCAACAAGGATTTTAGAAAATATTTAACTTGCCAAGCTGTAATGCACATGCTCACTGCCCGGGAATGTATCATTTATATTATGCCCAATTATAAAACCTCATTATTTACTATTATGACATTATTTAGGTATCATTTATATCATTTAAAAAAATCTCATCTTCCATATTTGTTTTTTTTAGTGGTATGGCAACAATCAAGGTCTTAAGCATTCTGGACATAACCTAATTCCCATCTGCTTACTCAACCCTTTATTGGAAGGTCATTTGAATTGACTGAGTCAGTTACACCTGAACTGGGAAAGGAATCTTCTGTCTTTTCTGGGATGAATCAGCACTCGGTTTTAATATTGTACCTGTACCTAGGGAATGGACAATGAAAACACGAATAGAAACACATATCCTTACAGCAGGTATCAGAGTTATGTAGCACCTGAAGCCATTCCAGCCAGCAAACATAAATTAAATACTGAGTCAGGAAAAGACGACAGAATAGAAGCCTATCTCAAGTTCTCCCACACTACCTACATATAAATGATTGAAACTCTAGAATAGCATTTCAGGAATGCAGAGTTCCTGGCCATGTGTTTTCTTAATAATAGGTTCTGCTACTTCTTTAGGACTTAATATGCATCAAGCACTCTGCTGGGCATCTAAAATGTATTACCTAATTTAATCTTTACATCAACCCTATGATGTAAAGAACATTATTATCCTCACCACTTAGACACAGAAACTGAGGCACAGAGATGTAAAGTAATGCACCCAAGGTCACACAGGTAGGAAGTGATGGGCCCAGAGGAAAACCCTGGCAACCTGATGTCAACGCCCATATGTTTAACCACCATATTATAGTGAGACAGAATTAGCAGTTGAACAAATCTCAGTATACTGATTTGCAGAGAAGGGTGAAAGATTGCTGTTAAGCTCAATGACCCTGAAGATTAAACAGCTATTCTAGGAACATGATTAGTAATGTTTTAATAGCCCAATTAGAATTCAAGTAAATGTCCCCAGAAGCCTTATAGGCTGAAGACTGTGTTAATATTCTCATTATGCACCGTTCTCCCAAGAACATGACTGGGAAGAAGCACAACTGGATCAAAATTGAAGACCAGGTTCATCTTGTCAAAATTAATTTCAGCAATTTAAACATTCAGCAAATATTTATTTGGCTCCTCACTATGTGCTAAGTACCGAGCTAAGCAGGAGAATTTGCATTCCTCTCATCTGAAGGGAAAACGACATCATGCACTAGAAGTACCTGCAAGTTAAAACACGGAATGAAAACACAGCATGGGAAATAAAGCATTAAGTTCCATCAGGTTTATTAAGAGTGATAAGACCTGGTGGCTGCCTTTAGGAAGCTTGTAATCTAAGTGAAGAGACAAGACACACCCATGAAAAACTAATTAGTTTAATCTCGTAAAAATATAGACAAGAACTACTGTGGAAATGTGAAATAAATGAGAGATCACTATAGGCTGAAGAAAGGTTTTAAATGTTCATTTACATGCAAAAACCTGGGGATCTTGTGAAAAAGCAGATTCTGATTCAGAAGGTCTGGGAGGGAGCCCAGGGTTCTGCATTTCTAACAAGCTCCCTAGCGATGTTGATTTGTTTATCCACAGATCACACCTGGAGTAAAGAAGAGCTAAGAAAATTAAGAAGATGTTTACGGAGAAGGGGAGCCTTGAGCTGGATTTTGAAGGGAGGATAAGATATATATAAGTAAAGAAATATAGAGAGAACAGTGGCAGGGGCACAGCGGAAACGTATCAGACTGGATCACAATTTATGTTGCCAAATACTAGGTGACTGGTGGAAAAATAGGTTAGGACTAGATCTTGAGGAGGGTCAGAGACAGGTAGGATACACCCGGGATTCAGGAATTTGAGCTTAAAGAAATGAGGAAAGATAAATTATAACGTTTTAGATTTTTTTTTAAAATCTATAAAATTAACTGCAAAAGTTTCTATTTGATTTGGATATTTGGACCTCTATTTCCTTGAGAAATGGTTTAAATTTATTTGCCACCATAAAGCATTGAGTTCTGACTTTATGGAACTGTACATGACATAAAACATCCAGATACTAATTTTGCAAATATTAGGAAAATTGATCCATCATTATATTGTTTAAACAACCATGTTAATTGTCAATGTAGAGATAGTGGCTTATTGAAGATGATTAGAGGAATTAATCTATTTACAGTGCTTCATTGCTGAATTTCCTGAAATTCCTACAAGCAATATTTTGTTTGCTTTTAGCTGTTGTAGACTTCTACTTCAAATGAGAACTTACCTACTATGTTGGAATAGTTTATTGAGAAGGAATTACACATAGAAAGCTTAAAAATGAGGAAGACAGACACAAAGATGATGTGAATGATTGGGTCACCATGCCTGAGAGGCCAGCCTACATCTTGTTCAGAATGTTAGTGGTGATTAGAATTCAAGAAAAATCATTGAACATTTTAGTTTTATTTCTTATAAAAATAAAATGGGTGAGTTAGTGCCTATATGATGACAAAATATGTCATCAATTCACTGAAAATGAGTTAATTTGATATTTTTAAAAGAAATTTACTTTCACTTTTCAACCGTGGTTTTGACCTTGAAGACATAGCTTTACAATATTTTTGAAACACAGAATATTGTGCTGTTCATTCATCATTAAAATGGTAAAATTCTACAGATGGTAGTTATTACTTGACTCTGCATTCTGGAGATAAGTAACACTGTAGAGTATTGGATTCTTCTTCTTGTATACAGTGAATAAATAACCATTTCTCTCATGTAGAGAAGCTCAAGGATCTCAATACATTCTCTTCATCAGAAAAATGCAGATTTTGTGAAAAGTCAATATAAAACACAAACTCCTGTGGCTATCCTTGAATTCTGAAGTCATATCACAACAGCTTAAGTGAACAAGAACTATCCACTTCAGACATTGGAAACACTAGGCAAAGACAGAAATAAAACTCTTCAACATTGCAAATATGGGTAAGTCCTAGCTTTATAATAACTATAACAACCTTAGCAAAGAAACATTCATTTTATAATTGTATATGTATAAACACACTTCTCAGAAAATAACTCCAAATGATCAGACTCATAGTACTAAGCAGGCACCAATCAAGGCAGTAAACCTGCATGAAGTCAAAATCATTAAGATGTAAATTACAATTTAAACTTCAAAACAGTGGAATTCTTGTGGCCCATTTACAATATTGCAGATTGTTATTCATACTTAAATGTCCTCCTTGGTTCCTTTGCTCACAAGTCTCAAATGGAAAAAACAATCAGGGAAACATCAAGTCAGTTGCCACTATTATTTAAAATGAAATTATTCTTGTATGTACCTTATAGAGCTGGTAGGTCTGTCTTGATTTCTGTGGTCCTTGTAAGAATTTACCCTGCATTTAAGGAAGGGCTTTTCTCAGGATTGCTTTTGCAATCCTGAGACACTTGGAGACACAACTCTTCCAGACTTCAGACTATACTACAAAGCTATAATAATAAAAACAGTATGGTAGGGAGATTTGAGAAGATGGCAGAAGAGTAAGATGTGGAGATCACCTTCCTCCCCACAGATACATCAGAAATACATCTACACGTGGAGCTGCTCCTATAGAACACCCAATGAACGCTGGCAGAAGACCTCAGACCTCCCAAAAGGCAAGAAACTCCCCACGTACCTGGGTAGGGTAAAAGAATAAAGAAAAAAAAAGAGACAAAAGAATAGGGACGGGACCTGCACCAGTGGGAGGGAGCTGTGAAGGAGGAAAGGTTTCCACACACTAGGAAGCCCCTTCACGGGCAGAGACTGTGGGTGGCGGAGGGTGGGGGGGAAGCTTCAGAGCCATGGAGGAGACCACAGCCACAGGGGTGCGGAGGGCAAAGCAGAGAGATTCCTGCACAGAGTATCGGTGCTGACCAGCACTCACCAGCCCGAGAGGCTTCTCTGCTCACCTGCCGGGGCGGGCGGGGACTCGGGCTTCGGTTGAATCACAGGGAGAGGACTGGGGTTGGCAGCATGAACACAGCCTGAAGGAGGCTAGTGTGCCACCGCTAGCCAGGAGGGAGACCGGGAAAAAGTCTGGAGCTGCCGAAGAAACAAGAGACTTTTTCTTTCCTCTTTGGTTCCTGGAGCGCGAGGAGAGGGGATGAAGAGAGCTGCTTAAAGGAGCTCCAGAGATGGGCGTAAGCCACGGCTATCAGCTCGGACCCCAGAGACGGGCATGAGGCACTAAGGCTGCTGCTGCAGGCACCAAGAAGCCTGTGTGTGAGCACAGGTCACTATCCACACCTCCCCTCATGGGAGCCTGTACAGCCCGCCACTGCTAGGATCTTGTGATCCAGGGAAAACTTCCACTGGAGAACGCACAGCATGCATCAGGCTGGTGCAACGTCACGCTGGCCTCTGGTTCCACAGGCTCACCCCGCATCCGTACCCCTCCCTCCCCCCGGGCTGAGTTAGCCAGAGCCGCCAAACCAGCTGCTCCTTTAACCGTGATCTGTCTGAGCAAAGAACAGAAGCCCTCAGGTGACCTACACGCAGAAGCAGGGGCAAATCCAAAGCTGAACCCCAGGAGCCATGCAAAAAATAAGAGAAAGGGAAATTTCTCCCAGCAGCCTCATAAGCAGTGGATTAAAGCTCCACAATCAACTTGATCTACCCTGCATCTGTGGAATATCTGAATAGACAACGAATCATCCCAAATTGAGGAGGTGGACTCTGGGAGCAAGATATATTATTTTTTCCCCTTTTCCTCTTTTTGTGAGTGTGTATGTGTATGCTTCTTTGTGAGATTTTGTCTGTATAGCTTTGCTTTCACCATTTGTCCTAGGGTTCTGTCTGACTGTTTTCTTTTCCTTTTTTTCTTTTTTTAATTTTTAAAATTTTTTTCTTAATAATTATTTTTTAATTTTTTTTTTTTTTTTTTTTTTTTTTTGGCTGTACACGGGGCTCTCACTGTTGTGGCCTCTCCCGTTGCGGAGCACAGGCTCTGGACATGCAGACACAGCGGCCATGACTCATGGGCCTAGCCGCTCTGCTGCATGTGGGATCTTCCCGGACCGGGGCACGAACCCACGTCCGCTGCATCGGCAGGCGAACTCTCAACCACTGCGCCACCAGGGAAGCCCTAATTTTTATTTTAATAACTTTATTTTATTTTATCTTACTTTATTTTATTTTATTAATTTTTATCCTCTTTCTTTCTATTTTTTCTCCCTTTTTGCTGAGCCGTGTGAAAGGTTCTTGGTGCTCCAGCCAGGAGTCAGTGCTGTGCTTCTGATGTGGGAAAGCCAACTTCAAGACACTGGTCCACAAGAGACCTCCCAGCTCCATGTAATATCGAACGGCAAAAATCTCCCACAGATCTCCAGCTCAACACCAAGACCCAGATTCACTCAACGACCAGCAAGCTACAGTGCTGGACACCCTATGCCAAACAACTAGCAACACAGGAACACACCCCCATACATTAGCAGAGAGGCTACCTAAAATCATAATAAGGCCATAGACACGCCAAAACACACCACCAGATGTGGACCTGCCCACCAGAAAGACAAGATCCGGCCTCATCCACCAGAACACAGGCACTAGTCCCCCCAAACAGGAAACATACTCAACCCACTAAACCAACCATAGCCACTGTGGACAGACACCAAAAACAACGGGAACTATGAACCTACAGCCTGCAAAAAGGAGACCCCAAACACAGTAAGCAAAATGAAAAGAGAGAAAAACACACAGCAGATGAAGGAGCAAGGTAAAAACCCACCAGACCTAACAAATGAAGAGGAAATAGGCAGTCTACCTGAAAAAGAATTAAGAATAATGATAGTAAAGATGATCCTTGGAAATAGAATAGACACAATGAAAGAAACATTTAACAAGGACCTAAAAGAAATAAAGAGGAAGTAAGCAATGATGAACAACACAATAAATGAAATTAAAAATACTCTAGAAGGGATCAATAGGAGAATACCTGAGGACAAAGAATGGATAAGTGACCTGGAAGATAAAATAGTGGAAATAACTACTGCAGAGCAGAATAAAGAAAAAGGGATGAAAAAAATTGAGGATGGTGTCAGAGACCTCTGGGAAAACATGAAATGCACCAACATTCGAATTATAGGGGTTCCAGAAGAAGAAGAGAAAAAGAAAGGGACTGAGAAAATATTTGAAGAGATTATAGTTGAAAACTTCCCTAATATGGGAAAGGAAATAGTTAATCAAGTCCAGGAAGCACAGAGAATCCAATACAGGATAAATCCAAAAAGAAACGTGCCGAGACACATATTAATGAAACTATCAAAAATTAAATACAAAGAAAACATATTAAAAGCAGCAAGAGATAAACAATAAATAACACACAAGGGAATCCCCATAAGATTAACAGCTAATCTTTCAGCAGAAACTCTGCAAGCCAGAAGGGTTGGCAGGACATATTTAAAGTGAAGAAGGAGAAAAACTTACAACCAAGATTACTCTACCCAGCAAGGATCTCATTCAGATTTGATGGAGAAATTAAAACCTTTACAGAGAAGCACAAGCTGAGAGACTTCAACACCACCAAACCAGTTTTACAACAAATGCTAAAAGAACTTCTCTAGGCAAGAAACACAAGAGAAGGAAAAGACCTACAATAACAAACGTAAAATAATTAAGAAAATGGGAATAGGAACTTACATATCGATAATTACCTTAAATATAAATGGATTAAGTGCTCCAACCAAAAGACACAGACTGAATGAATGGATACAAAAACAAGACTCATATATATGCTGTCTACAAGAGACCCACTTCAGACCTAGGGACACATACAGACTGAAAGTGAGTGGATGGAAAAAGATATTCCATGCAAATGGAAATCAAAAGAAAGCTGGAGTAGCAATTCTCATA
>NC_041234.1:74282171-74367933 GCF_002837175.3 Physeter macrocephalus | reverse complement strand
AGATATAACAATTGTAAATATTTATGCACCCAACAAAGGAGCACCTCAATACATAAGGCAAATACTAACAGCTATAAAAGGGGAAATTGACAGTAACACAATCATAGTAGGGGACTTTAACATGCCACTTTCACCAATGGAGAGATCATCCAAAATGAAAATAAATAAGGAAACACAAGCTTTAAATGATACATTAAACAAGATGGACTTAATTGATATTTATAGGACATTCCATTCAAAAACAGCAGAATACACATTTTTCTCAAGTGTTCATGGGAGATTCTAGAGGATAGATCATATCTTGGATCACAAATCAAGCCTTGGTAAATTTAAGAAAATTGAAATCATATCAAGTATCTTTTTTTGACCACAACACTATGAGACTAGATATCAATTACAGGAAAAGATCTGTAAAAAATACAAAAACATGGAGGCTAAACAATATACTACTTAATAACCAAGAGATCACTGTAGAATTCAAAGTGGAAATCAAAAAATATCTAGAAAAAAATGACAATGAAAACACGATGACCCAAAACCTATGAGATGCAGCAAAAGCAGTTCTACGAGGGAAGTTTATAGCAATACAATCCTACCTTATGAAAGAGGAAACATCTCAAATCAACAACCTAACCTTGCACCTAAAGAAAAAAGAGAAAGAAGAAAAGAAAAACACCAAAGTTAGCAGAAGGAAAGAAATCATAAAGATCAGATCAGAAATAAATGATAAAGAAATGAAGGAAATGATAGCAGAGATGAATAAAACAAAAAACTGGTTCTTTGAGAAGACACACAAAATTGATTAACCATTAGCCAGACTCATCAAGACAAAAAGGAAGAAGACTCAAATCAATACATTTAGAAATGAAGAAGGAGAAGTAACAACTGCCACTACAGAAATACAAAGGATCATGAGAGATTACTACAAGCAACTCTATGCCAATAAACCTGGAAGAAATGGACAAATTCTTAGAAATGCACAACCTGCCGAGAATGAACCAGGAAAAAAATAGAAAATATAAACAGACCAATCACAAGCACTGAAATTGAAACTGTGATTAAAAATCATGCAACAAACAAAAGCCCAGGATCAGATAGCTTCACAGGTGAATTATATCAAACCTTTAGAGAGGAGCTAACACCTATCCTTTTCAAACTCCTCCAAAATGTAGCAGAGGGAGGAATAATCCCAAACTCATTCTACAAGGCCACCATAACCCTGTTACCAAAACCAGACAAAGATGTCACAAAGAAAGAAAACTACAGGCCAATATCACTGATGAACATAGATGCAAAAATCTTCAACAAAATACTAACAATCAGAATCCAACAGCACATTAAAAGGATCATACACCATGATCAAGTGGGGTTTATCCCAGGAATGCAAGGATTCTTCAACATACACAAATCAATCAACGTGATATATCATATTAACAAACCTACCAGAACCTACTAGAGCTAATCAATGAATTTGGTAAAGTAGCACAATACAAATTTAATGCACAGAAATCTCTGGCGTTCCTAAACACTAATGATGAAAAATCTGAAAGTGAAATTAAGAAAACACTCCCATTTACCATTGCAACAAAAAGAATAAAATATCTAGGAATAAACCTACCTAATGAGACAAAAGACCTGTATGTAGAAAATTATAAGACACTGATGAAAGAAATTAAAGATGATACAAATAGATGGAGAGATTTACCATGTTCTTGGATTGGAAGAATCAACATTGAGCAAATGACTCTACTACCTAAAGCAATCTACAGATTCAATGCAATCCCTATCAAACTACCACTGACATTTTTCACAGAACTAGATGAAAAAATTTCACAATTTGTATGGAAACACAAAAGACCCTGAAGAGCCAAAGCAATCTTGAGAACGAAAAATGGAGCTGGAGGAATCAGGCTCCCCAACTTCAGACTATACTACAAAGCTACAGTAATCAAGACAGTAAGGTACTGGCACAAAAACAGAATTATAGATCAATGGAACAGGATAGAAAGCCCAGAGATAAACCCACACACATATGGTCACCTTATCTTTGATAAAAGAGGCAAGAATATACAGTGGAGACAGAAGACCTAAATAGACATTTCTCCAAAGAAGATATACAGATTGCCAACAAACACATGAAAGAATGTTCAACATCATTAATCATTAGAGAAATGCAAATCAAAAGTACAATGAGATATCATCTCACACCTGTCAGAATAGCCATCATCAAAAAATCTAGAAACAATAAATGTTGGAGAGGGTGTTGAGAAAGGGGAACATTCTTGTACTGTTGGTGGGAATGTAAATTGATACAGCCACTATGGAGAACATTATGGAGTTTCCTTAAAAACCTAAAAATAGAATTACCATATGAACCAGTAATGCCACTACTGGACATATACCCTGAGAAAACCATAATTCAAAAAGAGTCATGTATCAAAATGTTCATTGCAGCTCTATTTATAATAGCCAGGACATTGAAATCTGTCATACAGAGTGAAGTAAGTCAGAAAGAGAAAAACAAATACCGTATGCTAACACATATATATGGAATCTAAAAAAAAAAAGAATGGTCATAAAGAACCTAGGGGAAAGTTGGAAACAAAGACGCAGACCTACTAGAGAATGGACTTGAGGATACATGGAGAGGGAATGGTAAGCTGGGACAAAGTGAAAGAGTGGCATGGGACATATATACACTACAAAATGTAAAGTAGATAGCTAGTGGGAAGCAGCTGCATAGCACAGGGAGATCAGCTGGTGCTTTGTGACCTCCTAGAGGGGTGGGATAGGGAGGGTGGGAGGGAGGGAGATGCAAGAGGGAAGGATATGGGGATATATCTATATGTATAACTAATTCACTTTGCTATAAAGCAGAAACTAAAACACCATTGTAAAGCAATTATCCTCCAATAAAGATGTTAAAAAAATAAAACAGTATGGTATTGGCACCAAAAAACAAAAATGCAAATAGATCAATGGAACAGAATAGAGAGCTCAGAAATACTCCCATGCACCTGTGGTCAATTCATCTATGACAAAGGAGGCAAGAAAATACAGTGGAGAAAACACAGTCTCTTCAATAACTGGTGCTGGGAAAACTGGACAGCCACATGTAAAACAATGAGATTAGAAGATTTCCTCACAACATACACAAAAATAAACTCAAAATGTGTTAAAGACCTAAATGTGAGACCCAAAATGAAAAAACTCCTAGAAGAAAACATAGGCAGAACAGTTTGTCATAAATGGTAGCAATATTTTTTTGGATCTGTCTCCTAAGGCAGAAGAAATAAAAGCAAAAATAAACAAATGGGACCTAATCAGACTTAAAAGCTTTTGCACAGCAAAGAAAACCATCAACAAAATGAAAGAACAACCTACTAAATGGGAGAAAATATTTGCAAATGATGCAACAGACAAGGGGTTAATATCCAAAATGTACAAAGACTTCATACAACTCAATATAAAAAAAAAATCAAAAAATAGGCAGAAGATCTAAATACACATTTTCCCAAAGAAGACATACAGGTGGCCAAGAGGCACATGAGAAAATGCTCAACATTGCTAATTATTAGAAAAATGCAAATCAAAACTACAATGGAGGTAGCACCTCACACCAGTCAGAATGGCCATCATTAAAAAGTTTACAAACAACAAATGCTGGAGAGGGTGTAGAGAAAAGGGAACCCTCCTACACCATTGGTAGGAATGTAAATTGGTGCAGCCACTATGGAAAACAGTATGGAAGTTCCTTAAAAAACTAAAAATAGAGCTACCATGTGATCCAATAATCCCACTACTGGGCATATATCTGGAAAAAAACAAAATTCTAATTTGAAAAGATACAGGCACCCGAATATTCATAGCAGCACTATTTATAATAGCCAAGACATAGAACCAAGCCAAGTGACATCAACAGACAATTGGCTTAAGAAGATGCAGTATTATCTGTATTCACAATGGAATATTACTCAGCCTTAAAAAAATGAAGTATTCCCATTTGTAGCAACATGGATAGACGTAGAGAATATTTTATTTAGTGAAGTAAGTCAGACAAAGACAAATACTATATGATATCACTTAAATGTGGAATCTAAAAAATAATACAAATGAACCTATGTACAAAATAGAAACAGACTCACAGACATAAAAAACAAATTTATATTTACCAAAAAGGAGAGGGAGGGAAGGAGGAAGAGATTAGGAGTATAAGATTAATAGATACAAACTGCTATACATAAAATAGATAAGCAACAAGTATTTACTATATACCACAGGGAATTTTATTCAATATCTTGTGATAACCTATAATGAAATATAATCTGAAAAAAGTGCATATAACTGAATGACTTTGCAGTACACCAGACACTAACACTATATGTGTATATATATATATATATATAGAACTATATATCAACTATATAACCATAGTTGATATTGTAAATCAACTATACTTCAATTAAAAAATAATATCAGGGCCTTTAAGAAATGTTAACTTGAATTTATTTTCTGCATATAGCCAACTACTGAATTGCCATGAAAATTATAAATATTTCCCAGTGTATCTGGAACAAATTTGAAATTTTCGAGGTTCAGGTCATTATCAATTGCTTTTCTTCCCATTAAAAGTATTTTAATTTGTACTAATAGAACAGTGTATGCTACATAAGGTGAGAAGTATGATATTTTAGGTTTAGAGAAATTGGAAAAATATGGGCCATCTTTTTGATGAACTGAATCAGCAATATAAACTTTGTACCATGTTCAAATTGTAAACCAGAATTTTAACCTCTGGCCAAGATGTGGTAACAGGAACAGATTTACTTTCCTGCCTGAAACATCAGAAAGCCAGTCAAAGTATATGTGATACAACAGCTTGTAAGACAGTCAACATCAGATAGCAAAGGAGAGTGATCCGTGATTGACAGGAAAGAGACAAAGTGAGCCCTAGGATTGTTCCAGATTGCTGGTTTGAGAGCATTTATAGGACATGGTTCAATGAGGGAAAAACTTGGCTGAGTCTGGCAGACAACCTGAGATCAGAAGATGGAACTAGAGAGGCCACGGCAGCTTGAGTTTATAGGACACAGTACTGTAGAGAAGAGAGCTGCCCAGAGAGGAAAGCCCAGAGATCTAACAGAAGATCACTCTTGGAGTATTCTGCAGAGTGCTGATCAGTGCATGTATGTGAGGAGACTCAGAAAAAAAACCATATGAAAAGATTAGAGGAAATAGTATCTAGCACTCTCACAGGACCAATATTTAGTGCCTGTTCCCACCAACCAGACTAGCAAAGCTCCTAGCTCATGGGTCAAATACTTGGAAGGATATTGCCTCAGTTGTGGGAAATAACTGGCCTTAGACTAAAGGTGGCTGTGATCCTCCCTAACAAATCTTAAAATCCAGGCCAGAAAGGATCAAACTATTCCCAATTAACTTATCTGCATCCCAGAACACAACTCAATAGTTTTATAGTAATACAAAAATATCCAGGATCCAGCATTGAGATGTGCTACTTAGATGTTCTTAAGAGAAACTGTCATAAAGTGCCTACTTAACTGACAGCCTCCAGATGTGTTCCCTTGTGAAGGGTAAGGCCACAAATATGCCCTGTTTCTCCCAGTCAACAGGGGAGCATGGTAGGAGTACTAGTGCAGTCTCATTCCTGCCCAACTGGGGATTTCTCTAGCAGGCAACTGTGGTTCAGGGATTCCCAGATTGCCTGGCCAAGGCTTTCTCAAAACGGAGCTGCAGTCTAATTATCTTCTTGCCCGATCTTCCTTTATTCCTTCTCTTATTTCACAGGTGTCAGACTGACACTGCATTCTGAAGGCTCTCCCTGTCTACTCTAGCTCCCTCTACCTTTATCTTTCACAAGTGCTTTCTGCAATTAATCTCTTGCTTTTCTAATCCTATCTTGGCATTAACTTCTTGTAGGTCTCAAAGTAACACAATCCAGGAAGTCCTTAAGTGGATATATTATTTAACTAAGGAGACACATTGTGGTATGCCATGCAAAATAAAAATGAGTGACACCAAGGTTATTATAAAGATATTTTATAAAGTTATATACTTATGCTATCATTATTATTATCAGTATAATTCTGTACTATGTTCTATGTACTATTCTTGGTGCTTTCTATACATTATCTCTTTTAAGTCTCTATAATAATTCTATGAAGTAAATACTATCAATTTCCCCCTTTTACAGATGATAAAACAGGCTTAGAGAAATTAAACAACTTACCCATGTCCATACAGGTAGTAAATGGTTAAAATATATTACAAACCCAGGAAGTCTGCCACTATAGCCCACATTTTTCATTATCACACCATTCAGTCTATATGCCTCAGTTGCTTCTCCAACTGCATGACCCCTACCAGCTTCAGACATCTCAGCCAGGTTTCAGAGGTCATCAGTTTCCAGGCTGACTCTTGACCCCAGGTATGCTCTGACACAGATCCAGGGGCCAGTACAATAAAACGTGGCTCTGTGCTGCCTTCTGACCTCAAAGCTGAGAGAACCTCAGGATCCTAAAGGACCAAGGATGTTACCCTCTAGATATCAAGAAAAGACAGCACATTGGAAAACATGGCTCCCAGGAATAGATGATCACTCCCTTTGGAATGTGGTCTAAAGGAAAAAGGAAGAATTCAGAAAACTTTGTGCACAAAAAGAAAGGTGACGAGAATAACTTTTGCCTTGTTACTCAAATTACAAATGTTTACAAATATCAATTTGTTTAAAAAGTATCAATGGAAGTTGATGAATTTAAATTAACTTTTTGATGATTCTCAGAAGGTAGTGACTTAAATTTTTTCACACTTCTGACACTCATGTTGATTCTAAAACTTGGTTTCTAGGAGCCATACGTTTATCAGCATCAGTCTAAAGAATAAATATTCATGTTGAAATGTCTAGTAAGATGTGGTCATATGATATTTGCTTTATATATATAAATGCCAGTGTTTAGTAGAGGCTGAATGGAAAGCACCAGAACAAAATTACTCTTGTCTTGGTATACTCAAATAGAACCTAGGCTCCCTTCTGAATTATGCAAAGCTTAAAGAAATCTTATTCTTAAGAGATAACTGGAAGAAAGAACTTAAAAATTTCACAGAATTGACTTTTGAGTTCTTGGCAAATTCATATAGAATCACAAATGGATTATAAATGTTAGAAAGCTACAAGACATCAGTGTAAATCCATAACGGGGATGGACAAACCTGTTCAGATAAAATTGGAATGAGCAGTCTGAAACCTACAATCTTTAACCAAATCAGAACCTCATTAAATTTGGAAGTTTCATCGAATATTTTTGGAAATATTCCTCTCCACATTTTCAAGTCTATTTCAAAGCAGAAATAAGACATAAGTAGGCTCATTGTGAGCAAGCCAAGTCTACTTTTACTTTGCAAATGCTTGACAAGTTCAATAGATATTAAATCATAGTAATAGTCTAGGAAAGTCAGTTCTCAAAGAGGTATTGATGAACAGAAATCAGGAAAGATTCACCAATCAAGATAAAATCAGGAATCTTTTGAGTTTTTGTTCACTTATATACAAACGGGTATGCTGAATGTTATTCACTGCTACCATAGCTTATAATAAACTGTATAGTCATGGCACTAATAAATAGGTCATCTCCAGTTTGATTTTTAATTGCTCTGTTCCTACATTGAAAAAGATTTGAGGACTGTTAACTTGGAAGAACTGAATGCAGCAACAGGAAGCGTATAGTAGTGTTACCTACATTTTGGATGTGCTGATCCTAAGCTCAGCTACATTGACTAGTTTGCATTAAAATTCATTTACTACACCACTTCACATGGCGTCAATCGTGGAACAAATTTCTACGGATAGAATATCCTCATATCTGACAGCAATTTCTGTACCATTCATGGAACCATCATTAAATATATGTGAATTTCTCTGGGCAGCTATACTTGTTTATTTTCTTACTGCTGAGAGCCACTACTGCATTTAAATGCACCAGAGAAATTTTATATAGAAGATTTACATATATTTGCCAACAATTATTTTTGGCAACACCAAATTTTACTATTGTTAAATTCTTTGATAACCAAGTGTCAACGGTACCTTCAATTTGTATGGTGATTGACAAAGCCCCTTAATGCACACCAAATTGATTTTCTTATCGATAAGTAGGCAGAATAGGTACCCTGATTTCCTGATGAAGAAACTGAGACTTTTAATTGACTACCTGACATAATGTTCTCAATTCAGATGTTTTCCCAACAAATGTCCTAAAGAGCTCAGACTCAGCAAATATAAGGTAAATAATAGTGCATGAAAACACATCAGCAAATTTGATGGCAAATCTAAGAAAATGCAGACCAAAACAAGGTACAAATAAAGAATGAGGCCTTTCTTTATAAGTAAAGTTATTATGCGGCTTGTCAAACATCCGAATACCTACTACAATAACATGGATGTAGCAAGTGCTCAGTAGACAGGAAGATAAAGGAAGTGTTATAAAATAAATAAATCATTAGGCTTATAGAAAATTATTCCTGGGTCCAGATCCAACCTATGTCATTTACTAGCTATTTGATATCACCTGGTCACATCATCTCTCTAATCCTGATTCTTCATTAGCAAAATGGGAATGATGATGATGATAATGCTTATCTTTTAAAGGGTGGTTTGAAAATTAAATTAAATTAGCTAAATAAGTGGCTGGCATTTAATAAGTGATAAAAAATGTTAGCTCTTTTATCTACTTAGTGAAGCTAAAGTAAATAACATACACAAAACTAAATAATCTTTAAACAGTGGACATATAAACAACAAAAAGAGACTTTCATGTACCCAAAATAGATGAATATCTTTTCCAGGCACCCACCGGAATTTTCAGCAAAACATAGAAGCATTATAATATTGTCAAAAGTATTTCCTTTAATGTTGAGAGATGTAATATTAATATTTCAAGAAAAAATATTTCAGTTAACAAATCCTCACATATTTTCTAAGTAAGCTATTCAGTTGCCTTTGTTTCTAATTGTCAATAGGTAATTTGTGTGACTTCATTTTATCATTTATATCATGCCTTAAAGTGAAGTCATTCAAATTTCTTCTTAATATGCCAACATAGCTAATTTTCCCTTTTGACGCATCAGGGTCTATTATCAAAAATTATTTGAGCTTGCTAAATTTTGTAAAGTAATATACTCCTCCATCATATCTAAATAGTTATCTATAAAAGGTAGAATATAGATTCTATGTTACTCTTTCTGCATGGTTTTCCCAGTCAAACAGCAAACACACGTACATGAGATGAATGTAAACTGAGATCCAGATGATTAAGTACTGGAGATTGTGACATAAAAATCTGCTCACCAGCCCATCATTTTGTTTGTTTGTTTGTTTTAATTTAATCAATGGTCCAATTCCACTAAATATGTTTATGTTAAATTGCAGAGTTATTGGGTTAACCTTAGAAGAGCAAAGCTAAAATGGTGACAATAGTCAACAAAGCTTGAAATTGTGATGGATTAAACTCTAGAAAACTGGTGATTTATGTCAAATCCTATATGGACAACAGATATATCCTATTAAATACCAATATGTCTGATATATAATTTACTCATTACACAAGGGGGTGCATTTTTGAAAAAATAATGATCAGTCTGGCAAACAGATTTTTTTTTGTAAACAGCCTGAAGTGGATTTAGATAAGTTGATGTGGCACAGCACTTTTGTTCATTATTTGGTTTTTAAAGCATCACACGGTATAACGAAGATATCAATATTCACATTCAAATGACTATTGACATTAAATGTATAACCTTTGAGTGCTTTTAAAGCATTATCTTTTTTCTTTTTTTTTAAGCAGAGTTTAAAAAAATGGCTTCAACAATTCAAGGCATTTTAGTGCTTGGATCTACATTTTTAAAGAACCACTTCATATATGCCTTTGCCAGGCTTTGAGATTTAACATGGTTGTCAGGCTGGATGAAAAGGATCCCTCCTGAACATTAGCTTCTGCTCTTACTAGCCAAGAAGAAGAAGGTCATTAACTTAATTGACCCTGTCTTCCACAAGTGACAATCCATGCCTGTTCCAACTCAACGTGAGATGGTTTAGCATGGCTACATTGGTGTTACCATGCCAAACCCAGGCAGAAGACTGATTCATTTAGTGGGAAAACTTTATCTCTTTATACTTTATCTTCTAAAATCTCCAGTCATTTTAATCAGTTACTTAAGGTGGGCAGCACTTTACTGTAATTAAAACATAAATATCTTGCTATTCACTTATAACTTCAGATCCATAACAGTAAGGAACAAGGTAAAGTAAGGGGAATTAAAATGGAACTTTGAGCTAAGCAATAACCCCTCAGTAGTGAGTTGTGATTTATCTTTTTTAGGATACCAGATCATCTCCTTATTTCCTAGACAACTTAGCTTTGAAGGGTGTTTTTATTTTATTTCCTTCTAACTTTCTGACTGCCTTCTGACTGTCTATCTTTCAAGGCATCCTCTCTCTATAATGAAAGGATAAAATTATGTTTTCTGAACTCTTAAATTTTCATTGAGTCTGAAAACTGAAAGAGAATCATACCTGGGAATAGGAACTCCTGAGATTTATTTCCAGTTTCGTTTCTGGTTGTGACACTTAAGACAACTCATTTACATTCTTTTATACTCTCATTTACAATGTGCTCATGCACTGAAGTCTCTGTCACCAAAGTACAGGCAGTAAGAGATTTCCAACTAAAGAAGATAAAAATTGGAAATGAATTATGTCACTAGAGACAAACAGGGACATCTAAAAACAAAGACTAGCCCAGGTCTTTGGGTCGCCACAGAACACCTCACCCAGTTTATAAGGACACTGTAACTCTCTCATCCCCCATGACTTTCCACTCCTTGAGCTCATCATAGAGACCAAGAACAATGTTGTGACAATTAGCAATAAATATGCTCTTTCCTAAAACCATCAATAAATACACTGACTCAAGTATAAAAAAATAAACTATAATCTTTCTGTCTGTGGTATATTATTTGAGTGAGGTTCGAAGGCACTGAATATTTGGCACTTATTTTCAAGTGTCCTTCCTCATTGTCAGAGTGAACACACATCTTATTCTTGTATATACATAAGTAGTCAGCCAAATGAATCGATGCACTGCAGGTAATAGGCAAATTCGCAAATGAAAAGCAACAAATAGAGGTTATTCTTTGCTGCTCACCAATCTTATTTTTTTGCAGCTTAATAGTGACTCATAAAAGCACACCCATGAACTATATGTTTCAGTAAAGGAACAAAATAACTCATAATTCAATGGGAAGCCAAGAAGACACCCAAGTCCTTCCTACCAGATTTACAATGCCCTGTCCACCCCATGGCCAACATTTTTATCACTTATCATGTGCTAAATTCTTTGTTGAGATTATGCCACTTGCCCAGGTAGTATTATCATTCCTATTTTACAGTTAAGAAAACTGAATCTAAGCTACGTTAAGTAACTTGTTCAGGTTAAACCAGCTGAACCAGGACAATTTGACTCCACACCCTGTCTTTTTAACCACACTATTACCTCCTATCCCTTCTTGGCTTTCTGGCCCTGTTGCCCTAGCTCAGTGATTGGCAAACTCTTTTTTCTGTGAAATGCCAGGCAATAAATACTTTAGACTTTTAACTACATGGTCTCCTTTGGAACTACCCAGCTCTGCTGTGGTAAACTGAATTCAGCCACAGACAATACTGAAATAAATGGGCACTCCAGTATTCCAGTAGACTTTATTTATGGACACTGAAATTTGAATTTCATATAATTTTCTGTATAAAAAACCATATTTTTCTTCTGATCTTTTTTCAACCATTTAAAAATGTAAAAGTCATATTTAGCTTGTGGGCACTATAAAAACAGGCAGGGGGCCAATGTGACCCAAAGACTGTAGTTTGTTTGACCCCTGACCTAGCCAATGACATAAGTGAGTTCCATAATGTACACTTGTAATTCTGTGTGTGCCTCACCTGCCCTGAGGCCTCCTTTCATATTCCTATGCCAAGGATGCCATTTGGGTTGGCTTCTAAAGCCATTTACTTCCAAAAGCTCCTTCCCTGACCAATCTCACCTTCTCTTTGACACATAAGCTTTCAGTTTCTTAAATTAATATTCTCCCCTCTCATCAATAACATCAGGAAATAGCTAAAAGTTTTGATGGTGAACTTTTAAAAAGATTTTGCATGCTTTTCTGTGGCAGAGTGCACAGTAATTCCAACTTTGTGATTCAGTGTCTAACATCTCATAGTCAATCTGCCATCAGTTCTCTTTGAAGCTCCTCAATATCATTAGAGCCACAATAGAGAGATTTACATTAAGTTTCAAGAATATCGTCCATATATCTTATTGGTAGTAATCTTGTTTTTATAAATAATGACTTAAGCCCAGACCATTTGCATGATAAAGGCTATGAAAAAGGGCCTTGGGTGCCACATGGCAAGAACTGGTTGGTACCACTGTCTCCATCCCTTACTATCATGGAGATTTATGCATTTTGCCTTGTATATTTTATTTTTTTTAACTGCTTTTTCTTGTTCCCTTTCTTTTTCTCTTCTTCTACATCTCCATTTTGTAATTTTGCCCCTATTATTACCTACTAGACTCAGCATGGGGTAGTGGAAGGAATCCTAAGGTTGTATTGCGAAGAATGCAGTGTCAGTCAGAACATTTTCAATTCTAAGAGACAGAAACCAAGCTAAAACTAGCTGAATAAATTGTTGAGAGGGTAGGGGGAGAGTAAGAATTAGTTGATTTACATAACTAAGAAGTCCAGCGGGGCTGGAAATGTTTAATGCATAGTTTAATCCAGTTCAAATAATAGCATTAACTGTTTCTTTCTCCAACTCTTGACTACAACTCTGCTTGTTTCTATTTGTCTTCTTTTCCAGGAGGTTTTCTCTATGTGGCAACAAGATAGTTGCCAGTAGCCCCAAACCCATGTCATTCTTACAGCTCCTAATTCCAGAAGAATGATAGCATATTTCCTAATAGCTCTTGAAAAATTCCAAAGTAGGTTTTAATTGAGCTGTGTTGGGTCACATGACTATCACTGAATTAATCGCTCTGGTCAGAGTCATGATATAATTTTTGGCTAGTTTTGGGACTGTTCCTGTCCCAAGGCCATGTGGGAGACCAATGTGAATAGAACCACATAAGCATAGAAATATTACAATGCAATGGGGAGGAGTGGTTCTCCAAAGGAAGGTAGGCTGAGAAGATGAATACATGTCCATGAACTAGTGTACGTGAATGACTTCCACTAAAGCAACTGTATGACACCAAATTACTCAAGGTACACTATAAAATGTGGAAAACTCTGCATATGCAGTGGCTCTGAAATATTTATATCTCTGAAATATACAAGGGATTATGGTGATTTGGGCTTGTCAGTGAACTCTAGAGTTACCCTAAACATTATTTTGCTCCTAGTGAGTATAAGGATCTAACTTTTATTGATTGCTTTCTTAGACTTTCTAAGAGGTAGACTATCACCATACATAAAATTCTATCTATAGATTGTCTCTCTTATGTCGTCCTGTGATATTATTATTATATTAGCATCTTAATTTTATAGATAAAGAAATGAGACTCAGAGAGCTAAGTAGGTAATAAAGACAGGGTTCAAACTCATTTTTGTTGTTTCCCCTGTTTCCAAAATTTATGTTCTTCCCTTTTACCATGCTGTCCTGTAACCTTCAGGGCTAAGGGGGGATAGGCTCCTATAAACTCATTCTTACAGTATTTACACATAATGAGGTGTGTTCTACAGAGCAACTCCCACAAATGTGATCCTATAATTTATTTGGACAGTAATATAGACACTTCATCAGGACAGTGATGTGTGGTTTAAAGGTTGGAGGGTTTTCAGGGTATGGGTTCCTGTAGTCTACCAATAGTGTTGTCTTTCTCCTTCGTAAGTTTTCTGAGAAGGCAAAGTTTTCAGTAGGGAAAGTTTTCTGAGAAAGTATAAATAATCAAAAATCTCATGCAGCCAGAATATCCTGCTGGATGCTTATTCTAATGAGATAAGATGGGTGGAGTAATATTCTATTTACACTATATAACAATTTGATCTTGATTTCCAGTTAACTTCAACTCAGTACTTAGAAGTTTCTCTCATAGATTACCAGAGAAAACATTCTGCATAAATAATATTTTAGAGAAAGCAGAATATCCTGTAAAGCTCTCCCTTGGCCTTAGAAACTGGCAACACTTTTCAAAGGGGCTTCTTTACTTCATACTTATACAATTGGTATTCTTAAACCAGCAGAAAGTTCTTTTTAAGGACTCTTCTTGCAGCCTGTTAAGAATATAATTATACTCTATTTGCAGATAAAATGACAGTCTATATGGAAAATTTTTAAAGACTTCTCAAAAAAAACTCTTAGAACTAATAAACAGGTTCAGCAAGGTTGCAGAATACAAGATCAGTATACAAAAAATGTATTTCTGTACACTAGCAATAAAAATCCAAACATAAAATTAAGAAAGCAATTCCAGTTATAATAGCATCAAAAATAATACAATACTTAAGAGTAAATTGCACCAAAAGAGTGCAAAATTTTTACATGGAAAACTACAAAACATCATTGAAAGAAATACAAGACCAGATAAATGAGAAGATATCCCATGCTCATGGATTAGAAGACTAAATAATTTAAGATAACAATACCCCCCTAAATTGATCTACAGATTCTCTATCAAATACCCAGTTGCCTTTTTTGCAGAAATCGATAAGGTTATCCTAAAATTCGTATAGAAATGAAATAGCCACAGAAGAGCCAAAGTAATCTTGATAAAAAAGAACAAAATTGGAGAACTCACACATCCTTATTTCAGAATTTACTACAACACTATGGTAATGAAGACTTATGGTACTGGCATAAAGATAGACATATTGATATCTTTTGAATCAATGGAATAGAATAAACAGTCCTCATGGTTAAGGCTAACTGATTTTTGACAAAAAAGCCAAGACAATTCAGTAGAGAAAGAATAGTCTTTTCAACAAAATGGTGCTAGGACAATTGGATAGCCACATGCCAAAGAATAAAGGTGAATCCTTGCTCTACACCATATATAAAACTTAACTCATGTATCAAAGACATAAATATAAGAACCAAAATCATAAAACTCTTAGAAGGAAACATAGCTGTGAGCCACTGAGACCTTGGATCAGGCAATGATTATTTTAGATATGGAACCCAAAACACAAGCAACAGAAGGAAAAATAGATAAATTGGACTTCATCAAAATTAAATACCTCCGTGTATCAAGGAAATGAGAAGATGTCCAAAGAATGGGAGGAAATATTCACAAATCATAGATCTGATAAGGGAATTGTATTTAGATTATAAGAACACATGGAACTCAATAACATAAAGATGAACAACCCAATTTAAAAATAGGCAAAGGAGCTGAATAGATATTTCTCCAAAGAAGATATATGAATGGCTAATAAGCACATGAATAGATGCTCAACATCATTAGTCATCAGAGAAACACAAATCTAAGCTACAATGAGATACCACTTTACACCAAGTAGAATAGCTATAATAAAAAAAGACAGTAATTAGTGCTGGTGAGTATGTAGAGACGTCAGAACCATCAAACATTGCTGTTGAAAATATAAAATGGAATAGTGGCTTTGGAAAAAGTTTTGCAGTTCCTCAAAAATAAAACATATAGTTACCTTTCAACCCAGAAATTCCACTCCTAGGTATATACCCAAGAGAAATAAAAACATACTTCTACACAAAAACATGCATACAAATGTTCATAATGATATTATTCATAATAGTCAAAAAGTAGAAACAACTCGAATGTCCATCAATGGATGAATGGATAAACAAAAAGTAGTATATTCATACAACAGAACTCTTTTGCAAAAACAAAAAATGAAAAGAAAAAGAAATACTGATACAGTCTAGAACATGAATGAGCCTCAAAAACATTGTGCCAATTAACATATTTCAATTAAATAAGCCAGACACAAAAGATCACATATTACATGATTCCATTTATAGGAAATGTCCAGAATAGGCAAATCTATAAAGACAGAAAATAGATTAGTAGTTGCCTAGGTATGAGAAGAGAGGCAAATCAGAGGGAAATGAAGAATAACTCTTAATGTGTAGGGAGTTTCTTTTTGGGGTGATGAAAATGTCCTAAAATTGATTTGGTAATGGTTGCACAAATGTGTGTATATATTAAAAACTATACACTTTAAGTGGGTGACTTGTAGGGTATGTGAATTATATCTCTATAAAGCTGTTATTTTAAAAAGAATATAGGGCTTCCCTGGTGGCACAGTGGTTGAGAGTCTGCCTGCCGATGCAGGGGACACGGGTTCGTGCCCCGGTCTGGGAGGATCCCACATGCCGCGGAGCGGCTGGGCCCGTGAGCCATGGCCACTAAGCCTGCACTTCCAGAGCCTGCACTCCGCAATGGGAGAGGCTACAACAGTGAGAAGCCCGCATACTGAAAAAAAAATGAAAATAAAAATAAAAAATAAAAAAAATAAAAAGAATATAATCATAACTTGAGTAAGCCATTCTTGAGTTATTTTGAACTAGACTTTCTTGGCACTCCAAGGTTTCATTCAATTCAATTGAATTCAATTCAATGTATCGAGTACTGTAGCCACAGGGGCTACAAAGATGAGGAAGTACCTGTCTCTGCCCTCAGGGTAATCTTAATCTAATAGTGAGACAAGACAAGCCAACAAATATCTTTAATATAAGGCAGTACGTGGTATACTAGTTATGACTATACTAGCTCCTTTAACAAATAAATCTCAGCATTTCAGTGGCTTCACACATTTATTTCCACTCACATAATAATCCAGTGCAGATGTTGGCCTTCCATATGGTGATGATTCAGGCACTCTGGTACCCTTCACTTTGTAGCTATGGCATCCTCTAGGGCCCCAGAATCATCAGTATCCAGCTGACAAAGGTAAGAGAGAGCAGGCAGAGAAGGCACACCTGCTTCTTTACATCCTTAGCCCTGCTTGGTTCTTTTCATTGACAATAAGTGGTCCCAAGGCCTCGCTTAGATGCCAGAGTAGCTTGGAAATATAGTCTCTGGCCAGGCAGCCACTCCCAAGTGATAACTGTATGCAATGGAAAAGTTTAATCCTGCTGAAACTAAAAAGGGAATTTACTGGCTTACATAACTAAAATTTATGAGAATAAGTCTCACTTCAGGCATGGTTGGATCCCAGGTGCTCCAGCAATGAACTCAAGATTCAATGTCTGGGGCTTCCCTGGTGGCGCAGTGGTTGCGCGTCCGCCTGCCGATGCAGGGGAACCGGGTTCGCGCCCCGGTCTGGGAGGATCCCACATGCCGCGGAGCGGCTGGGCCCGTGAGCCATGGCCGCTGAGCCTGCGCGTCCGGAGCCTGTGCTCCGCAACGGGAGAGGCCACAAAGATTCAATGTCTGTATTTTCTTCTCTGATTAGCTCTGCATTAGATTCATTTTGAGATAGGTTGTAATATGTCAAGAATATCCTCTTGCAGTTCCTGACTTACATAGTTTTTAGTACTCACTCTCTCAGAAGACTAAAGATCCATTTTAGAGACTAATTTTCTATCAAAATTGATACCAATCACTATAAAGAACTCTGATTGGTCTAGTTTGTATCACATGACCAACCTTGAATTGATCACTTTATCTACAGTGATGAAGTGCTCTGACTGACCATTTCTGGCCCATGTGTCCGCCCCCATGGCAGGAAAGCAGAGGATCACTGAACTGAAAGTTTACCAGGTGAAATTTTTATGAATTTTTACTCATAAACATAAAAGGGGTTCTTTATCAGAAGAAAGTGAGAAAGAATGTGGGCAGATAAAAATTTGTACCTTCTTTAGGAAGATATTCTGAAACTGTATGTGAGGCCCTCAGCAAAGATTAACTGAAATTGATTTTTTAAACCCAAGTGAAATACAAAGTTGTGACTTTCAAGATGTAGAAACTTACAAAGTAGAATGTGAAAAGGTTTTGAGGTTAACAAGAGACAAAGACCATCTAGACTAATTCTAGGGACATTGCTATGATCTCTGGCTTGGACTGAACAGTCATTGGCTTTTCTAAGTAAAAGTGATCCCCAAATTTGTATGTGTAAAATAACCCCTTCGAGTATGAAAAGAAAAATAGTTTGCTTATAATTTACAGGATGTCATCAACATAGTTAATTTTACATAAAACATTAAATAGTAGAATCTCTTCAATATAGATATGGTGAGTGGCCCAAAACTATTTTGTATTATAGAGGTTCTTTGATTATCCTGTGATAAGGTACTTAGGGAATTGTAGAACTTAAATATATATTAGACGTTTTTCTTTTACTAAAAGATAAGTGTGCCAACCTTATTCTGATGACAAAAGACTTTCAGTAATGTGTTACTTAGAATGTACTTTAAAAATAATGAACACTTCATCAACACCTTCAAAAGAAAAGTGTTATTTTACCCATAATGGAAAGGACATCTGATTTTCAAAAGAAATTCACACAATGGAGAGAACATCTTAAAAAGGATTATTTGGAAATATCTCCAACATTATGTGATTTTATGGCTGAAACTATGGGTGTCACTTATAAAAGCAAATAATACACATATATGTGAATCCTTAAAAATTGAAAACACAATAGAAAAAAAATGATGAGACATAAACTATTTACATAAAAAGAAAAACAAATGGTCCTTAAACATGTGAAAAATGTTCTCACATTTAATGAGGTATTAAAATTGAAACTACACTGAGATAGCATTTCTCAAATATGCTGACAACTAAGTCTATTAGCTTGATGTGGAGAAATAGGGACTCTTAAATTTCTAGTGGCTCTGCAGACTGTCAAACCCCCATGGAGGGTTATTTTGCAACATCTAACAAAATTATATGTTTTTACTTTGTGACCCAGTAATTCAACTTCTAGGAATCTACCCTAAAGATATAACTCCAAAAATATGAAATATATGCACAAGATTATTCATTGATGCATTATTTGCAATAACAAAAATTGGAAACAACCTAGCTATCCATTCATAGGGGACTGAGGGAATAAACTATGATACCTTCATACAATGAGGTACATGCAACCAACAAAGTAAAGAAAAGGAGGAAGATTTTCTTATCCTTGCAAAAAGAAATACAGGAAGGATGAAAGGACTAACTAGAAAATTATCCTAAACTAACATAAATGGGAAAATGAAGTGGAAGGCATAGAGAAAGAAGCAAGTCTCCTCCTTGAGTATATCTTTTAATACAGTGTTGACTTTTGAACTATGAAAAAGCTTTATATAAAAAACAAAATAAATTTTAAAAAGTATAAACCTTTAAGCACAAATAGAAACACATGAGCATAAATATGTATCAAACATAACCATATAAAGAAAATGATTACTTAAAGTATTTTTTGACACAGTATTCTGACTGTACATCCTTAACTGGATATATTTCAAAGACAAAAGAACTTCAAAGAAAGCTCAGTAGATTTCTTGTTGCTAGTAATATTGATTATAATTTTGAAACTAATCTAGGTATGTCATAGGATAAAGTAAATAAATGTACATGTATATATATGGTTAGGCATCTATATTTTCAGAGTTAAGAAAAAGAGATGCATCAGAAAACTCTAATTAAAAAAAAAAGTGGACTGAAAGCTGATATGAAAAATAGCATGGAGGTTCCTCAAAACTAAAAATAGAATTACCATAGGATCAAGCAATTCTCCTTTTGGGTATATAGCTAAAAGAATTAAAAGCAGAATGTCACACCCATATTCATTGCAGCCAAGATTCACAGTAACCAAGATGTGGAAACAACCCAAATGTCCATGAACATATGAGTGAATAAAGGAAAATGTGGTATATCCATACAATGGGGTATTATTTTCTTATAAAGAAGGAAATCTTCTTTCATACTACATGATGGATGAACTTTGAGGACATTGTGCTGAGTAAAATAAGCCAGACACAAAGAGGTAAGTACTGTATGATTCCACTTATATGAAATATCTAGAGTAGTCAAAATTACAGAAATAGAAAGTAGAATAGTGGTTGCCAGGGGCTGTAGAGAGGGAACAATGGAGAAATGTTGTTCAATGGATATAGAATTTCAGGTTTGTCAACCCAATTAAAAAATGGGCAGAAGAACTGAATAGAAATTTGTCCAAAGAGAAAATGCAGATAGCCAACAGGCACATGAAAAGATGCTCAACATCACTAATCATCAGGGAAATGCAAATCAAAACCACTGTGAGATGTCACCTCACACCTGTCAAAATAGTTATCATTAAAAGAACACGAATAACAAATGTTGGCAAGGATGTGGAGAAATGGGAACCCTCCTACACTGTTGGTGGGAATGTAAGTTGGTACAGCCACTGTGGAAAACAATATGTAGGTTTCTCAAAAAAACTAAAAATAGAACTACCATATGGCCCAGCAATTCTACTCCTGGAGATATATCCAAAACAAAACAAAAGCAAAAACACTAATTCAAAAAGATACACGCACCCCAATGTTCATAGCAGCATTGTTTACAATTGCCAAGATATGGAAGCAACATAAGTGTACATCAATGGATGAATGGATAAAGAAGATGTGGTGTATATATATATATATATATATATATATATATATATATATATATACAGTGGAATACTACTCAGCCATAAAAAAAGAATGAACTGATAATTTTAAAAAGTATTCCTCCTAGCTCTGACATAGATAGTCCTAGAAGCAATGACACCCCAGAAGCATTAACACACCTAGTGAACTTCTAAATTCAATTTCCTAATCAAAGGAACCAAGGTTCCTTTGAGAAATGGTGATTCCAGGTCTGAGGCAGGGTGAGACTGAGATATCTTGTGCCATAAAGAGCAAAGAGGTACTCAGAGATGAACAAGAACACATCACTTCAGAAGAATACAGGATCTGGCTGGAAGAAGCTTCCACTGGCCATATTTGAAACACTTTGATCATTCAAAAGAATAATATCTGTAATTAATTGTAACACACTGAATAAATAAAACCCATTAATCCATAGTGATACTTACCACCTCCAAAAAAGAAAAAAAGGAAAAAGGTGGATAAAAGGAGAACTCTTCTTTATAGAATGCCAGTTAACAAATTAAATATAAAATGAATAATGGATTTAGAAAACCACTATGTTGTAACCTCCAAAGCAAAAATGGATCAAGGCAAGGATCACTGATGAATGCTAAAGCAATTAGGTGAAAGATTGTTGCAGAAAAGAATATTCACCATGTGGAAGAGCACCTAGGGGAAGGGACCTTTACAGTGGAGGGGTCTGGAGGTCACCACCTTAAACAAGTGATCAAACTTAGTGTCACTCGTATAGGTGCAGCCAGACCTAATGTGCCAACCAAGATGATGCAAGCTGAATTGAACAAATATCACCTTTGAAATATTCTGCTGAAGTATTTCATCTTTAATCTAATAAGCCTCTAGAGACCTTACTTGCAGTATGTAAGGAATACATGAGATTTTTACAGTTAAACAATACCAGGAGGAAACAATCAGATAAATCCAGAATCCAGGGCATTCTATGGGACCACAGTTCTGGGTTCTTAAAAAAAAAATGAGTATCATGAAAAATATACCAGGTGAGGGAGAGGTATTCTTTTCGAAAAGAGTCTAAAGAAACACAAAAATTATAATGTATGAACTTAGATTGCACATTGGTTCAAAAAATAGAGCTGTAAAAGATATTTGTGGGACAATTAAGGAAATTTTAATATGGACTATGTATTAGGTGATACTAGGGAATTATTGCCATTTTCTTAGTTGTGAGAGTAGAGTAATTATGTAAGAGAATGTCTTTATACTCGGTAGATGCAAGCTGAATATATAAGAGCAAAGCACTATGATGTCTGCAATTTACCTCCAAATGATTAAAAACAAAAACACCTAATTTAACCAAAAACTGTTACAAAATTGGTGCTTGGAACTCACTATTGAGCATCAGTATTTAGGAAGTGCAACCAACAGTACATTCCTTTCATTTGGATCTATATATTTTTGTGAAGTACCTTTTCAACTATTACAACCATTAAAACCAGGTATGAAAATATACTGAATTTAGAATCAGGCCATTAAATCACTGTATCACAAACTACTAAACCAAGAATTTAAAGTAATGACCTACATCCAGTCTTGAGTAGATAACTCTCACTAAAATATAATTATGTATAACATTTATAATAACATATGAGTGAGAACAAAAATGCTTTATGTACCATTAAAGATTAAATACAGAATATTTTCAGGTACTTTTATTTCAATTTTATCTCCTTTTTCATTTCTATTTGTAAAATATGCATTAGAATGTGAATAAACTGTTATTATACTACTATGTGTACATTCCTGAGAACAGTTCCAAAAAATACACATCTAATCTATTCATGATTTTTATTTTTATTAAAGATTTTGACTGGCTTGAGTGGTGCAATATGAGTCAATGTGTAAGGCTTAGCCCTTTGTGAACAAATCTTGAAACACAAAATTTTGAGAAAGACACTGTATTAGTTCCTTAGGGCTGTTGTGACACAGTACCACCAACTGGGTGGTTTAATACAACAGAGACTTATTCACTCAAAGTTCTGGAGGCTAGAAGTTCAAAATCAAGGTGTCAGCAGGAATGGTTCCTTCTGAGGGCTCTGAGGGAAACTGCTCCATGCCTCTCTGTTAGCTTCTTGTAACAGTGGCCAATCTTTTGCATTCCTTGCCTTGTAGATGCATCACTCCAATCTCTTCCTCTGTCTTCACGTGGCTTCTCCTTATGTATCTGTGTCTCTTCTCTTCTTATGAGGACATAAGTCATATGGATTAAAGGCCCACTCTAATCCAGTATGACCTCAGCTTAAATAATTACATCTGCAGTGAACCTATTTCTAAATAAGGTCATGATCTAAAGTACCAGAGGTTAGGACTTCCACATATCTTTTGGGGGGACACAATTCAACCTGCAACAGAACCTAATGGATGTTTTCTCCATCTTGTTCTCTGTGCTGATTCTCTATCTTAGTCTCTTCTTCCATATTTTTTACATTCACATATTTGGTAGAGAGAAATCCAAGGAGGAAGGGGAAAGAAAGCTCAATATGTTTGAAGACATATTTTGTGTTGTGATTCATTTTACAACATTTGAACTAGACATGATGAATTATTTTGAGATGCTAGAATTGTTACCATGTTTTATCATGAAATGGATTTTTTCTTTTTCCAAATACTAGAATTAAGGACTGTAATTTCTATCCTTGCTGTTTCCTAATCCACATTATAAAGCATGACTTTTTTTTATTAAATTTTCTGTAGTCCTTAAATTCTCAGCTTCACCCTTTAGCACTATTATAATTCTTGTTCTCTTCAAGTTACCAGATCCAACATGCACAGTGTCTCTTTAAAATGACTTTTCTGCAGATTTTACCTTTGAGGTCTAATTTATCTTCCTTTAATCTATGGCTCCTACTTCCTTTGACATGATATGTTCCTACATTTTGTTTCTAACCAATAAATCTTAAGGCTTATCAGTGTGTGACCTGTTTAATTGATTGGATGCATTTGCAACTGCATTCCTAATAGATACAATAGGCTCAAGCTAAAAGGAGGAAATGTTTGGTTTGTTGTTCTCAGTTTTTCTAAATACAGAAATGTGGACATTAATTCCTATACCCCAGTCTGCTTCAAGTTGCTCTGTATTGTTTAATATGGTTTCAGTTTGATGGGCAGTAGGAAAAGCTTATTTAACACACAAATGTAATGAAGAAAAACCCCTTCTGTAAGAATAAAGCCACTATGGTGGTTACTTAATAAATATTAAGTAATAACAGCAGTACTCATGGGGGAAATAGCACAAAATAGTCTTTTATTGTTGGACAAAAAAAGCAATCACACTTTTTAAAGGCCAAATGACTTGGAAAAGCATGCTATATTTGTAAACTGTTAAATAAGCATTTATCCCATTTATTGAAATTCCCCTTTTAAGGTGTAAAGCATATTGTATTTAGGAAGCTGTATTTTCTATTCTACAGGTGAGTGCACTGTGCCAATTCCACAACTACACATTGCAGTTCAAAGATTTCTGCTCACTAGTTCAGGCCTTCAGAAATGTGTAAAGTGCAGCTTGTCTTAGAGTGATTCTTATTGTCTCTTTTTCTTTCTTCCTTCCCCCTTTCATGCTCTCCTTCTCTCTCTTTAGCTTTCAAAATCTGCCCTCAGGAAACTATCTGATAGCTCATTTACACTAAACCAGGGATTCTCAAATAAAGGGTGATTCCTGCAATTTCAGCATCTGCTGGGAACTTGTTAAGAATTCACATTCTCAGTCCCCACCCTAGGCTGACTGAATCAGAAACTCTGGGGATGGAGTCCAGCATTCTGGGTGGTAACGTGACCTCGGGGGGATTTCAATGCCCCCTGATGTTTGAGAACCATTCCACTTTCCCATAAATGACAGGTTTTTATGTGTTAGCCACACCAGGAATACTTACATTATTTTTAAAAAGGGAAAAAATTGAATTTTTAATTAAGAAATTTTAGTCACTAGCTGTCTTAGTCTGTTTGGGCTGCTATAGCAAACTACTATAGACTGGGTGGCTTATAAACAGCAGAAATTTATTTCTCACAGTTCTGGAGTCTGGGAGTCTAAGGTCAGGGTACCAGCATGGTGGGGTTTTGGTGAGGACCCTCTTTCAGACTGCAGACTGCCAGCTTCTTGTATCCTCACATGGTAGAGAGCAGAGAGGGGAAGCAAGTTGTCCTGTGACTCTTAAAAGGGCATTAATCCCATTAATGAGGGCTTCATCCTCATGACTTCATCTAATCCTAATTACTTCCCAAAGGCCCCACCTCCTAATGCTGTTACCAAGGCTGTCGCCTCAGAATCAAACGCTTGCCCCTCCCTCGAATAAAAGCCAATTACTCTTATCTAAGTTTCAGGAGGAAGCTGCAAAGAGAAAAAAATAAGAACTGGTTAGAACCAACTAGACCCAAGATGGCAGAACATTTGACGTCCAGTAAACCTTGAACCTCATTATGCACTTGTAATACATTAGCATGCTAAATAACACAGCCACCAGCACCATAACAGTTGACAGTTGCCATGCCAACAACCGGAAAAACCCATAAAGGACTGAAAGGAGAGTTACATCAGTTAGTTCCATGTCCAAACTACATCCCTGTTCTCAGATAAGCCATGAATATTCCTCCCACTCTTTCCAATTCCCTCCCTTTTACCTCGATCTTCTTATATATTTGGTATCTCCACCCGAATTGGGTTGAGAAGTTAATTTGCAAACTAGGTTCCCACTTCTCCATCCTTTGGCCATTGAATAAAGCTTGCACTTTTCCAGTCTCAGCATCAGTTTCTTTATTGGCTGCTCAAATCCGATCAGAAAAAGAACCTCCCTGGCCAAGAAAAGATGTCTTTTCTTTTAAAGGACCCCACTGTGGGTCCAGCTGACCAATTTGGTAACAATACTATCACATTGGGGGATAGGGTTTCAGCATATGAATTTGGGGAGACACAGACATTTAGCTCACAACAACAATTAATCAGTGGGGAAGGTGATCAGGGGTGGGATGCTTTGAAGGCCAATGGCAATAATACTTTGGTGACAATCCTGCTTCCTTCCTGGCTACATGAGAGTTGCTTGTCCCTAGGATTCCCAACTGGATTTGCCAGGGTCTGTGGGTCAAGTGATCCTGAAATCAGCAAACTTTACATTTTATGATGCTTTTTATGGTTCATTTTGAAGGAGTGGTGGAGATTATCCCAGATAACCTAGAAGAGTAGTTCTCAAAGTAATCAAGATTGTTTAGGCTGAAAGACAGGAGTTGTCTTTAAAATACTATTTTTTTTTAAGTTGGCTGCCTTTGTGTTGTTCTTGTTTTTATAATTTGTGCATATCACACCAGAGCTCCACTAATTTCCGTCAGACTGTTAGGTGTGTCTTTTGTGCCATTAGAATTAATGTTTAAATGGCAAAATCCCTGGGCCAACATACCATTTCACTTTAATAGTAAAATTAATCAAGAGCATTTTGTGTGCTGAGTATGGCTGATTGAATCTTGAGACCCTGATTCTATTAGATACAAATTCTTGAGAAAATGTTTGATCAGAATTCATAATAGATCCCTCATACATGGATTTTAAAAAAAGGTTTAATAAATAAAACAATATTTTAAATGTTTTAAAGTATCTGTTACTATCAACTTTCATTGAATTTATGGTGTCTTAAACTTCCTTGTGGATTATAAACATTAAATGAATCCTGTAGACCTTTGTATTCACCTTGAAGTACTTTTAAATATAAACATGATATTTCTTTTTACTTAAGAGCCATTAATTTTAATAAACACCAGTAAATATATCAGTTGTGATTAACACTCACTCAACAAATATTTGAAGGCTTACTATGTGTACTTAATGCATTTCATATTCTCTCCATGAACACAGGCACCGTCTCTATTTTGTTTGCTGCTGTTGAATAAATAAATGAGTGGGTGAAGGAACAAAGGCTAAGAGCTATGCGAATATAAAGATAAATGCCAAGTAGCCCCTGTCCTCAAGAAGTGTATATTCTTACTATGAAGTAGCTAAAACATGGCTCATTAACTGCAAAGTAATAATTGGTAGGTACAATGAGAGGAAAAGAGACCATTTCTGTTGGATTTCTGAGGCATGAGAGGTTACATTAGGCTAAAGAATCAGAAAAGTCTTCCTGGAGGAGATGAATCTGCATTTGGAGAGTTTGAATATGTGGAAGCAGGGAGGGGGAGACATTTTGGGCAGAGGAAACAGTTTCTACAAAGAAACTGAAGCAGGAAATACAGAACATGTGTGGAATGTAAAGTGTTGAAAGAAAAAGTAAGAAGTAAAACAGAAAGGGGTGGTTGCAGCCAAGCAAAGTACTTTAGAATGCTTTCAATCACCAGCAGGAAGCAGGTGAAGTTATTTGACCAGAAAATAGAAACTATTACAATAACCTGATGAGAGATAATGGCCCAGACTAGAATGAAAATGGGAAAGAAAAAAAACAACAGAAAAAGACTACTGTATTAACCTGTCTCTGATGAACATTTTGCAAGGTCCTCAGGCCCCTAAATCCTCAACTAGCTTTCTACTGGAGCCAGTTTCCTGAAGATTAAATGTACGGGGAACACTCCAACCAAATGCATGCACATCTCCTGGTCAGAGTTTTGACCCCAAAACTCCTTCCCTGGGGTCAGGAATGGGCCATATGTGAATTTTAAAAAGCTTGATTTTGTCCCTAAAAGAATCTCTGACCCTACCCCTCTAGATTCTACCATTTCACTGTGAGAAGCACAAAATGCTGAAAAAAAATCCCTCCTTTCTCAACCTGGGGGAGAACTACCTACTTCCTTCTCTTCTGCCCCTGGGCCCCACCCAAACCAGAGTCAACCCATTGTACCACAGAAAAATGGCCAAGTTCCAAGGAAAATCAGAAGGTGGGCCTAGGTGGGTCAGTTTGGGGAGGAGAAGGTCCTCTGTCAAAGAGAGACAGACAGAGAGATAGACAGAGACAGAGACAGAGAAGCTCCCAGAGGAGACAAAGCTTTTACTATACCCTTTCCTCTTTCTAGAAGAAGCACCATCCCCTACAAATCCTACTAAAGAGTTTAGAGCAATGGTGAAAGTGATGGGACATTGATGCCAGCCAACTGGGTTCAAATCCTATTTCTGACACTTATGTGTGACTTTAGACAAAATACTTACAGCTTTCTTTGACTTAGTTTCTCCATGTTTAAAATAGGGACTATAATATCAATAGTACACCAAGCTTAGTGGCATTGCTATCATTAAACAAGGCAATGTTGGTACTTAGCCCTTTCCATGGTTACTTGATGTGGGGTGTTGTTTTTCTAATTGTGACTCTTAACCCACGTCAGGAGCTACTGCTTCCTGGAAAGAGTTAGGAGCAAGAGACCTGAGTATTATTTAAAATTAGAACATATGGCTTTTAGAAAATTTATTGGTACAGGGTCATAATTAAGGAAGGAATGGTGGGTGGACACAGGAAGAAAATAAAAAAATTATAGCAAGATTTCCCACCTGGATAACTAAAGACACAGAAAGTTGGACATCAGGAAAAAGAGCAGGTATTATAGCATGCATGTTGTTTACTTTCAGGTTCATGATGCCACTCTAACTACCACAGGCAAATTACAGATAATAAGCACATATTATCAGTCAGCTTAGGTTACTCTGTGTTATAGTAACAAACAATCACAAAATCTCACTGGCTTAAAACAACCAAAATTTATTTTTTCATTCAAACTACAGGTCTACTGATGGTCAGCTGCATCTATGCTCCATGATGTATTTACTCTGGGACTCAGATTAATAGATAAGTCCCTTTCTAGGATAGTTCTGATCTCACGGTAGAGAGAGAAGGTGAGCATAGAATAGCGCATGCTGGCTCATAAAGCATCTGCTTGGAAGAGAGTTATACTTCATTGGCCAAAGCAAGTCACATGGTCAATGCTGGTATCAATGGAGCAAAGAAATCCCTTACAGATGGTTCCTACAGATTGGGGTCAATTTATTCTCAACAGAAATACAATTTACCACACCAGGACTTTGTGGTCTAAGATCAAAGAAAGAATAGATGAATCCAGTCTACTCTAGTACATGGATTATGGCCTTTCTTTATGAGACAGAAATCATCAACAAAATGTTCTAATATGGTTAAAACCTGGAAATAAATTTAGATACACTACAGGGAAAAAAAGCAAACAATTTGTGAATAAGAGGTTACTTGGGCAGAATTGAAGATGAGATGTAATTAATGGGTATAGATCTCCAAGATCATATTATACATTCAGGTTTGAGTAGGAAATGAGCCATCAAGGTCCATGTTAATATAATGTTGGTAAAGGTTAAAGAAGAGATTAAGGATTGAGAAGAAGGTATGATAGTTAAATGAGATGTACAAAAACCAAGTTGATCTGCAGGGGGAGAGAAAGGAAAACACAGAGTGAGAGTTTGTGAGTGTGTGTGTGTGGATTAAGGATTGAGAAGAAGGTATGATAGTTAAATGAGATGTACAAAAACCAAGTTGATCTGCAGGGGGAGAGAAAGGAAAACACAGAGTGAGAGTTTGTGAGTGTGTGTGTGTGTGTGTGTGTGTGTGTGTGAGAGAGAGAGAGAGAGAGAGAGAGAGAGAATAAGAGAGAGGGAGAGAGAGAGAGAAACAGATGAAATAGCAGCATTTGGCAGTTTAGTTAGTAAAGGACACAAAAACCAGCAGAGTCAAAAATCACAGGAAATTTACAAGATTGGAGATAAAATAAATTATTATTATAGACAGTACGTTTGGAAATGTTGAACACCTTTGTCATATGGAGAAGATGGGAAGTTATCTCAGTTAAGATTTTTTGAGATGGAGCTTCATAACAGTCCTATGGATTAGAAGCTGAAATTAGAGGATACTCTTTGACTAAATTATTATTTACTTAATGCCTGTACCTTCCATTTGCATTTAATCACCTTCTTCCTTAAAATGTTAATACATTATAACCTGTAAATGTATTTAACTTAAATTTACTCTATGCTTCTAGAAACAGTAATTCTACACAAGTATGATAAAACATATCTGTTTGTGACACCCTAAGACACTTTGAGTTAATCATTATCAAACAGAGCTCTAAGAATGAAGAACATGTTCTGCTTCCTTGTATCATTCACAGTTATCATAGTGCTTCATCCATAATAAGCAATCAACTGATAACTGTTGAGTGAATGAAAGAATTACAGTTTTATTCATGCTGTTTTCTGTAGAATAGTTACTTGAATGATTGGTGAATCCAGCAATTGTATCTCTTTGGGCCTCAGCCTCCTCAGATGTTAAATGTAAAGTGGATTATCCACTAACCTCTTTGCAGGACTGTTGAGAAATAAGAAATGCAAATGTCAAATAATTTGTACCCATAACATTCGATGACTATTTGGAAGTAAAGTTATGCAGTGATATTTTAAGTTAGGATTCTGTATTTTTGAATAGCCAAGACAGGGGAACCACCTAAATGTCCATCAACAGATGAATGGATAAAGAAGATATGATACAAATACACAATGGAATACTTCTCAGCCATAAAAAAGACTGAAATAATGACATTCACAGCAACATGGATGGACCTAGAGATCATCATACTAAGTGAAGTAAGTCAGAAAGAGAAAGACAAATATCATATGATATCACTTATATGTGGAATCTAAAGAAAGTAATACAAGTGAACTTATTTACAAAACAGAAACAGACTCACAGACATAGAGAACAGACTTGTGGCTGCCAAGGCAGAGGGGGTTGGTGAGGGAGGGATGGAGTGGGAGTTTGGGATTAGCAGATGCAAACTCATATATAGAATGGATAAACAGCAAGGCCCTACTGTATAGCACAGGGAACTATATTCAATATCCTGAGATAAACCATAATGGAAAAGAATATGAAAAAGAATGTATACATATGTATAACTGAATCATTTTGCTGTATAGTAGAGATTAACACAACATTGTAAATCAACTATACTTCAATGAAATGAATTGAAAATAAAGATTCTGTATTTTTCAAATCTTAGTAGTTTCTATTTAAGAAAATATCTAAAATGGCATCTTTGGAGAATCATGCTGGATCTAGGTGATACCAAACACCCCAATGAAAACTGAAAATACTGAACAATATCTAGATATTTTTATGTATTCAGAAAACAGCTACCATATACACAGAATAACTGGTTGTGTAACCATAGAAAATTTGACTTCCAATTTTATGTCCTGAAACTGACAGGTGGCATATAAAAAAAATTCTTGAACTTGGCAGAAAGAACATTTAAGTTTTCATGTAAGGCCTTGACATAATAAAAGTTTAACCATAGAAAGCAAAAATGCCCATTATAGATTCTATAGAAGTTTATTTCTCCATGACTTTGCAAATATCATTACCTTCATCCAAATAATGTATTTATTTCTTTATACTGGGCAAAATCAAAAAGACCAAAGCAATTCCACATTTTTAAACTGCAATTTCACACATGTATAGTAAAGCATAACTATTTCTGACAGTTTTAGAAGTTTTGAAAGCATCATTATCAGACAAACTCTAAGAAATAAGAACACATTTTTTGTTTTACTCTTTTGTTTCTATATTTGTTATTGTTCATACAAATCACTGTGGTTAACTGAGAACAACATTTAATAGGTCCCTTGCACGCTCACATATATGCTTTTGGAATATCAAACAACTTACATATACTCACGGAAAGTGACAAGCAAAGGCTAAGAGAGGTGGTGGTAAAAGGTCGTAGTTAAAATTATACTCTCCACTTACATTAAAATTGTTAATTTTTACCACAACATAATTTCCTGGCTATCGAAAGATTAATTGACTTTCTTTTAAGAAGATTCCTTAAATTATGTATGCATCAATAAAAATAGTGATGATGTTTCAATATATTGGGGAAATTATCGTCTAACATGAATAAATCTGATAAGATGTTTAATGGATAGGAAGATGCCATCACCTATTGAACTATCAAATCAGGGACAGCCAAATGGGATTCTTCCTCGGACCCTTTAAATCATTTAAATTCAAGCATTTTGGGTCATTTTTTTCAATAACTAGGCTTTAACATGCATAGCTTATAGTAGGTACTAATATATTTAAAATGTTTCAGACATTGAGTACACAAAGCCATTTTCTTCAAATTAATAATACAAAGCTTTCAACTTCGTTTAATTTGGCATGTAGACAAAAATACTGGGAGATAGCATAAGGTACTCTATCTACAATCCTTTCTCCACCCTTCAGGCCAGGCAAACCTGCAAACCATTTTGAGGCTCTTAGATCTAATTGCTAAGCAGCATAGATGCCACTTATTAGAGAAATCGAGGAAGAATCAGTAATCTAGAAACCACAATTTGATTGGAAGTAGGAATATCATTAATGCACACAATTCCCTTACTGCACATTACTGGGGCATCTAAAGTAAAGGGAAAGGAAGTGCTTCTGAAAGAGGAACCTCTGTGGTTCCTTTGAAAAAGAAAGCCAACCAACATGAGTTTTATAAAGTTTAGCAGCATTTTACTCCCTTCCACCTTAAGTAGTATGTTAGCTGCAGAATCATGATTTTCTCTTGGCTATCCTTTATGTTGCCTATGAAAAGTCTCCTATGTGTCTGCTCTGGCTGTTATTCTGTGTGTTCTTGAAAAACGCCATTCAGTGGTAAAGACCAAGCAATTTTGTTTGCCTAGAGGACTGACTTTCTACCCCATCAGGTCTGGCTCTTTACTTTTTTCCTGCAGTATCTCCTGATAATGTGCTTGAAAGAAACCCCCAAATACCTTTGGTACCAGATTGCCTGTCTTGCCTAGCCAGAGGTATGTGGTTTTTCAAGATAAACTGTAACATAATAGCATTGTCACATTTAAATCTCAAGCTGTGGAGTCTAGGGGTAAAGGCATATCAAATCTGGGTATTATACAAGATGTTGGCATATATAAGATGCTATCTCGAATCCATTAGGAAAGCAGTGTGCAGGTTGGTGGGACTTGGCATGGAGGGTGAATGGGTGTGCAGAATCAGCACAATCCATGAACAGAGCTTTGCTTTCATCGACTGATGTCTGTACCAGTGTTTCAAGGCATGTTGGTTAAAACCACTGTCAAGACTGATCCTCTAGGGACACATCCTTTCAAAGTGGTGTTTGCCAATAAATGTGCAGCTGTCAAGTTCTACAATTTATTATGGGTTTTGATAGCACAAGAAATGTTTACGGATTTTTAAAAAAATCTTAGGAGGGAACACACAGGTGAAGTGAATGCCTTTCTTCCTGTTGCTACCTTATTTGGTTACAAGCACATTATCAGAAAAATAGAAAAGCTCATTTCCTCATCTTCAAAATGGCACCCCTTGTAAAGCAGTTGTATTAGAGATCAGACAACAGGACAAGAATGGGGGCAGAGGCTAAAAATGAATGAAAGAAAACTGATACCATCAAAAGAGGAAAGAAATATAAGAAAGGCGAAAAGGCTAAATAAAAACAGTTTTTGTTTGTCTTGGAAAACATGTGAGAGGGTGGTGAGCCTGTAATTCAGTTTAAAGGCACAGGACTGGAACAGCGTGGCAAGTAAGTCTGGGACTAGAAGGATGGCAAGCTGAGAATTACTATCATTGTTCAGCTATTCCTTCAGAGAAGCCCTACCAGGTATGTCTCAGAGGAATCCTCACAATAGCTACCTGCAAGCTAGCTAAAACCTGGAAACCTACACTGGTCTCTTTATCATCATTCTTGAAAATAGAGGGAAGGGAGTATTCCTCGTGGCAAGTTTAATCCACGTTTCCCCACCTTGTAGGTCTCCAATGAAGGTGGGTTTGAGTTACATTGACAGTCATTTCTGACTCTGAGCTCAATAAAAATTGACAATACCCCATCCCTTTGCATCCTTCCATTACCACCTAGAAAAGCCTTCATGGGGATCAGCACTGTAATTGTTCTGAGCAGCTGCTAGCGTGCATTTATCTGCTCCATCCCAATGTAGCCTCTACTCCAATGCTCTCAGCTGACCTTGGTATAATCTGGTCGTTTATCAGTGCCTGATTTTCAGGACTCCTCCCACAACCATATGGCTGTTGTAACTACTAATTAGGATCACTATACATCCTGGTTAGCCCAAGACAATCTCAGATTAATTCTCTTGACCCAGCAAAATTTTTTACAGTGTCCCCTTTCATTCTCAAAAGTGCTACTTTCTATTGGAGATGGACATTCTTCCATCAGTTTGTAATTCTTGTTCAATAAGGCTTCCAAATAGAACAGTCTAACTCAGTTTCTTACAGTTCCCAGACTTTTAGAATTCTTTTGCTTGTCTTGTTCATTCAGATTTGTCCACCCCATGATACAGCAGAAAGAGCATAGATTTGGGAGCCCAATTGATTTGTGCTCAAATCTCAGCTCTGGTACTTACTAGCCTTATAAGTAGAGCAGGGTAAAGTCTCAGTTTTCTCATCATAAAAGTGGGAATAATAACATGACTTAGCTCATATAATTATTTTGAGGATGAATCAAACATAATATGAGACTAAAACCTAAGCACAGTATCTAACACTGTAGAGAATGACTAAATGTCAACTTTTCACTCCCTCCCTCTAAAGATGGAAATGTAAAACAGCTTCTCGGGCTTAGGCCAGAAAACATTCACCTAATGATATTTAACAACTTACTCAAAATTATCTCTTCTCTCTTCCTGTAAGACAATTTATCTTACAGGATAGTGAATAAATTCCTTACCCACAGAATTATTCCCTCAGTGGCTAGAAGTGACCCCTTACCCCTCTCTTCCAGCCTATACTTCAATTCTTAGTCTTAGATAGAACCATAAATTTCAATGAGCCCATTACCATCTCCCAAGGAGACCAATAGGAAGCTTAAACAAAAAGAACTCTTGGGCATCACCATTTTAGTTAAACCAGAGGTCAGCAAACGTTTTCTGTAAACAGCCAAATTGTAAATATTTTAGGCTTTGTATGTCATACAGTTTCTGTTACAACTACTCAACTCTACCATTAGAGCACACAAGCAGACATAGATGATTCATAAATGAATAAGCATGGCTGCTTTCTAATAACACTTCATTTATGGACACTGAAATATGAATTTCACAGTTTGCATGTGTCACAAAATAATATTTTTTTTTACAATCACTTTTTAAAAATTAATTAATTTATTTGGTTGCACCGGTTCTTAGTTGCGGATTGCCAGCTCCTTGGTTGCGGCATGCAAACTATTAGTTGCGGCATGCATGTTAGATCTAGGTCCCTGACCAGGGATTGAACCCAGGCCTCCTGCATTGGGAGTGTGGAGTATTATCCACTGCGCCACCAGGGAAGTCCCCTAATCATTTAAAAATGGATAAAACCATTCTTATCTCATAAGAAGTACAAAAATAGGCAGTAAGCTAGATTTTGTCAATGGGTTTTAGATTGCCAATCACATAGTTTGACTCTTGGTTATAAATGGCAGGAAAACCAACTTAATCAAAAAGGAATTTATTAGTTCACCTAAACAAAAGTCCAGGAATATATGTTTCAGGTATAGCTTGATCCAGGGGTTCCAAACAGTGTCATCAGTCTCTGTCTCTCAGTTTCTCAATCCTCCTCTCCTTCATGTTGACTTGATTCTCATGTCCTGATTGTGTTAAGATGGCTGTTCATATTTCTAGGGCTTCTTCTTCCATGTTCAAATATAGCAGAAAAGAAAATGAGTGTTCTTCTTTCTAAAACTGTTAACATAAAGTACTGGGGCTGATAATCAGTACTCTGAGCTAGATCATGTGTCCATCCCTATTTCAATAACTATGACCAGAGGCATGAGATGTCTTGCTTGGCTTAGACCAATAGCATATTCCTGTACCTGGGGCTTGGACGGGATCAACTCCACACAAACTATTCAGAAAATCAATAATTCCCCCAGGGTATTTAAAGACACTGCTACCAAAGAGTAGGAAAGGGGTAGGGGTGGTGTTGGTGTATGTTAGAAAATGTAACAATTGTGTACCATATACCATAGAACATGCCTGTCTTTCAAGGACATTCAAATTTGGCCCTCCCCGATGCCCTCAAGAAAAAAAAAGTGAACTTAAATATTTTGAAAATAAAATTAGTCAGTGGCATAAAGTTGATCTTTCAGAGAAGACCATTTCATATATATGTATGTAGGTATATGATGAATAAATAGGCCTCAGTTTTTCCCTATAACACAAAGAGTTTAAATTAGACTATGACAAACTTTTCTGAAAAGGATTAGATAGAAAATTTGTTAGGCTTTGTGGGCCATATATTGAGTCACATTTTTCTTCTTTTTCCCCCTTTTACAACCCTTTTAAAATGTAAAAACCGGCGACTTCCCTGGTGGTCCAGTGGTTAATACTCTGCGCTCCCAATGCAGGGGGCCAGGGTTCAATCCCTGGTCAGGGAACTATATCCCACATGCCTCAACTAAGACCCAGGGCAGCCAAATAAATAAATTAAATTAAATTAATAAATATTAAATAAATAAAGAAAATGTAAAAATTATCCTAAGCTCCAAGGTCATAAAAAAATACAGGCCAGATTTGGCCTGCAAGCCATAGTTTGTCTACTTCTAAACTGGATAATCACAAGCACCCCTTCTAGCTATGCTAATCTATGATTCTAGGCTTCTGTCTTTAGCAGCTGACACCTACTGCCTCTGCCCAGGAAGGTCTCATCCTTTCACAGAAGTATTCAAATGCCAATGTCACTATTATCCCCTGCCCCAGGAAGTGTGGTGAAAATATCTAAATGGTTCTGTGCTCACCTGCATCCTTTTTGGCCATTGAATACTCAGGTATCCGTATTTTCACTGTTCCCAAAAGATGCTCTCTTCTCATGGTTTTCTATCTTACTTGTGAGAAGCAGCTTCTGCCAGGCCAGAGGTATGAGGTGGCAGGTAAGGATTACCTTTCTAAAATACAAATATGATAATATCACTCTACTGTTTAAAAGACCTTACTGACAGTCATCACCTTCAGGGCAGAGGCTATACTTCTCAAGCATGGCATTTAAGGACCATCACAATCTAACTCCACCTGGCTTTTCAGCCTTGTTTCTCATGACTTTCCTCAACTGCTTTATCCACTACGAAGCCCAGTATACTCATAGTACCCAAACTTGTCATGCATTGGGTGCTTTATATTTTTGCATAATAGTAAACTACTCACTTTGCCTATGATGGGGTTCAGAATATGCTACTCCAAAATATGGCACCTTGGCATATGGAATAATTTAGGGTGAAGGAATTTGAGAAATGGCAGGTATAGGGACTCTCTAACTTCCCCTTATTTGCTGAAGCAGGCCATAAAACCCTCTTGTGAGAGGTATCCTCTCCATACCCAGAGGAAAGGAGCATCCTTATCTCTGAAGATGAGAATCTGAAGACACAAGCCTTACTGTATCCCCCAGTTTACTCCCCTTACCTCAATACTCTTTTGTCTTACCGCATTTTCCCATGACTTTCTACCCTTCATCAAATTTAGTATAAATATGTTCAGGTTTAACTGTTTCTTTGGGTCTTCATTTTCTTATGAAGGCTCCTGTGTCATGTAAAGCATATATTAAATACATTTGTATGCTTTTTTCCTGTTAATCTGTCTTTGTCAGTTTAATTTTCAGGTCCAGCCCCAGACCCTAAGAGGATTAAGGAAAAGTTTTTCCTTCCTATACCTATAATCAGCTTCCTTTTTATCATGCTCTTGAGATCTTTCCTTCATAGGCCACATCCTCTTTGAAGCCTTCATTGCCCCCATGCTTGGGAAGAATTCACTCCCTCTTTGTGTACCTTTATGATCATATTCCTACTTAGTTATACAATGAAATCATACCTTATGTGGGGAGTGGAAGTCTAAAAATATAAGAAAAAAAGAAAACCTCACATTAGTTTCAAATTCACCTTGAAAATAAATGTCTTAGTAAGGTTATCCCTCAGCCTGAATAGTAGGTGAAATAGTTGCCTTGCATGTAGGGACCAAGTTGTATAAAAAATATAACCCTTAAACTTGAGAATCACAGACAGCACAGGGAGATGTTCACACTGTAAGAGGTAAGTGGGAACCTACACTGAGGGAATTGCCGTTTCCTGTCTTTCATTATCGTACTAATTATAGGGCCTTGCTCACTAAATGGATTAGTGGACGAGCCAAACTGAATTAGTGCACCAGCCAAATTCTCTCTCTCTCTCACTCTCTCACTCAACTTATCTACTTAAATATACTTTAAATGTGCACTATGTAGTCTGCTTTCTCCTTCTAACTTGAGATTAAAAGATTCTTGTGGGCAGGAATTATGTCTTCTTCACTTTGGATCCTTAGTACTTATCTACTATGGCATCTCCTGGGTGCTCACAGGTGGAGCATTGTAGAAGCTCATTAAATGTGAAATGGGATTGAATTCCATGTTCCTTCAGTGTTTTCTTCTTATTTCTTTTAGTCCCTAACAAATTAATTCAACATAATTTGCTGATGGGGTGGTGGACAATCTTAAGTAGAGAAAAGGAAACTCTGCAGCAGGCCTTTCCAAAGTAGCCCAGTGATAGTTGAGTTTTGCAAAATGTAAATGACATAATGCTACTTTCTTTCCAACCACAGGCCATGGTTAGATGAGGAATTAGATGAGACCAAAGTTGAGTCCATTTTAATTTGTCAATAAGTCTTTCTTACCCTTTTCATGATTAAAATCAAGCAGTAAACCTGTTGAACATCATTATACTTCCTGGCAGTCCAATAACAAAGCTTTCTAAATATTTTGGACCTCAAGTCCTTTTAATTCATCCAGTGCTTCACATTACTATTCATATGAAATTAATCTCAAATCTGTAAAACTTTTGATAGTTTCTCAATACCTTTCCGAATAGCAGGAGAATTTTTATTATTTTTTCTTCCAGTACTAAAATGAAGGACTTTCTGATATAGAATCATCTACTAAACTGCTCAGGGAATGAATTACATGTTGACATTTTAAGTAGGCAAAGTATTCTGTCTCCTTACCGGTTTTAAGGACTTTGACTTCAAAAACACCATGAGTGATTCAGGAGATGGAGGCTCTCTCATGTTTCTATGACTCTCTGATTCTTGGTCAGATGGTAATACACGAGAATATATTTTGGCTGCCAAAGAATATTCTCCCATAAACAATGTTCAAAAACAGTTTAATAATTAAAGCACTAAATATTAAATAAATAGATGACTATATATGAAAGAATAAATATATAAACATGACTTAATAATTAATTCTTAGTATTTTCAGTTGGTTTCTCCCTAGTGCAACTCAATCAGAGGGAAAGGATATAGCTGAGTCAAAACTCATGTAACAAACTAAATGACTCCTTTCACACATAGCCTTAACTTAGCTCTGTCTATATCCCCACTCTTCAACCTCTTCTGCTGTTGGACTAGCAGATTGTGTGACAAACGATAAGCTGGTTAACGTTTGTTCCGTGATCAAGTCTAACATAAGTCTAGGTCACTCTAAGGTCATTCAGTAAGCAGGTTGAAGAGAAGGGATGCAAACCCAAGTTGCTCTGATTACACAGCCTGAGCTCTTAGATGCTCTATACTGTCTACTCAGGTAGCCTATCTCCCTTTGTTTCCTGGTTCTCTAAAGTCAATCAAGCCTGTATAGAACACATGATGATTCTAATCTGCCATGATATATAAAGATAGTCATATAAGTGACTGGTTTTTTTCCTTCCTGTTCTGGAACTAGGCCAGTGAGTCACAGCATATTGGGCTGACAAATGGTCTTTCACATTTGATTAGGTTGCATGTGCTAGGCAACATGGACAATGAAATGATGATGTTAAAGCACGTTTTTGTTTCCCCTTTATTAAGGATTTGACAGACTAGCATCCAAATAGCTATAATACAAATCAAAAGCATAGGGTGGTAAATGTCTAAGGAATGTAAAATCGTAATGCTGGAATATTTAATACACAATTCAAAGACAAAGGTATGTTAAAAGGTTTGTAGCGATAATTATCTAGTAAGGCACTGGCGAAAGGAAAAATGTTTCTCTTGGGTGCTTTTGGGATTGATGATAGGAAAAGCTGGGAAACAAATTACCATGAGTCTCCCTTTGTATGACAGGAAACACATACTCTCTTTTCAAGAATAGCAGGGAGTGGATCTTCTTTTGCCAGTGCTTCAGGGGTCTACCTAGAATTATTGTTTAACCCAGTGGTTAGAAAGTTTGGCTCATTGTTATTTAAGTCCATTTCCTACAAAGATACTCTATAGAAAAATGGATCGACCAAATGCAAACCTTGCTTTTCTTTTTAACAAGTAGTCACGTTGTAGAATGCTATTAACTATCAGAGGAAACAAAATGACTATGCTGACTGTGCTACAGTTTTCAGACATAAACATAGTATTCAAATCTGCAGACCCTGATGATTTTTATTCCAAGTTTCTATAAAAATTAGGTCAAAGTTATTGTGGGACCATACCAGTAGTATATTTATACATTTTCTCCAAGAGGAAAGTGATGATACTAGAAATGATAGGCATCTAAGTTTAACTTCTTTACCTGTATATATATTTTTTTAAAATTCAAAATTTGTCCTCAAATCTATTTGTAGGCAAATTAAATGGGAAAAGAAATGAACTAAAAGCCATAATAGCTTTGTGAAAACCAAATCCTATCAGAGTAAACTTACCTCTTTCTGCAGCAGATCCAATAGACTAAAATAGGGGGTTTTTTTTTTGAGGTTTTCAATTCCACCCTGCTAATATAACCATCAGTGAAATGGGAAAGTGTGGTATGAACTATATAGCTATTAAACTGAATCACAGTTGGCTCTATCATCATGTTTAGAAAGTGTCATAAATCTAGGTAATATAATAATTAGGGGTTCAAAGCTTCCAGTCCAGAATTATAGAAAAATGACTCTTCTGAGACTTTTAACACCATCATTACTAGTTAGGCTAGAAATTAAAAGATTATACTTGTACTTCCAAACAGGTCAGAATTTTGACATACATAAACAAAAATGACCAAAGAATAATAGAAAGGAATGGATAAGCAAAACAAATGGACTTTCAGATTTTGCACTTAGCAGGAATTCAATAACATCTGTTGATAGATTTAATTTATGTGTTTTGGTGTCATAGCTGTTGATCATTCATTTATTTCACACATATTTAGAGAGGCCTTAGTACATGCCAAGAACTATTCTAGGTGCTGGAGATCCAGAGATATCTATTAGGCAATGGGGTTTGTCTTCATTATTTTTCTCCACCTTTTTGATGTTAGATGCTGCAGGACTTTGCTAATATCTTTATGTAGCATTAATTCTAGTTTGTCTTTCAAGGAATAAAACCCAGAACATGAACAAAAATCATATATTTATAGATTTCACCCCTAAGATAGCCACTGGGCTCATTAATATGATATTGCTATCTCTGAAGATGTTAAAAAAATTATTTGGGACTGAATAATTCTTGGTCATTTAAGCTGAGCCAGTAGTATACCTTCAGCCTTGTAATAAACTCATATCAAATCAGGTGTATAAAAGATGTTAAAGATTCCTTCCAACTTTGTTGTCACTTCTACATGATGTAAGCATTTTCCAAGTGTACTAAATTGTTTGACCCCAAATCATGGTCTATTGTTTCTTTTCACTGCCTCCTGGGCAAGTCAGAGGCTGGGAGAGAAGTAATCATTTAAGATTTGAAATACAGATAATGCATTTTATGGAGTGTAACATGTTCTTAAACATATCCACAGATCTGTAGACCCATCCCTCAAGATGTGTTCCTGCTCAGACACAGAAAAGACGTCCTCAGACCCATGGTGAGCAACCATCCCAGATTGCCCAGGCCTGTCCCAATTTTAGCACTGAAACTCCCACAACAGGGGAAACCTTTCAATCCTAGGCAGAAGAGGACAGTCAGTGACATTAAATGCCACTGAGTCTTATTTTGACAAAAATTTTTGTCAGAGTATGAGATAGGATTACACAGGTTAGGACCACTTTTTACCATTAGTGAGTTAACTGCATTTACCGGGATGGCAGGAGGGAGGGAGGCAATCTAACTCTGATAATTTTTGTAACAGCTCTTATCACCTTTATCAGTTTGTTTCTCTTCTTATGTACACATACCATCATTATAGTCATTGTGAACTCTTTGTTCAATTCTTGATGTAGGCCAGTTCACAACAAATTTATAGTTGAAATGTTTTTTTTAACAAGTTTTGTTTTGCCATCAAGAACCTGATTTTAACAATTTAGGATCTATTTTAATTCTTCATAAATCACACACATATGCACACGTGTAACCATAATATATATATGAGATCAGTTTTATATATATATATGTATCATATGTATATATTAATTTATATGGTAATTTATAGTATCAATCAACTCTTCCTTACATTTTCACCTGCTTTTTAAAATAGGGTAAAAGAAAATATGAGCATTGTTCACTACACCAAGTGAAAGACCTAATCAAAATTGGAAGTTTGGTACATATCCGGACATTTATAGCAAGGCATTTCCAGATCAAATGTGTCTGCTTCTAAGTGAACAAAATCCTATGCTTTGTCCCAGCATTGATTACCAGAAGGAGTTAGAATGGAATTTTGTCTACAATTTAACTATAACAGCAAAAAGTTTTTGAGTGTTTTTGTGGCAGAATGCCATGCTTAGAAACTAAGGTATTCTAAAGGCCCTTAACTGATAATTGATTTTTCAAAGTTATGAACCACTCTGAAAGTCCTTCAATCCACCATTTCCCAGCAACTGGCAGAGTCAGAGATCCACCAGGCACAGAAGCTTCCTGTGTTGAATATTAGAATATAGTTGCAGAGCCAGATTAACTCTACTGGTACATACAGCCTTGACCTTCACAGTGATCCATAGGAAATCAAGAAAAACTATTTAGAAAAATATTTTAATACTTAATCATTTTCTCAGTTTGCTCTAACTCTCAGGACACACATAGCAAAGAAAAAAAGATAACCAACCATCAAGACTCCAATTACAAAAATAAATAAACAAAATAAATACATTTTAAAAAAATAAAAGGCTTTCCTGGTGGCGCAGTGGTTAAGAATCTGCCTGCCAATGTAGGGGACACAGGTTCGAGCCCTGGTCAGGAAGATCCCACATGCCGCGGAGCAACTAAGCCCATGCGCCACAATTACAGAGCCTGCACTCTAGAGCCCACAAGCCACAACTACTGAAGCCCGTGTGCCTAGAGCCGTTACTCTGCAACAAGAGAAGCCACTGCAATGAGAAGCCCGCGCACCGCAATGAAGAGTAGCCCCTGCTCTCTGCAGCTAGAGAAAGCCCTTGCACAGCAACGAAGACCCAACACAGCCAAAAATAAATAAATAAAATAAATAAATTTAAAAAAAAAAACAACTCCAATTATACTTGACTTATCCTCAAGAAAAATGTTTGGTAAAAGTATAAGGTAGGAGACAACAAAAAGTTCATTTTGTCTTTCTTATAAATTCTTTCTATTCATTTTAGGTTATGTTCATAATCCCAGAACTAAAAGTCAACATCAGTGTTAAAGAAATGTGAAAGGAATTTTCAGCAAAATTTGGAAGCAATTTGGGGGTCAGGAGAACCAAAGTCGAGTCTATTGCACTCCAGGAATTTAGAGATGAAATGTGATTTATTGATATGTGATACATATTCAAAAAATGTTATTGTTACTTTGAATTATAGATGCAGAGAAATGCTGAAGGCTAAAGAGGCAGGTGTGGGGTCAGTATTGCAGACATTATACCATGTACTTACCACACATACCCATGATCACAATATGGATTACTGAACTGCTTAGAATTAATAAAAAAATATATATCTACTTTCTGTCCAAAATTTAAATAGAAGTCAGATTGACTGCATAAGTATATTTTTAAAAACTGCTAGCTTAAATATCATCTACATCCCCAAGTTTTATGCAGATGACCCAAGGCACTTTATCAGTACATTTACCAATCATCATAAATTAACCAGAACACCAGGTACCAGAACAAATTAAAAGGCACTACTTTAATAACCTAATGATCCATTCATATGTCTGATTTTGATGACGCAGCATTATGCAAGAAGTAAAATTGAGCTGCTTCATTTCAGTTTGCACTTATACCTCTGACATTTGTTAACATTCCCTTCAGTTTCCACACTGAAATCATTAAAAGAGTTCTAAAAATCAATGAGACTGTTTGATTTGTATATCAACTTACTCTGTAGTAGAAGAAAGATAATAATATTCAGTAATCTCAAAATTCTTTAAATTAATTGATTTAAAAGTAGTCTGACTATATCTTAGCCCCCTGTGGTTTGGTCTTGAGAATTTTTATCGAACTGAAAAACATGTATTTGCACTTCCATTGTTGCCCATATTTGCTTTAATATGGGTCATCTCAAAGGTTTCTTAACTTCCATAACAAATCATTATGGATTTATCCTCCACAATTTATTAAAACTCTTCTTGAATGTGTTTACGTTTTGGAGTTAGTCATTTATCATTCTAATTACTTTCATAGATTTACTACCTGCTTCATGAAAAGATCTTCATTTGCTCTTAAATTAGCCATCTTCAACTGCAATGTTGCTCTTGGCTCTAATTTTTATGGGATTTGTTTAAACAAGCCCCAATTCACCAACCTGTATATTTCATAATGTTAAAAACTATAATCAAGCCCCTATATTCAGAAGTTTTCATTTTGGTAAACATAGCCTAAATGTACTATACTTTTTAGACTCTTTCTGGTGTTCTTAGGCCCAGAGTACTAAGGTGGTTATTTGTATTTAGCGGTATCTCTTCACATTGGGATGGGGAAACTGAGATACAGAGAAGAGAAGTAGTATTTGAGCATGGACACCAAATCAGTTTTGCTGCCAAGAATAGGATCTGGGCTTAGATGTTCAATCTAAGGAAGAGAAATTCCCAAGCATGGGTCTTTCTGGCTGTGTCAGAATCATTGGGGATTGAGGGTGCTGGAGAAAATACAGATTCCATGCACATAACACCAAAGATTTTGATTCAGTAAGTCTGAGTAAAGCCCAGAAATCCTGATTTTTAATGAGCTCTCATATTAATTCTGATGAGCATCCAAGTGTGGGAAACCATTGATATAGTATACCATTGGTGTCAACTAAAATATAGTAAGGGGGAATGATGTTGTGCTGTTTTCCAGGACTCAGCCTCCACTGTACTGTCTCCAGTATCTCCAACTCATAGCATGTCAAGCCATTCTCTGGGAAATTAAAAAATAATTGAATAACATTATTGTGCTTTTACTGATCTTTCATACAATGATTTAAGATATGTAATGTACAACATGAGTTATATCTAGCCTTTTGAAGAGTGGATCTCATTTTTTACAGAAGATTCATCTTTTGCATTGGAAGCTGCCTTGTAATACATATCCCAGTGTTTTATTTTCATGATATGTCTGTGTCAACTGAAGACATGTAAATCAGCACATATTGTGCTCTAGCACAGCTGAATTAGAAACCCATTAAGGGCTGGAATTACGGAAATGATGACCTAGTCTTCAGTACAGCTCCACTAGCCCATACCTCCGGCTGTTGTGTATCCAAGCCATGGCAGGAACATTTGAGTATGATCTTGAGAGAACTTCAAAAACTTAAGAAAGCTTTGACCCAAATTATTTAGTTTGGTTTTAACTAATTGTGTAGGGTGTGTGTGTGTGTGTGTGTGTGTATGTGTGAAGGGAGAGCAGGGGAGAAACACAGAGAGGGGAAGAGAGACTGAGAATGAAGCACTGTAAACTTTTCTTCAAGCTCACATCCGGATAGTGATGAATAAAGAACAGCATAATTCATTGATGAAATCAAGTTGTATTTCATTCAGTTAGACACACGTAACTCCTGCCTTTGGATTTTTGTTTATTTTTCAAAGGTGGTGACTGTCAATGCATTGATTTTTAATTTATAATATCAGAAAAAATAATTGTGTTATAGAATTGATTATCTTGTTGGGAAAAACCTCCCTTGACAACCTAAACTAAGAGGGTGTGATGCTGGGGGAGTGCATTTTGTTGTTGTTACAAAAGGGAAAATTGTTCTTTCAGCTATAGCAATAGTGTCTAACAGCAACTGCTTCCTGTGAAATTGTTCCAAGCACATTTCCATAAAGAAGGGTTCTATTGTACTCCTTATATTCCAACTCCATCTACATTCTACTCCAGGCCTTGGTGTGTTTTTCCCCCCAACAATTTGGCTATTTAATGCTTGTACAGGCCTATAATTGTTCTGATGTCATCGAGCCAATCAATCATAGAACTATTCATTAGGATATCTGCAATCAGGGCAGTGTCAAACTGAACTATATTCATTTTGCTACTAAACATCAAATGATGGCAAATTAAACTCTTATTGTAATGATGGCATTAAAGTGAATGGTGTGCAATTATATTTTTTTCTCACCGTTGCATTTTTTTTACTAGAGAAGATAGTAAACATGGGTTTTACTGACTTTAAGACTGGAGCAGAGCTGAAAGAAAGAGGGCAGGGGTATTTATATTTCCACGTGAAAAGCCCCTTATATGGCATTGATGGAAAACAAGTCAGTAAACATTACATTTTAGCAAAATAAGAATGCATGAGCCTATTTTCCACTTATAGTCAGCCTATGACCATGTGTCAGCACAAAAAATAGATGAATGTAGGTGCACTGAGTACTCCAACAGCAACACAAATCCCACAGAAACAAATTGCTAGTTATAACTGAAGAAAAATAATTCACATGCTTACATATTTCCCTTCTGCAAAAAAATGTGCTCTTTCCAAAATGAAGGTTAGTACAATATTTTATCATGGAAAAACTACACCATAACCTTTCATAAATTTGCCTAATATAAAAGGTCATCAGGGGCTTCCCTGGTGGCGCAGTGGTTGAGAGTCCGCCTGCCAATGCGGGGGACACGGGTTTGTGCCCCGGTCCGGGAGGATCCCGCATGCCGCGGAGCGGCTGGGCCCGTGAGCCACGGCCGCTTAGCCTGCGTGTCCGGAGCCTGTGCTCTGCAGCGGGAGAGGCCACAACAGTGAGAGGCCCGCGTACCGCCAAAAAAAAAAAAAAAAAAAGTCATCAGTGGAAAGTGGAAAATTGAATAGCATTGATAAGAATAATTATTTAGTGTTTTGTCCTGTTTTTCAAGCACCTAAAAGTCAAATGTTAATTAAAATAGTTAAATAAATAAAAAGTTTAAAGTAAGTTAAAAAAAAAAAAAAAAAAAAAAAAGTCATCAGTGGAAAGTGGAAAATTGAATAGCATTGATAAGAATAATTATTTAGTGTTTTGTCCTGTTTTTCAAGCACCTAAAAGTCAAATGTTAATTAAAATAGTTAAATAAATAAAAAGTTTAAAGTAAGTTAAATTTATCATTTGCAGCTGTCCTTGTCTTGAATTGTTAGGAGCTCTCGCTCTCACATTAGAATCATTAAGGACAGTTTAAAATGAATTTTCACAGCAAGAGATATTAACATTTTAGTAAAATTTTAATGGGGGATTTTCACATGAGGCAAAACTGAAGAGAAAGAATGTTTAAAGATGAAACTATTAATTAACCAACAATTTTCAGTTGTTCTGATGTTTCTCTCTCAGTAGCATTCCCTTTCTTCTAGACTTTGCAATAAGGTCAAAATAACCCTTCATTTATTATACTCTCTTTCTTTCAGTGTCCCAGTTTCTGGGCATGATTTCATGATAGAATGGAATAGAAGAAGATCAGTTAGACCATGGAGGATATTTTATTTATCAAAATACATTTGGACAAGAGCCAAATTCACAAGCACGACTATGAAAATCTTGGCATTATAAAAGTGTTTTAAATACATTTGAAACATCTTCTGGTCTTCACACTATGGTAATGTTTCTGTAGTTCTGAAAATAATTCTATAAAATGAATACATCTTAAGAATGCTGTTAAGAATATCACATTTATTTATTAGGCACATATTCAGCCAGTAATGAAGCAAATCCAAATTTTCTCAAACACAAGAAATAAAATTTTGTAATTTAATTTAATAAAGGTAAATATCTTCTCAAACAGTATGTTTTTTCCAATCATATTTACTCAAAGGCAAAATAAATTATTAATTCTAAAATATTCATTAAGTTGAACAACTGAAATATAGGCCAATGATCTGAATTGTAAGAAACAAAATTTTTTGGTCTAAATAAAACTATTTCTATTGAGAAATAAAAATATATTTTTCAATTTGTTCAGTATCTCTGAAGGAGCCTAAAAACTGGGTGCACATACTGTGCAATGAACAAAAATGCCCTTAATCACACTGCAGAGTTGACTTAGTGAAGACATCACTGCTGGTGCAAAAGGGCCCAGACAGACCACTGAGGAAGGCACTGGGTTGTCACTCTTAGAAGCACTCACTGCCTCTGGGCCTCTAATGACTGAGCGAAGCTGTCATCACTTCTACCCCTGCCAAGATGATTTCCACCCAGTTCCTTTTTTGTATCACTTGTTTCCTATTCAAAAGCTGGGGGGAGGGTCATTTGATTAGCAATGTCTAAGTTATGTGCCCAAGTCCTATCTACACTGAGGCTGGGAAAGGAAGTACCTGGACTTTTCAGCTTCTGTAAATGGGATGTTAGCTTTGTCTCCTGTGGTGGAAGATTTCATAAACATAATATAAGGTTAGATCCTGAGTGACCAAAACACAATGACAAATGACCACTAAGATACACTATTGCAACTACCTAACATCAGCATACACTGCTCTTTCCATACTTTATTTTATCTAGGATTGCATAGCTCTGACTTTGTGCTAGGTATTTGTCTAAGCATTTCACTGTTGTCCCTTAGTATTTGCAGGAAATTTGTTCCAAGACCCCCTGCAGACACTAAAATCTGTGGGTGCTCAAGTCCCTTATATAAAATGGCTTAGTAGAGTCAGCCCTTCATATGCACTTGATGAGGAACCCACAGATACAGAGGACTGACTCTATATTTACTCATTTAATTTTCACTATAACCATATCAGTTAAGTACTATGTTTCCCATTTTATGAGTTAGAAAACTGAGGTCAAAAAAGATTAATTTTCTCAAGGTCCCAAACCACTGTATAATACCACATTCTTATGTGATACAACATAATTGTTCCTTATACGACCAAAACTGCCTTATCTCTCCAAAAGATATGCAATGGACTAAATGTTTATGCCCCTCCTCCAAATTCATACGTTGAAATCCTAACCCCCAAAGTGATGGTATTAGGAGATTGGGTCTTCAGGGGTGATTAGGTCATGAGGGCAGAGACCTTATAAAAGAGGCTCAAGAGACCTCCCTCGCCCCTATCCATCATGAGGATACAGTGAAAAGACAGGCATCCTGAGGAAGCTGGCTCTCAGCAGACACCAAATCTCCCACTGCCTTGATCTTAGACTTCCCAGCCTCCAGAATCGTGAGAAATAAATTTGTGTTATTTATAAACAACCCAGTTTAGTGATATTTTGTTATAGCAACCTGAGTGGACTAAGACAAAACTTTTGGACAACAAAAAGTTCTTATCAATTACTTCATGCAGCTCTAAATCCATGATGTCTTGGTAATGGCCCTTGCTCCTCCCTTTGCATCACAACACTTTCTCAATATTATAATTGGTAAATTTAATGATAACCAAGACACCCCATAATTTTAATGATTATTAACACACCTGGAAAATATTTGGGGAGGTAGAAGTTAGTTAAACTATGCAAAAGCATATAGCACAGTAAGGAAAATGAGGTGGATCAATGCTGTAATCCTCTTTTCTGCATCTAATCACAAAGCCACAAATGGTATTAACTACTTCCTTGCTCTACTGGCCATTAATCTTCCCTTTTTTCTCAGATAGCACCTCTACTTGCTAGGGCTCTTTACCAGGTCAGGTGAAAGATCTAAGCTTAGTGGTTCTGACTGATCAGGATCCCTATATTTTATTTTATCACTGGCCACTGGACATAATAATATTAGAACCTCCTTCATGGATGCTACTTCTGTCTACCTCAGTTGTGTAATGACAACTTTATTCGAGTTAATAATGCAACATCATTTTTTGCCTGTTTACTCTATGGCCAATTGATATTTCTTTCACTTTTCAACTCAGTGTAACCTTTATTGGCAGAAATTTTCCCCTTTTGAGTACTGAGATCTTTTGATCAACAAACCCTAGAGTTGCTATATAAGTATTTTATTAGGTGAAATACCATTCCCACTTTCTCCCATTGGTTCCCAGAGCTGTGTAATATGAGTATGGGAGATGTGGTACCATACCTTGATCATTGGTTCATATCAAATACTTCTGTGCATCCCATAGAAGAGTACCTGAATCTCACATGATCAGTTGTCAGTTGACACAGTGACTGTGCCTCCAAGAAGGCATACTGCTCCACAAATCAATCTATTTCTCGGTGATGGAGTTCATGGAAAAAACAGTGAATCATATGGGAATCAGCTAATTCATTCCCTTACTTCTTTTTATAAAAGGTGAGTTCTTTGATTGAAGGTCATATTGTGTGGGATACTATGAATATTTACATGGCATTCAGTATAAAAATGATGGTGCTAGAAGAAGCATGAAGGGCAAGGAAAACATATCAAAATATTTTATGCCAGCAAGGGAAACACAGCCCTCTTCATGACAGAGTCCACTGTAACCGTGTGTCTCTAGGTGGCTGACTGTATTGGTGCTCAGCTGTTACTGTAGGCAAATTGGCCACTCAGTAAGGCCAACCTTGGTGAGATTTAATACTATTGATATCAGGCCAAAACTCCATTCCTGCCACTATGGCTATCACCTTATAATAACCTGCAAGCAAGCACTAGGGAGACTGGAGGAAAAACCCTTACTGTTATTATAAGGTAAGATTATTTTTGTATGATTATTGAAAACCTTTTATTCCAAGGATGACTTTTAGTAGATGTTCACATGGGACACAAACATTCTCATACTTGATGCCCATTCTGAGAGGTTCATGCAGAAGCCTCTTACTCAAACTTCTTTATCACTAATCCTCCAATCTTCTTTCAAATTCTCTGATCATCCAACCAAACCATTAGCCACTACCCATGAATAAGTAATGATCCACACCTGAGGTCATATATCCTTCCAGGCAAAGTGGACGATGAGATATACAGCTTGAGTTTCAGCCAATTGAAAGGAATTCCCTTTGTCAGTGTCTTTCAGGGTAACCTCTAAGTGAGCCTGTAATACTGCAGTTGTCAACTTTTTGCCTAGTGTCAGCACATCATTCAGAGCCATCTATAAACCAGGCTCATTCTTTTTTCTTCAGTTAGCTGGTCATCAGCAAGTCTCCAGGAAGTCAAAAGTGTCATTTATAAGAAGGATGACAGTGCAACCAAAATAGGCATATTGGGAATGAGAATCATCCACTCACACAACTTACTTATGCCTACAGGACCTATTCAAGTCCAATATTGTGTATACTACCTCCTCTGAATAGTGGAATGTTGTTGTATGCCCAAGTTTATGACTTAGTGGATCAAATAACACCTAGCTCATGATGGCTTGCTCAGGTCATATAAGGTACTTGATGTCCATGGTCAGGTTTTCAGTCTCTACCAGAGCCCAGATCAGCAAGCTAGGAGCTATTTCTCAAAAGAGAAAGGTGATTTGAAAAAGAAAATATAGCTTTATTCTAAAACCTGTTGGGTCTGCATTGTGGTTCTCCTTGCTACAAAAGGCTTATTCCAAGATCTGTCTCTCATCTCAACTTGCCATGGGTACCTTTATTCTGGGTCATATGTTCCAAGTGATAGAGCAACTCGCCTTGCAACATTCATTTGTTCTGGACCCCTTTATAATTTTTTTTCCTCCCAGGCCTACAACTCTGGGCTCAGCTGACATAGAGATCTTAAAACCCAATGGAGGAATAATTTTACCTTTGGACCCAACAATGGATCCCATCTCTAAATAATATCTGGATGTTCACTACCTTCAATTGCAATCAAACACAGAACCAATTCCAGATTTCCCATATTTCTTAGAAGATATTTTGCTGCAACTAATCTTTGCTGGAATAATCTTAATGTCTATATCAGTTAGCATTCTCAGATGCAAGCAACAGAAACCAACTTGGCTAGTCAAGCATACAAGAAGTTTATCCAAGAATATTGAGCAGCTCTCAGAATCCTCAAAAGAGTTAGAGAATCTGTAATGAAGAATATGTAGAAAAAAAAATTGTACCACAGAATTGGTCCAGTGACAAACCCACTACTACTGTCAATGCTATTGCCTCTGCCACTGGAAACAAATACAGAAATTTACACACCCAGGATGCTGGATTATGCCACTAGAACGACACTGTTGCCTCTAGAAATTGAATTCCTTCATGCCATAAATATGTAATAAGTATCTATGATATGCGAGGCAATGTTCTGAGTGCTGAAAACATAGCTGTGTGAAGAGAAAAAAAATGCCCACTCTTACGGAATTTACAGTGCAGTGAAGGGAGAGAAACGATAAGCAGATTAATAAAATATATAGTATATTAGATGATAATTACTAGAGAGAAAAATAAAGCAGAGTAAAAGGGATAGTCAAAGTTAGAGAGGAATTGTAATTTTAAGTAAGATGACCAAAAAAAGTTTTCCTAACAAGTGATGTTTGAGTAAAAACCCAAAGAAGGTAAGGCAGCAGAAAGGTATCCAACTATCTGGGCAAGAGCATTTCAGGGAGCTATAACATCAAGTCCAAAGGCTCTGAATTCAGAGAAGACCTGAGATGTTCAAAGAAAAGCAAATATGACTAAAAGAAAGTAAGCAAGAAAAATGAGATCAGATTATGTAGGGCCCTATAGACTAAGAACAAGACTTCAGCTATCACTCTAAGATGGAAAATGATTGGAGAGTTTTGAGCAGTGGAGTGACCTGATCTCACATATTCTAATGGGATAACTCTGGCTGCTATGTAGGCAGCCCAAAAGAACAACAAATGCATTAATTCATTTATTCATTCATTCAACAAATTTGTATTGCATACCTAATATTCCAGACACATTTTTAGGTGCTAGAATGCAATACTAAACAAGACAAACAAAAATCCTTGTGCTCCTGTAACTTAAAATGTAATAGGAGAAAACAGAATGTATATAAGCAAATAATTATATGATACAAAAGGTGGTGCTAAATGCTCTGAAGAAATCTAAGGCAGAACTAAGGAAATGTTTCATAGCACAGATGGGAAGTACCTTTTTAGCTAAGGTGGTCAGGCAATTCCTCTCTGATATAGAGACATTTGACCAGAAATATGAATGAGGTAATAGCGTAAGCCATGCAGATGTCTGGGGGTAGAATGTTCTGGGAAAATTATACACTAAGTCCAAACACCCTGATATAGGAGCATTATTGGTAAATTCAAAGAACAAGGAGGCCTGTGTGGCTAGAACAGAGTGAGAGAGGAGAGTGGTTTCAAATGAGGGCAGAGATGTATGAAAATGCCAGATCACACAAGGGCCTTGTAGGTCATTGCAGTGACTTTGGATTTTATTTTGAGTGGCATGGGTAGTTATTGAGGTGTTTTGAACAGAGAAGTGGCTTAATTTGACATCTTTAGCAGTTATGTAGAAAATAGACTAATAAAGTTTGTGGTCAGGTGCTGTGCCTTTCCCACAGCCCAGTACCTCACAGACCAGTACCTTACCTGAGGATAGCTTTTGAAAGATGCATATGCCTTGAAAACTGCCCATGATAACCTGGGTTCTTTCAGATCAACCAAATCTTAAGGTCAGGCAGGACCAAGATCAGTCCATCACTATTTGGAGGTGGTACATTCAGGATAAGCAGAGCCAGAAGTCACATGCAAGCTACATGAGCAGGTGGTTTGTACCCCCAAAATATTCACTACTGTTACACCAGTCTCTCTCCCTAACTTCATACCTCTGGTCAGACGGGGGAGGTACCTTATGATCAGCTAATCAAGAAAGGAAAAGGAGGAGCTTAATTCATGGTTGGACCAGCTTAGTATATGGGTGGAAGCTTAAATAAACTCTGGCTGCACTAGAGCCCTACCCAGGGGTGGTTTCAGAAGACAGCCATCAGAGAAAATCTTCTTAATGTGCAGAATCTCATGTGTTGTACCAGATTATCCACTTCATGAGAAAAGAGAAGTGGCCCAAGGTTAGAATATACATAGATTCCTGGGGAGTAGAAAAGAGCTTGGCTGATTATTCGAGGGCCTAGAAGTAAAGAGATTAAAAGATCAAGAAATGGCTTCCCTGGTGGCGCAGTGGTTGAGAATCTGCCTGCCGATGCAGGGGACACGGGTTCGTGCCCCGGTCCAGGAAGATCCCACATGCTGCAGAGCGGCTGGGCCCGTGAGCCATGGCCACTGAGCCTGTGCATCCAGAGCCTGTGCTCTGCAACGGGAGAGACCACAACAGTGAGGGGCCCGCGTACCACAAAAAAAAAAAAAAAAAAAGATCAAGAAAAAGAGTTCGGTGAAAGAAACATAGTGGATGTACCTATGGGAAGATACTTATTTTGCAGCTTAACAGCTGCCAGAGAACATCCAACATGGAAGGGTCACTAGATAACAAAAAGAAAAGCATGGCTAGACTGGTTAGACTACCCCAGTCTGGTACAATAGGCACATGAATGGAGAAGCCCAGAATGCAAGTATGGAGGCTAAGTATGGGCTAAATATTGTGTAGTCTCACTAACCATGGCTGATCTAGTTACTGCTGCTGCTGAATGTATAACCAGTTAGCTGAAGAGACCAAATCTGAGTCACTATTATGGCACCTTCCCTCAAGAAGACCAATCAGCCATTTGATGGCAAGGAGATTACACTGGATGCCCTCCACCCTGGAAGGAACACCAATTCTTAATGAGTACCATTGACATGTATCCTCGGAATAGGCTTGCCTTTCTCACCTTAGTAGGCATCACTACCTAAGAACTCACAGAGTGTTTTCTGCACCAACAGGATCCCACATGGTATTGTGGCAGATCAAGGGACCAACTTTACAAAAAAGCAGGTTCAGTAGTAGGGCCATGCCCATGCTATCCACTAATCCTATAACATACTGCACAGTCTAAATGCTGCTGGCCTTTAGGGTGATGGAGTAGCTCTCAATAAATCAATTGAAACACCAGCTTGAGACCATTTCTTACAGGGATGTGATACCATCTTTTAGGATATAGTATATAACCTAAGTCAATGACCATTATATGGTACTAAGCCCTCAATAAGTATAATATATATATGTCTCTGAGAACCAAGGGTGAAAGTAAGAACCGCCTTGCTTACCATTACCCTCAATGACCCACTTGGGCAATATGTGTTTCCTATCTCCACAATTTCAGACTCTGTGGATACATTCATTTTCTATTTCTGCTGTAAAAATTATCACAAACATGGCAGAATAAAACAACACAAATTATTATCTCATAGTTTTGTAGGTAAGAAGTCTTGTTTGGCTTTCTCTGCTTAGGGTCTCCCAAAACAAAAATTGCGGTGCCAGCCAACCTGGGGTCTTATCTGGAGGCTCTGGGGTAGAATCTACAAATGAGCTTTTCAGGTTGTTGGCAGAATTCAGTTCTTTATGGTTGTAGAGTTGAAATCCTTATTTCATTGCTGGCTGTCAGCTGGAAACCATTTTCAACTCCTTAAGGCTGTCCACATTCCTTGTCATGTTGCCTCCTCTATCTTAAAACCAGCAACAGCACAATGAGTCCTTCTCGTGCTTCAAACCTCTGACTTCCTCTTCTACCACCTAAAGAATATTGTCCTGCTTCTAAGGGTTCATGTGATTAGGTTGTGCCCAATTGAATATCCAGGATAATTTTCCTATTTAAGAGTAACTGATTAGTAACCTTAATTACATCTGCAAAGTCCCACTTGTCATATTAAATAACATAGTCACAGATAATAGCAATTAGAGCATGGATATTTTTAGGGGTCAAGCAGCCCTGGTTCCCAGGGACATAGTAAAAACCTCATTGAACTTTAAGCTACAGCTGCCCTCCAGTTACTTTAGGCTCCTTGCACCAAGAAACCAGCAGGCAAGAAAATTAGTTACCATACTGGCAGGGGAATTCAACCTTCATTATCTGGAGGAGGTAGGACTACTATTACTAATGGGGACAGGGAAGAATACATTTGAGCACCCTGTTGATCCACTGCTTCATTGTACTCCCCTGATGATTTTGATAATGAACAGACAAGGGCAGAAGTCACAGACTGAGAAAAGCATAGTGGCATGGAACTCATATCGCTTGGGGATGAAAGTGTATTATTCTGCTCAGGCTGCCATAAAAAAATATCATAGACTGGTAGCTTAAACAACATAGTGATTTATTTGTCACAGTTCTGAAGGTTAGAAGTCCCATATCAAGGTCTGTCAGAGTTCAGTTTCTGGTGAGAGCCCTCTTCCTGGCTTATAGATAGCTACTTTGTCCTCATTTGGCCTTTGCTTGGCACATGCACATAGAGAGGTAGAAAGAGACCTCTCTCTCTCCCTTTTCCTCTTCTTATAAGGCCACCAATCCTATCAGATTAGGGCCCCATCCTATAACCTCATTTAACCTTAATTACCTCCTTAAAGGCCCTAATCTCCAATATAGGCACACTGGGGGGTTCAGGCTTTAACATATGAATTTGGGGGGAATAAAATTCAATTCATAGTAGAGGTTATGAGTCATCTCGCCAATTATGTCCTCTGGACAAGCAGGGAACTAGCTGAGGGTGAGGGGCTCTAGAAAATATAGAAGAGAAGGGAGATAAGAAGTATCAGTTGTGGTTTGAAGATAGCTATAGCAACAAGAGCTTGTACCACTAACCTTCCTTTTTTAAGTTTTTCAAAGAAAAGAGATTGTGGTGGTGTTTTCTCAGACTCTACGTCCGACAACAATTACATGTTTTTTTTCCAACACCAAAGTGAATTCTCTGGCACTACCTGGGTGTGCAACAATTCAATTTAATTCTGACACTGAACCAGTTTGCAGGGCAGAAATTGAGACACAGATGTAGAGAACAAATGTATGGATACCAAGGGGGGGAAGTGGTGGTGGGTGGGTGGTGTGATGAACTGGGAGATTGGGATTGACATGTGTACACTAATATGTATAAAATAGATAACTAATAAGAACCTGCTGTATAAAAAAATAAATAAAATTCAAAAAAAAATTCTGACACTGACATTGGAAGTTAGCACAGACCCCACAGGTTAAGAGCTCAGTCCTACATGACTGCCCCCACTTCAGATGTCATTCACAAGTTCCAGGGGCCACCCATACTTCTAACTGGCTATAAATTCTAGGGTTCCCACAACTGTTTCCTGAGGTTTAATCATTCACTAGACCAACTCACAGAACTCAGGAAAACACTAATGTTTATCAGTTTATTATAAAGGATACCATTTGGGAACAGCCAAATGTAATAAATCCATCGGGCAAGGTATGGCAGGAGAGGGCACAGAGCTTGCACGCCCTCTCCAGGTGTGCCATTTCCCAGCACTTCAATGTGTTCAATAATTCAGAAGCTCTCTGAACCTCATTGTTCAAGAATTTTGATAGAAAATCTCCAGCCCCTCCTCACCTCTCCAGATTTCAGGGCATGGGTCTGAAAGTTCTAACCCTCTAATCTCATGTTTAGTCTTTCTCATGGCCAGTTCCCAGACTAAAGCTATCTTGGTGCCCCACTGAGAGTCACTTCATTAGCATAAACTCAGGTGTTGTCTGTGGTTGAAAGGGGTTCATTATAAATAACAAAGGATATCCCTGTCACTAAGGAAATTCTAAGAGTTTGGGGAGACCTGTGACAGAAACTGGGTACAAACACCATACATATTTTGTATTATACCAATAAAACCAACTGGCATGCTGGAGGAGCTTTTCCCAGATGGGCAAAAATCATATGAAACAAGTGAATTCAAGCAGCCCAAGGGATAGACTGTAGTTGATTCTGTGATGAGCCTTTATATCCCTTCCCCCTAGCTGCCAGAAGTGTTGTTACTGAAGACCCATAGCTGAGTCCCTCTATAAGGATTGTCCTCAGTCAAGAGCTATCTTGTCTGGGTTATAGCCCCTCCCCAGGGGCAACCTTCATATAATCACCGGTCTATTCAGGGTCCAACATCCTGATCACTTTGGCTCCATTGAAGACAACTCTGAAGGACATCCTAGTTATAGAGCTGCCCATAGAATTAGCTATGGAGACTCTGCATTGCAGTTTAATTTCTCCCTCTGCCCAATTCTGCTTTTCTCACAGACTTACAGGTGTCATTCCTGAGATCACTGCTTAAGAAATCTGCAGGGACTTCCCTGGTGGCGCAGTGGTTAAGAATCTGCCTTGCAATGCAGGGAACATGGGTTTGAGCCCTGGTAAGGGAGATCCCACATGCCGCGGAGCACCTAAGCCCATGCGCCACAACTCCTGAGCCTGCACTCTAGAGCCCATGAGCCACAACTACTGAGCCCACGTGCTGCAACTACTGAAGCCTGCATGCCTAGAGCCCATGCTCCACCGCAAGAGAAGCCACCACAATGAGAAGCCCATGCACTGCAGCGAAGAGTAGCCCCAGCTCGCCACAACCAGAGAAAGTCCATGTGCAGCAATGAAGACCCAACACAGCCAAAAATAAATAAATAAATAAATAAATAAATATTTTTTTTTAAAAAAGAAATCTGTATACACATCTCTGGCTCCCAGTCTGTTTACTGAGGAGCCCAGGAAGCACCAATTGGAAAGTGGAGAAATGAGACAGGGAAGAGAAGAAAGCCAATACAGGGTACATTCATTAGCAGGTTACTCCTGAGCACAGCTGAGGCCCATCCAGCTGAAGGAGAATTCTGAGAAACTGTAGAACATGCCTTAATGCTGTCCTGTTCAAGAAGTGAGGAAATGGGGGTATTTAATCACTCATTCCTACCAGTTATTTGTTAAAGGCTGTTCTCGGGGGTGCTAAATTCCAGGGGCAGCCTGCTGAAGTTAGAGGTGGAACACACACCTGTGGCCAGAGAAAGTCCTCAAGCAGAAAGTCACATGCCTTAAGAAATACTAAAACTGAGCCCCGGGGCATTCCAACACTTAAGATATTTGGAAGGTAAGGATGATCCAGAAAAGTATGCCAAGAAAGAGCAGTCAATAAATAGGGAGATATAAAGAAGGAAAAATGTTTTTTCCTTCTACCCTTCTAGGCTCTTGGCTGGGTCTCTGTAACAAAAGACAGATTAACAAAAGAAAAACAAACAAAAGTTTATTAACATATATAGCTCATATATAGAGGAGAAACTCAGGGATGGGATGAGTAATTTAAAGGAATAGCTAGGGCTTGGGTTTATATTGTATCTTAATGAAAGATAAGTTTTTAGAGAAGTGACAAGACAAAGAAAAAAAACCTGACTCTTAAGGGAGGCAAATTGTGGAAGGCAAATATATGAGAAACTAATGGTAGATCAAGCCTAGTTAGTAAAGTTTGGTATACCCCTGGTACTTTCTTTAAGCTAAGGGTCTAAAATTTTCTCCAGCGATTAAATTTTGTCCTCCCTGGTAGAGAGGGGAGAAGGAACACCTTTGTAAATTTGTGTCCTCCTTTGAGGCAAATACGGGAAGGCAGAGAGGTTTTCCTGTATCTGCTTCTTCTCAGTTACAGTCAGCTCAAAATAATCTTTATGCCAAAGTGACATATTTTAGTGTGGCAAATTCTGCTACCCTTCAGAGACAACAAAGAGAGAACATTTTCCCAAAAGCCAAGGAGGAAGTAATCAAATTATGTCAAATGCAGCTCATGGGTGAGTAATATGAGGACTGAGAATTGAGTGTAGGATTTAGGAACATGGAGATCATTGGTAAACTTGTCAAGAGTTCCTTCAAAAGAGTGGTGGAAATGAAAACCTGACTGGAGTTCAAGAGAGAACAGAAGAGGATGAAGTAGACAGTGACAACTGACAATTTTAGGGTAGTTTTGTTAAAGGGGGGAGCAAAGAAAGGTAATAGTAGCTTGAAGGGATATAGCATCAAGAGAGATTGTGTCAAGGTAGGAAATGTTGTCACATATGTACATACTGTTGGGAATGATACAGTAATGATGAAAAAACAGATGAAACAAGGAAGGAAAGAGATACTTGCATAGTCCTTGAGCTGATAAGGAGGAATGAAAGTGAGTGTACAAGGAAAGGGGCTGTCCTCTACATATGTTAACTGCGTTCACATCACTTTCATGAAATACCAGATGGTGAAATCCAACAAATTAAAGCCACCTTTACTTGACTTTACTCTGCATTCTTGATGAGTTTTTGTTTCCTGGTTCTGAATGTCAGACTTGGCCTTGTCCCACTTTTTTTTGGCCTTAATTTCCCCACAACTGCACTGATTGACCCTTATAGTCTATAGTAGAGGACCAATCTTGTCCATAATACAGAGGAAATGAAGATTTTCTAGCCCATCACTTAGTTGTGAGTGATCTTTCCACTTGTGCAGCCTAAGCCTATTCTGAAAACAAGCTTCTGCTCTTTCTTTGTAACCGAATGCAGGTTCGGCCACTCGCCACTCAGCAGCCAATAAATTGAGGGGCAAACTTTGGTAGAGAAAAAACATATTTTATTCAGAAAAGCCAACAATATGGGGAGAAGGTGGACTTATGTCCAGAGACCAACTCCAAAGATTCTGCTCAGCCATGACAATTTTTAAAGGGAAAAAGGGAAACAATCTCAGTTAATCATTAAGGCAGGAGGTCAGATTCTTCATCCTTTTTCCATTGCGTGCAGGCCTGCTGACTTCTCTCAGTCTTCCTTGGGATGCTGTCTTGCTTGCATGGTCCATCTGCTATTAGATGTTCTCTTGCCTGCGTGGTCCACCTGCAAATTTACTAAGGGAAAGCTAGAGGTAGAGAGTCAATCATTCTTTAACTACTTAATTCTTCATTCTTATTCCTTCTAATCCAGGAAAGGAATCAACAGGTTAAGTAAGGTTTTGTGTACATTTAGAAAAGCAGAAATCAGGAGCTACGTTAAATGTTGCCTAATGATCTCATCTTTATGGTAAAGGTCTAAGGAAAACAGGGATGAACAAACAGAAAAGGGACAAAAGAGCTGCTTACACTTTGAGTTTCTGTTTTGTTAATATGCCTAATATTTAGATCTCTACAGGACTGGGACCCTCTTTTTCTTAACAGTAATGCCCATCCCTGGGATTTGCCTGCTTCCCCTAAACCCTAGCTTTGTAGCTAGAACCCTTATACATTCTGGCAGATTTCCTGGAATGCCGTCAACCTTCTAGCTTCTTTGATCTTCCAATGTAACTCGCATCAATGTATTTTGATCATCTGTTGGTATATCCCATTAACTCATGTTTGAATCCCTCTCCCATTCTCTCTCTTTTTCTCCGTTACTGAGTCTTTTTCTGGGAATACAATGCTATATTTTGCTATATTTTGTGTATAATACAATGCTATATTTTGTGTATATTTGACCTCCATCCTTGGAGGTCTGGCAGAACCTGAAGCTGACTCAGTTGCCTGAAGGTCTAGGCATCCCACAGTCTGTCCTAAACCACTGTAGTTACCTGAGCCATGCTTGGCTATGTCATGAAAAATTACTCTGAAATTATTGTGATGTACTAATAAAATATATTCAATGGTACATTTTAGTAGGAAAGCTAAGTCTGAAACTACCACTCAAATTCTGCTATCATTTTCATTTTTCTGCCAAAACAGTTAAACATAGCCCAAACTATTCCTCTGCCATGAACCCATTGGCTTCATTCTGTGCATATCAAATATATTCAGTAATCTTTATCATCTTGTTCATGTGGAAATAAATAGCGGCTGAGTAACTGGTTTAGAGGTTAGGTCAACAGTCCCAGTTGTGATTATAAATACAGTGTGGGGCTTTCTGTGAATCTCCTCTTCCCTCTGCCCTTTAACCGGGCTACATTTAAATTTGCCTTGTTCACTAGTAATCCACTTAAAAAACTGAACACTATGCTTCTTGAACTTGACTGTCATATTGAATAGTTCTAGTTCCAATCCTTTGTACTCTTTAAATCACAAAGTAGTGTCATTCCATTTGCTTGTAAATCTTTTACATTATTTCAGTTTTGACTACCTTCAAAATAGAAATGTCCTTCTTTTTCCTCAAATTGAGATATTCCTTTTCTGTTCAGCAACACTACTTTCATTTAACAATTAAAGCGTGGATGAACTGAGACTAGGAACAACTGAACAAAGTTGCTGCTATGCTCAAGATGTTTTAAAAATTTATAGACAGCAATAAAGGTCTTCACAATGAAAAATGTATGCAAATCTGATTAGCTCTCTTAAAAAGGGAGCTGAAAGCCAGAATATCAACACACAAAGGTCTTGCCAGTAGCAAGTCATCTACATTGTTAATTACCAAGCTCATTCTGGAAACTGAGCCATGATATCAATGAGATCAATGAGCTCAGTGGGCTCTTAAATACTCAGCAAATAGCTCTTTACCTTAAATATAATCTTTGGGATTAATCTGAATAATTTACCAAAGCATACAGTTAAGTGTGAGTCTATTCTACCAGGAAACAATAGGAAAAAAATTAATTTTATCTTTTTGGCTTACTTTTTAAATCCACAAACAATTGGAAAACATCTTCTCATTGATTAAAAGAAGCAATAGCAAACTAGATCTCAAAACATAAAAGTCCAAATTCTGTCTTTTGAAAGGATTTTGATGGGAATCAGAATATGCCGCCCCCAAATGTGCCACTTTGGCAAATGGATTATTTTGCCAAATAGGGGAGAGAAACTCATCACCAAAGACAGGAATTGATGTCAAGGTAAGTGTGCATAAACAGTGCTTACCAAAATAACCATTATCTTCTGTCAGTTACCCTATGTATTTCCTAGCAATTTTCCCACAAATTATCATCACTAGAAGCCCAAATCCCCTTTTCCTTGTCTAGTCACTCCTCTACAATTTATTGTCCTTTGTTAAAATGGTATATAAGCTCTTGAGTGTATCCACATCTTTGGGTTTTTAATTCTTTTCTGTGAAACCCCCAGGCACATAAAGATATTAACATCAATCAAAATTGCATGCCTTTTATTCTGTTAATCTGTGTTTCATCAGTTTAATTTGCAGGCCTGAGCCATTTATCCTAAAAGGGTAGAGAGAAGGTTTTTCCTCTCCTACAATCTACAATGGCAAGCTTCATCTTTCTACAAGAAAGGGGGGTAAGTAATATTGTCAGTCTCTGGTCATCTTTAGTTACATAAAAAGCCAAACTTTCTCAAAGGAAATTACTAGAACCATTACTTATTACCTGCTCTCTTGAAAACTTTTAGTTGATAACAGAGCCATTATATGGCACTGAATCCTACAACTCTGTTCAAAGTATTTGTGATTATACATACATTCTTACTATAGCATCTACTCATGTACTCTTCTGTTATTAAATATTTATTGAGCTCCTATTTGATGCTACCTGCTGAATAACAGACATAGTACTTGCCCTTATGGAATTTATAGTAAGACAGACATGAAACAACTTATCACAAGGTGATAAGTGTTAGAGTGTTATGGTATCAAATAAAAAACAAACCTGGACTTGGGGAAGAAGAGACTGTATTTGAAAGGATTATTGAAAGAGGGACAACAAGGACTATTGCAATGGGGGAGGAGGGCAATTACAATAGGGAGTCTGGTCTGAATGCTGCAAGTGTCTCAAAGGTCAAGCAGAAAAGAGCTTTTCTTCTATAGGGAGAGGAGAACAAAGCTAGAAAAAAGTGAGTGTGGGGGAATGGGAAGAATGGATGGAACTGTCATGATCAGGCTGTAGCTCATGACAAAGACGCTCTCCTTGATCAAACTCTAGTCAGGTTCCTCTGAGCCCTCTTCTCAAGTAGCCTTCAACTTTGGCCTATGAGAGCTGCAGACTCTCTGCACAAATGATTTCAGCTACCTACAAGACTCAGAGACTGTAACAAACACTAGCATTTTTTTCTAACAGCTCAAGGCAGCACCCCTAGGATGATGACCCAACCCCCTTAAGTTCTTATCTGCGAAAAAGTCACAGGTGCAAAAAATATGCACTCTCTGTTCTGGCCAAAACCTGACTATAGCCCCCACCCCCACTTTCCCTTAGAAGCATTTACCTTAAAAACTTAGACTTATAAATCCTTCTTCTCTCCCTTTGAGTTGTATATGTATCTCCTACAAACTAAGAGTGTCTTTCTCAAGGACCTAAGGGCCTCTCCTTTGAAAGTAATCATCAGGAAGGCTAGGGCCCCTGTCTCCTAGTCTCTGTGGGAGGGTAGGAGCCTAACTTTGATAAGTGCACTTAGCAGGCACAGGTGGCCTAATCACATTAAAGTGATCAATGCCCTTACCTGCTTCTTGCAATTTTTCACTTCCCTGACTCTGCTCAAGCATCCCACACATTTCCCCTTCCTATTTCTTCAATTTCCCTTTGAAATGCTCAGTTACTTCTGCACAGATCAGATTTGAGCTCAGGTTACACTGGGGTCTCTCTCCTACTTCAGTGGGACTGTTAAATAAAATCTATCTTTACTGCCTTTAATTAGTGTCTGGCTTTGTTTTTCTTTAGTAATCAGAGACTGTTTTACCCTGAGGTCAGCCTATTCTCAGGAGGGGCCACTAAGAGAAGGTTGTATGCTGGCTTGGGCTGAGAGTGAGTCATAGTGGAGGAGCCTGCGGAAAGGAGAGAAGCTTAACTAAAGTTTGATCAGGTCAGATGAATGGGCATTTTGTTCCAATTAATTAGTGGGGACAAATAGTTCAGCTAATCATTTATGAGACAAAAAATGGGAATTTGGAAGGCCTCTGTTTTGTCCTAGGTAAATGACAAGGAGATCTGTGAGTCTTACCTAACTCATGTAGGATGGATGGCCCTTTGCAATAAGCCAATTCACAAAAGGGTGGTGGGATTTCTTAATTGTTGCTGCCTTCCAGGAGCACAAGGCTCAGGTAACATTCACTACCATTAGTGGGAAGACACTGCAGAACACCAATCCTTGTTCAAGGGTTAGAAAAAAACCACCCAGTCCAGTTATATATAAGTTCCTTCCTGAGTGATGTGTTGGAAGAAGCCAGGTAAATGGTACTTGGGTAGAAAATATTAGCCTGTGATGATACAGATTAATGCCTGTGCGAGGAATTTCAAGTTCATCCTTCTTGCAACAAAAAGAGTACAAAAAGTGAGAGAACTGAGTAATGTGGTGACAATGGTGAATTTTACCTGAGCCCTGTGCTCCTGAAGAACAGGGAAGACTGAGAAACTACCTCACCCTTTGTGTTCCAGGAAATGGTTTAGTACAAAGAATCTCCTTTTGCTATATGACTTAGATACGACTCACTGACTCCTCTTATTTATATATAATGAGGTCAGACATGGACCTTCCAAATTCTCTTTCTTTGCCTCATAACTACTTTGCTGAACTCTTTTGTCCCCACTGGTGAATGGGAACAATATACTTATTAACCAAATTTTGGTTAAGATTCTGTTCTTCCCCCAGATCACTGAACTTGACCTATCTGCAGCCTGTGCTGAAATACAGCCTTCTCAGCCTTCCAAGAACAGGCTGACCTCAGGATAAAATATTCTCTGATCTACTTACTATCCCACAGGGCCACTCTTTCATCCAACTTCCCCACACTTGGTTCATTCTAGCTCTGTTTGCTCTTATATAAAATTTTTTGCTTAATTCTTGAGACTTGAAGATCTTATGCAGTAGTTCTCTCTATTACAATAGATCCTTTGTCCCTTGCAATAATGTTTTGAATAAAATCTCTCCTTACTGAGTTCCAATTTGGTTTTTATTTGACAGTGGGGAGAGAGGTAGGCAAGGGACAGATCACAGAGCCTTGCTATCTCAGACAATGGCAAAGCATTGAAGGTTTTAAAAAAGAGAGTGATAAGGTCAGATTTTCATAATAAAAATCCTTCAGGCCTAAGGGGGGAGAGGAGATTTCTGCCTTGGTCACTTGCTTGGTTGATGGGACTTTCTGTGAGGAGAGAGAAGACTGGGGCAGGAGGAGGTGATTTTGTTCAAAACACTCATTTTGAACATGCTGAATTTGAGGTGATCTGGAGATGTTCAGTTAGAGCACTTCCCCAGTGATTTTAGGAGGTTCCATAAATGAACCTATCAGCTCTAATCCCTCCCTTTCTCTAGGATCCACTGTGAACATCCTATGTCCATTAGTACACTTGATAAAGCTCCTCCACTGCAACTGCTCATCATGTACATGCCAGGGCAGCTACTTTCAGATCTTCCCAACACTTGCAATGAGCCACACAAAACTTTGGGTGCTGAGAGCATCTTCTTCTCAAATCTCTGCCAAAGTTTTCATCTGAAACTACTTCTTTGTGCCAGAATCTTACATAGGCTCTTTTAAACAGGTCTGTCTACTTCTAGCCCTGTCTCCTTTAACTATTCAATTATGCATTCAATCTACTATGTGCCCAACAATGTGTCAGGTGTCAGCGATACAACAGTGAAGAAGACAGATGTGGTCCTTGGCTTTTGTGGAGCTTATAATCTAGCGATATGATAACCCAAATAACAGAGGCTTAAGTGCCTTACAGGATTTATTCTTATCCTTAACCACTACTGCCAGTTAAGGACTATTATGATTCTCATTTTACAAACCTAAACTCATTAAGTTGCTCACTCAGAGTCACAGAGTTAGTGAGGGAAGAACCAGGGTTTAAGCCCTGGACTATCTGACTATATAGCCCATGCTCTTGACTCCTAATAGGTCCCCTCAAAACAAATCCACAGGGCTGGACAGTTTATAGAGATCAGATCTACCAGCCTCCTCACCCACCTTACTCTTCTATGAACCCCTTTGCATGAATTCAGTGTCCCTCTCTGAGACCTGCTTCCCACCCCACATTAAGAGCTTAGGTATATATCAAGGTATAAACATAAGTCAGGGTAGACAAGGTAGGCAGAAAGGAGATACTCTGCGTACTAAGAGCATCTGTGAAAAGCTTCATAGGCCAAAAATCCTTTCATACCATTCTAAACAAAAACCTTTCTGATGATAATCACCTAGTGAAATACCTTTGAGACTGGTGCCTGCAAATGCGCCATACCTTTTAACTAAAAATTGATAATCAACTTGCTCTAAAGAGAGCTCTTCTTGCCCACTGGAAGTCTCTTTGGTTATAAACAAGATCTAAAATGAAAGGTTATGAAGGCAGTAGGATTAGGGATTTTATTTGAGTTTGGGATGTCCCTGGCAATAGGGGTTCTCAGCAAGTCCCCACACAAGGGCTGGAATTTGAATGGTCCTCCACATTCAAAGGAACCAGTGGGCTCTACTCACTATTTTGTGGCTTTTGAATTGTTTCTCTGATTGTGAGGATTGGTGTATGCTGAGCCACCCCTGCTTTTTCATTTGGGCTCCTCTGTGATAAGCAGTACACTTCTGAGTGGTGGATGACATGTAAAACACTCTCCCTGTGCCTCTCTGTGATAGACACTGGAACAATGAACTCTACCCTATGGAGTAAACCCTCAACCTGTTCAGGGTTCTAGCCAGTGCTGCAGTTTTCATTACAATTTACTTTCTAGCATGATAGAGTAAGATATTTTAAAGTCTAAAATGTTTGATTGCCTTTAGATTATATTCTCTTCCATGAAATTCCATTCTGTTTGGAACCAGAGTCTAGGGTTTCTTCTTTTGTTGTTATCCTCCAAATATTGTCTAGCATACAGTGTTGATGAAAGGTCTCTCTGCACAGGGTAAAAGCAGCCAGGTGAGGGAAGAAAAACCTGCCAATGAATTGATGTTTTAGACTCTACTGACCATAGGGCACTACTTGATACTTAACAGAACTGACCGATTCACACACCTACTAAATCACTGTGTAGTCATAGTCTATGCTGTCCAATACCATAGCTGTGTGGCTATTTTAAGTTTAGACTAAAGTTAAATGAAATTAAAGTTTTAGTCCCTCAATCACACTAGCCCCATTTCAAGTGTTCAATAGTCACAGGTAGCTAGTGGCTATTGCATATTGGACAGTGCAGACATATAACATTTCCATTGTCACAGAAAATTCTATTGGGCAGTGCTGGTCTTGAGGATAAAGCTACTGTTGCTTTATTGAGATAATTCAATGCAGTACAACTACTCTGGGCAAATGGTAGTTTCAACTCTTAAGGAGGTAATATTTCCCTGAAACAGATATGTGTACAGCCACAGACTATAACGTGAGGCAAAGGTGCTAAGTGTTCTAATTATCGGACTGAGGAGAGAGTCATTCTGACTCAGGTGAGGGGAAAGGCTTATTGTTGCAGGCCGCAACTAAGCTGGTTTCTCAAAAAGGGTCAGATGGAAACAGTCAGAAATTGACCAGTGGCTGGTGGGAGGACTGGGGAGGACTAGAAGAACCATATCAGTGGAATGTGAGCAAAGAGTACAAAGGTGGAAAGTTTTGAACCTGCGTGGGCAAGTGTAAGTGTTGTATTGGTTGCCGACATGTGCTTGTTGAGTTCATATTTCAAAGTCTAATTCTTTCAATTCCTTTATAAAACTCTGAAGTTAAGATTATTTTCATATTCATGATGAAATTGCCTTTTTGACTTCCCTTGTGATTTGAAGATAAGGTTGCAATCTAACTATTGCTGCCGGGCTAATATTTCTTTTATATATATCTCTATAAACCAGAAATTCAATTTATTAATTTATAAGACACATAACTATCAACTGTCCATGTGTTGGTGTCTGCTGAGCAGTATATTCTATTCCTATAGGCAAATTTATAAGAGAAGTCAAATTATAAGCACAAGACTGCTTGGAGAGCCTGGAATCTAAGCAAGGGAGTCAGTTAGGTATTCCAATAGCTAGTGTCATCCATATATGACAGCCTAATGCAACTATAACCACTATTAGAATACCTAGATCACTGTTTCTTCAGGACAATGTATATCATGCTATTCCTGTTTTCAGAATCTGCAACAGTTTCTTGTCTAACTTAGTAAATCTAAACTCCTCTACCTGGCATTTAAGGCCGTACTTAATCAAATGACATCTTATTTTGTTGAATTTACACCCCATTAGGATATATAACATAACAAAACAATTATAATGCAGTCGTTTTGATGTGCCCATTTTAACACAGTCATTTTGATGCTAAGACCTTTTGTTGATGCTGCCTGAGCAAGATTGTTTTCACATAGACATATATGACAGATTCTAAAACAAAAACTATTAAACTGTCAGCTTTTTTAAATGACCAAATATGGAACGTAACATCTGTGACCCCCAACTTGTTCCCAATTTTTTTCTGTATCCACCTAAGTACATTCTACTCTGAGTCCCCATGCCTTCCTCAGTAAATGCTCAGTACGTATTTGTTAAGTAAATTAATGACTGAATGTTAGCCAATCATTATGTTATTCTGTACAGTTGTTATAGCTCTCCATCTTTTCAGAGTGAAAAGACTTTCCTTTAACATGGATCTTATTGTAAGTAGCTTCTAAAGGTGCTTTCCTCTGCTTACCTTATTTAGATGTCTTGTGGTCATTTTTAATCCCTCTGTATGCAGTACAGTAATAATCCATCAAACAGCCTGGTTTCCAACCAGTCAGCCAACCACTCCGGGAACCACTGGAGGTATCCAAGCATTTTTTTCTAGTAGTATTAATGTTTAAAATATGGCAATGCTTAGCTTATGTTGTTCCTAGCATGAATTAAGATTCATGACATTTAATTAAATGACATCACCATCATAGTATTTCACTCTAAAGCAATTCTCTTCCTTTTATTCATTCTGATGAGGTTTTATTGTAAATAGGAGCAAATTGTCTTTATAAAGATCAATCAACAGCTTGCTACTTGCTAAATCCAATGCAGTCTTTCATACATTATCTTCCTTTGCCCTCATGTAGTACTTGAAACTTTCTTGTATCACTCCTCTCCTGAGTTTCATGTTATCATGTTCTACTAGTTTTCCTTCATCCTTTATGATTTTTCTTTCTTTGTCATCTGCAGTCTTCTATTTTTTGAGCCATTCTTTTCATGATAGTGACCCCAAGCATCTCAAAGGCACCTCACACTCATGCTGAAAACTAAACTCATGTATTCCATCCCACTTCCATAAACCTGACCTTCATTCAACATTCTTTAGCACCTGCCCCCAGAAAATGTTATCGCTTTTTACCTAGTTTTACAAGCCCAGCAAATCGGAAGCCAATCTTGCCTCCTCTCTCTTCTTCACTTCTACATGTTATTCATCATCAAATCCTGCCAACTATACCTCCTAAATGTCATTTTTCTCCATTTTTGCCATTACCATCCTAGTTTACTCCATCATCACCATCTCTCACATGTACAGCATCCTAAGTGGTCTCCTTGAATCTAGTCTTGCCTTCTTCTAATCCATTTCTTAAATTGTTGTCAACTTTTTTTTTTCAAATAAAATCTGATCATGTTACTTCCCTATTTAAGACCCTTCTGTAATTACTCATTGCTCTTCGAATAAAGGCCAAAATCCTTAAGATATCTAGAAAAGCTCTCCATGATCTGGATTTTGTCTCACTCTCCAGTTTCATCTCAGGCCATTCTTTCCTTTGCTTTTACCAGGTCTCTTGAATATGAGGATTTATGTCTTCTATCTCTTCTGGAAAATTCATAACCATTATTGCTCTGAATATTGCCTCTGCCCATACTCATTATTCTTTCCTGCTGAGATTTCTATTAAACATACTTTGGGCATTTTTAATGTATCCTTAACCTCTCCTATTAATCTTTGTCTCCTAAAGCTGTGTTCTGGATTACTTCCTCTAGGTCTGCCACTTATTAATTTTGTTAACTTTTGCTCATGATGGTTTGTGTATTGGTGTGCTTTGTGATTTTGGATTGTGAATTTGTGTATGGTAGGGTTTTTATTTTTGCAATTCTTTGTGGCAATCATGAAATGAGTGTGTGTCCTTCTGGAGACATTTAGTATTTGTGTTTGCCTCTGACAGCTTCCTCAGAAATGTCACACAGTGGGGTCACTTCTTATGTTAATTTATTAGCTTTGGTGTCCCTAGAATATGTAGGTAGTGGAAAGCTTGTATGATGGAAAATCTGTGGTAACTAATTTTCAAGGAGAAAAAAATTTTATAATCTAGAACCCAGGATAATATAGACAGACTTCCTTTTTTAATAGGTTTATTTTTTCCTAGTTCTTCCTTACCCTTAGGGTGTAGACTACAGAGGATCTTGGTTTTTAAATAGAGTCTAGGTTTCAAATTCCCACTTCTTACAGACCCAAGACCTTCTCACCCCTATATAGCCATTAAACCCCAAGTCCCATTTTTGAAGAACAGCGAATACTCTCAGATCCACTAAAGTGTAAACTTACTCATACATTTTTTCAATAAATATTTATTAAATGCCTGCTATGCCAAACATTATTATACATACTGTAGATACTGTAGATTTACCACTCCTATTTTGAAATTTCTATTTGGAGCCTATTAAGCAAAAGAAATATCAAAAACTTAAAAATTAAGTGATAGTATAGCTATTTTCTCATTCAGTGTCATACTGGAGCATTGGATAAAGGGCTCAAGAAAGGACTATTTAATACTTTAGGAGAAGGTACTTCATTTGACATAATATTTACTATTCACTAGGGCCCAGAATCTGAAAAGTTTCAGGTAAACTTATTAGGTTTTGTCTAGTAGATGTGCAAATCATTCCTATCAGGTAAAAAAAATAATAATAATAATCTTAAAGAGCATAGTCTTTTGTATCTAATATGCCTTTCCTAGTGGACTATTAAAACCCCTATTCCTCTAATTATCCTTTAACCCAACTTTACCTTCCTGCTTATTCTCTTGTTAATGAATTAAATCTTTGACACATCCTCACTTTATATTTGTATGAGAAACATGTTTATAACTTTTTATAATTCACATGTTTACAGGCCCCCAACAATTTTCTTTACTGCAAGTTCTGATATGCTTATAAAAGGACGCTTGCTATATTCTCTCCAGCGTTACCAAATGTTTAAAAGTAGGAGGTTTTCTGTTCATTTAACCTCCCATATCTATAGAAAAAAAAACACACCTCCTCCTCTGTGCTTTAAGCACACTGGCCTTCTTTCATTTCTGCAGAGTTCTGCCATTTCTCTGCCCTCTAGGACTTTGCAGCAACTTTTTCTCTCCCTGGAATTCCCCCTTTAATCCCTGTTTCCTTTTGCTTAGTTAACCTCTACTCTTCCTTCAAACCTCAAAAGTTATCTCCTTAGGAATCTTTCTTTGACTTCCTTCAGCCCCTAAAAACTATTTCAGATCCCTCTGCTATTGGGTTATTTTTTAGGACCCTGTACAGTTTCTTCACAGGCACTTATCAAAATTCCAGTTTATTAAGTAATTTGTTGTCTGACATCTATCTCCACACACAAGATTGTAATGCAGCTTCAGATTAATAAGAATAGAGACTGTGTCTCTTTTCTTATAATTTTCTTCCTAGGTGCTATCACACCTCTTTGTTAGTACCTCTTTGTTAAGAATTTGTTTGGTGAATTAACAAATCTTCATTACCTTCTTCCTCCCCACGTGACCCAATCATGCCCATGACTTCAATTAACATCTATGTTGATAATTCCCAAATCTGTACTTATAGGTTATGCCTCACTCCATAGTTCCAGGTTCATATTTCCAATTGTTTCTTAAAGACCTGTAGCTGATTATAGTATAGGTACTTAAACTCAACTGATTCAAAAGTTAATTCACTGTCATTTCCTATAGATCTGTCTTTCCATTTCTTATTGAACCACCTTCTACACAGTCATCAACACTGGAAACTCAGAATCAACTTTTATGCCTACTTTTCTTTCACTAACTACAAACAATTAGTCACTAAACCTTGTCAACGCTACCTCCAAGGATCTTGATTACATTTGTCCTTTCTCCATCCCATTGACATTCCCTTAGTTTAACAGTATTCAGTTATTTTTTCTAAAATACTCAGTAATGCAATTCCCCAACTCAAAAACCTTCAATGAAAGAATTTTAAAAATTTAAAAACTATAATGCCTCCACTACCTATAGAATAAAATTCAAGCCTCTTTTCACAACATAAGAAGCTCTTCACAATCTGACTAGACATATTTTTCTATTTTCAACACATTGGTCATCTTTGCTCTCTAGGAACAATATTATTTGTTTATTCTTCAACATATCACATGCTTTCATGCCTCCATGGTTTCTCTCATGTACCCTGTACCTACAAAGCCTTTTCTACTCATTTTTTTCATTTGGCAAAATCATACATATCTTTCAAGGTCCATGCTTTTCTGCAAAAACTTTTTTATTGCCTAACTTGCCAGCTTTCTCCATTCTTCTACAGGCAAAATTAGTTCCTCTATCCTCTCTCTTTTCTTACAGAACTTTTTCTATTGTATTTTGTATATAGCTTGGCAGAAAATGTAATCCAGATCATAGGTGCATAGCCAGAAACAGCTAGGGGCTCAGACACGTTTGGACATGTTCCTATGAACTGATGAGACAGGCTCAGCTGAAGTCTATTTTCTGAGGAGTCTTCCGAAAAATAACTCCAGCTGTGTCCACTGCTGGGATTCAAACATATCTGGGCATGTCAAGCAAGTCTAAGGATCAGCCAAACAAAAACCCATTTAGAAGAAAAAATGAAGAGGCTTCACAAGAGAATTTATCTTTAAAAAAGAAATAAGAAGGCACAATGAACATAACTTACTAATATAGGAATAGTTTGCAAAGGGAAATAGAGATTTTTTTTTAATATAGCACAGCCCCTGTTTTTCAAATCTTCAGGGGCTAGAGGTCTAACATCAGAAGATATAGAAGCAGTGAGCTAATAAAATTTATGTACTGTTAAGAGACAATAGACCCAAAATGGAAACATTTGCACTAAGCCCCACATCAGCAAACCAAGACTTAATACCTAACCTAATTGCAATTTCAACCTCTCCCAGGAATATAATCTCAAACCAATCTATCTGGAATTTCCTGGTCAGCAATGGTGAGGTATTTTGCCTGATAAATACCTTCCACACCCAAAGAAAGATGAGATAATTTGCTCCTTCTTTGTCCCCACCCCCTCTGCCTATAAAAGTCTGCCATTTTGGTCAGTTCTTTGGAGCTTCTTTCTATTTACTAGATGAGATGTTACTCGATTCATGAATTGTTGAATAAAACCAATAAGATCTTTAAAAATTTATTAAGTTGAATTTTGTTTTTTAACAGATTTGGTGGCAGTGGAAGGATCTGAAGTGAACTTCTGATTGCTTCAGGGACAATGAGGAACACAGGTATGGTATTCATGAACCCTTTTCAGTTCTCTGTATTTCTCACCATTTCTGAGGGCTGTGGGTAAGTTTCTCTTGGTTTTGAGCTTCATTCTCTTTGTCTCGAGCTCCTAATCTAATTGACTTTCCAGTCCACAATTCCCCGTTTGTTTGGAATCCCAGTCTAGTTCATAGTCCCCATTTGTTGAGGTGTGCTGTTTCAATCCTTTCTCCAGTCCAAGGTTCCATGATAGATATCATTGGTGGTGCACACAGAGCCTTCTCTTGGCCAGGACATAGTAACATCTATTGGATACTGCCCATATATTAAGGTGAACATATTTGCCTTGTTTTGTGTAGATAAGGGCTATTGCTAATGGGGATCTCAGAATCGAAAAAGCCAGAAAACTTTGTGGGCATGGATCAAGCACTTAAGAGATATTAGAATACTTGCCAACTAACTCAGATTCCCACGTTAGGATAAGTTGGTCATAGAATAGGTTAGTTTGGCACTACGTCACCTGCTAACCTCAAAAATCTTTCAGTATAATGAGGCATACTGTAAAACACCACAGTCTTCAACCCAGTAGCAAATCCCCTTTAGGTATTAGTTTGGCTCTAAGAGACCCAGAAACTTAAAATAATGGGATTTTTAAATTTGAAAGAGTTGAGCATGCCACCTTCAGGCACACCTGCTTATTTTATTTCTAAAAACTGTAGTCCTGGAATCTGTAGGTTGCTACAAAAAATGACAGAATTATACTAAAAACAGCCTAGAGTTACAATGATCATTATGGGGAATGTTCCAATTAGACAAGATCACTCACTTAAGAAGTGCACTTGAAAATAAGGGTTCCCTAATCAACAAGAATGGGATACCTAATTTTTAAAATTTATTTATTTGGATGTGTTGGGTCCTAGTTGTGGCATGCAGGATCTTTTAGTTGTGGCATGAGGGATCTAGTTCCCTCACCAGGGATCAAACCTGGACCCCCTGCATTGGGAGCTCAGAGTCTTAACCACTGGCTCACCAGGGAAGTCCCTGGGATACCTAATTTAATTGGTATGTGGAAGCTTCCAAAAGTTTCAATATTCCAAAATAGCTTCATTGAAAGATTCATTGCAAAAAGGTTAATGAAATAATAAAGAACACACCTAAAACGAAAGACTATAAGACTGACATAACTCCTACTGCTTCACTCTTTTAATTGAGTACTAATTTTACTAATCTTCTCCCTGGAATGTCTTTCCACTCTCAAGAAACTATAAGACCATAAACAAAATTATGCCAATTAGTGGCCTTACAGACACCTCCATATCTACCATCAAAGGAGGGCCCCTCCCAGAGTTGAGGAGACTCTGAGGGATTTCTAGTAAACTGCTATGTTATTCCCTTAAACAGCCAAGGGAAACTAAATTTAAAGTTAATACAAAACCTTGCCATAATAGAGCTACACTTCCTACTTTAAACTCCACTCAGAGCTTGCAGATGGGATCCTGGAAACAGTGGCAAAAGCTGTCTAAGGGTGAGAACTCTTACCAGAGTCAGATCTCTTGAATCTCTGTCTGTAGTATCCAATAAATAGAGGAAAATAAAATATATTTTGCACCCTTTGGTGTTGCCTCTTGAGTCAAAGAGGTTGTTCCATACTGCCAGAAATATTTACTGTTTGTCCCAGCAAGAAACAACACAGTAGCTCTGTGGTCAGAAATTGGCCAAATTACAGGGTCTGATAAAAAAAATTTTTAGCACTTCTCTAAGCTAAAATAAAACTATGTACCCAGAGGGAGGGGGAAAAAAACTTCTAAAGCCCTTGTAAAATGATTTATGGATAAATCAACTTATGATGTCAGTTAAGTTGCAACCTAATTCCTTAAGGAATTAAAAGCAACTGTCCTTATCTTACAAATCTTTGAAAAACCAGAAATGTGGCTCCAGGAACTCTTATCTAGGTCATCTCTTTAAAATACCAACTTTGGGGAGATAATTCTCATCAGAAGAAAAACAAAAGGGGCAAAAGTTATATTGAAATTTAGGCAAATAAAAAATCTTAAGTGTCTTCTTCACAAATATTAATAAAAAACTTTAGCCATCTGAGGAGGGTAGCCCTAAATTATTCCATCTTCCATAAATGTAATTTGGATCCAAACCTCTTTTATAACTATCTGACTTCATGGTTAAAATATTAAAAAAGAAGCTATAATGTATCTGTTTGCATATATCTTTATATTTTTGTGTCTATGTATTAATATATGTGTTGTAGATGTATGGTCTTTTCTACATCTGGATTGTATTATTAAAATTATTCTGTAAAAAAGCTCTATTTAATTGGCCTAAAGAAAATTAAGCACTTATATACAGTACATATTCATAAACTTCCTATAAGTATAATAAAAACAAACCTAAATGCTTTACAGGTTCACATGATCTAAGATAATTTTTAGTAAATAAAAGCTAGTTTAAGTTTCATGGTTTAATTAAAATAGACATATTAAAAATAATGCAGACATATAACTTTTATTCTACCTGGCTTTACTAGTCTAATAAGTTTTGTTATCTCTGTTACAAAACTTGTCAGCAAGAAAAATGATGTGGGTAAGACCTTCAAGATGGTGGAGGAGTAAGACGTGGAGATCACCTTCCTCCCTACAAATACATCTACACGTGGAACTGCTCTTACAGAACACCCACTGAACGCGGGCAGAAGACCTCAGACTTCCAAAAGGGCAAGAAAATCCCCACGTACCTGGGTAGGGCAAAAGAAAAAAGAATAAACAGAGACAAAAGAATAGGGACGGGACCTGCACTTCTGGGAGGGAGCTGTGAAGGAAGAAAAGTTTCCACACACTAGGAAGCCCCCTCACTGGTGGGGACAGGGGTTGGGGAGCTTTGGAGCCACAGAGGATAGTGCAGCAACAGAGGTGCAGAGAGCAAAGTAGAGAGGGTCCTGAACAGAGAATTGATGCCGACCAGCACTCACCAGTTTGAGAGGCTTGTCTGCTCACGCTCTGGGGCAAGTGGGGGCTGGGAACTGAGGCTTGGGCTTCAGAGGTCAGACCCCAGGGAGAGGACTGGGGTTGCCTGCATGAACACAGCCTGAAGGGGGCTAGTGCATCACAGCTAGCCGAGAGGGAGTCTGGGAAAAAGTCTGGACCTGCCTAAGAGGCAAGAGACCATTGTTTTGGTGTGCACAAGGAGAGGGGATTCCTATTCCATGTGCCCACAGATGGCAGGGCACTGCCTAAGTTAGCTCCAGACACAGGTGCGAGCCACGACTATCATCTCAGACCCCAGAGGCAGGCATGGACCATGACCACTGCCACCACTGCCACCAAAAGTCCTGAGTGCAAAAGCAGGTCACTACACACACCCTCCCAGGAGCCTGTGCAGCTAACTACTGCCAGGGTCCCGTGATCCAGGGCCAGCTTCCCCAAGAGAACACACAGCTCACATGAGTCTGTTGCAACTACACATTGACCTCTGCCGCCGCAGTCACTACCTGCAGCCCAGTTATAACTACCATACCCCTCCCTCTCCCCAGCCTGAGTGAGCAAGAGGGCCCTAAACAGACGCTGCTATAACCCCCTCCTGTCAGGTCAGGAAACAGATGCTTGAGGGTGACCTACACACAGAGGCAGGGCCAAAATCAAAGCTGAACCCCAGGAGCTCTGCGAACAAAGAAGAGGAAAGTGAAATCTCTCCCAGCAGCCTCAGGAGCAGCAGATTAAATCCCCGCAACCGGCTTGATGAACCCTGCCTCTGTGGAATACGAGTATACAGGTAGACAATGAGTGTTCCTAAAATGGAGGCAGTGGGCTTTGGGGCCAACTGTGAACTTGGGGTTTGCTTTCTGAGTTTGATCAATTTTTGGTTTTATGTTAATCTTAGTTTAGTTTTTAGTGTTTGTTTACATTTGTTGGTTTGTTTACTGGTATGGATGTGCTCTTCCTTTTTTTTTTTCTTCTCTTTTTGAGAGTGTGTGTGTGTATGTTTCTTTATGTGATTTTGTTTGCTTAGTTTTGCTTTTACCATTTGTTATGGGGTTCTGTCTGTTTGTTTTTTGTTTGTTTGGTTGGTTGGTTGTTTTTGGTTTTGGGGTGTTTTCTTCTTCCTTATCATCCATGCCGTGTGGCTGGCAGGGTCTTGGTGATCTGGCCAGGTGTCGGGCCTGAGCTTCTGAGGAAGAAAAGCTGAGCCCAGGACATTGGATCACCAGAGACCTCCCAATCCCATGTAATATTAATTAGCAAGAGCTCTCCCAGAGATCTCTGTTTCAACACTAAGACACAGCTCCACCCAACTGTAAGCAAGCTCCAGTGCTGGAGACCCTATGCCAAAAAACTAGCAAGACAGGAACACAACCTCACCCATTAACAGAGAAACTACCTGAAGTCATACTAAGCTCACAGACACCCCAAAACACACCACTGGGTGCGACCTTCCCCACCAGAAGGACAAGATCCAGCCCAACCCACCAAAACACAGGTACCAGTCCCCCCTCACCAGGAAGCCTACACAGGCCACTGAACCAACCTCACCACCTGGGGGCAGACACGAGAAATAAGAGGAACTACAATCCTGCAGCCTATGAAAAGGAGACCCCAAACTCAGTAAGTTCAACAAAATAACACAGAGAAATATGCAGCTGAGGAAGGAACAAGGTAAAACCCACCAGACCAAACAAATGAAGAGGAAATAGGCAGTCTATCTGAAAAAGAATTCGGAGTAATGACAGGAAAGATGATCCAAAATCTCAGAAATAGCATGGGGAAAATACAAGAAATGGTTAACAAGGACCTATAAAAACTAAAGAGCAAACAATGATGAACAACAAAATAAATGAAATTAAAACTACTCTAGAAGGAATCAATAGCAGAATAACTGAGGCAGAAGAACAGATAAGTGACCTGAAAGATAGAATTGTGGAAATAATTTCCTCAGAGCAGAATAAAGAAAAAAGAATGAAAAGAATTAAGGACAGTCTCAGAGATCCCTGGGACAACATTAAACACACCAACATTGGAATTATAGGCTTCCCAGAAGAAGAAGAGAGAAAGAAAACTTCTGAGAAAATATTTCAGGAGATTATAGTCAAAAACTTCCCTAACATGGGAAAGGAAATAGTCAATCAAGTCCAGGAAGCACAGAGAATCTGGTACCAGATAAACCCAAGGAAAAACACACCCAGAGACATAGTAATCAAACTGACAAAAATTATAGACACAGAAAAAATATTAAAAGCAACAAGGAAGAAATGAAAAGTAATATACAAGGAAACACTCATAAGGTTAACAGCTAATTTCTCGGCAGAAACTCTACAAGCCAGAAGGGACTGGCAGGACATACATAAAGTGATGAAAAGGAAAAACCTACAGACAAGATTACTCTACCCAGCAAGGATCTCATTGGGATCCGACAGAGAAATTAAAACCTTTACAGACAAACAAAAGTTAAGAGAATTCAGCACCACCAAACCAACATTACAACAAATGCTAAGGGAAATTCTCTAGGCAGGAAACACAAGAGAAGGAAAAGACCGACAAAAACACACCCAAAACAATTAAGGAAATGGTAATAGGAACATATATATCAATAATTACCTTAAATGTAAATGGAGTACATGCTCCAACCAAAAGACACAGACTGGCTGAATGGATACAAAAACAAGACCAGTATATATGCAGTCTAGCAGAGACCCACTTCAGACCTAGGGACACATACAGATTGAAAGTGAGGGGATGGAAAAGATATTCCATGCAAATGGAAATCAAAAGAAATCTGGAGTAGCAATTCTCATATCAGGCAATATAGACTTTAAAATAAAAACTATTGGGCTTCCCTGGTGGCACAGTGGTTGAGAGTCTGCCTGCCGATGCAGGGCACACAGGTTTGTGTCCCGGTCCGGGAAGATCCCAGGTGCCGCAGAGCAGCTGGGCCCGTGAGCCATGGTCGCTGAGCCTGCACATCTGGAGCCTGTGCTCCGCAACGGGAGAGGCCACAACAGTGAGAGGCCCACGTACTGCAAAAAAATAAATAAATAATAAAATAAAATAAAATAAAATAAAAACTATTACAGAGAAAAAGAAGGACACTACATAATGATGAAGAGATTGGTCCAAGAAGAAGATATAACAATTGTAAATATTTATGCACCCAACATAAGAACACCTCAATATATAAGGCAAATGCTAACAGCCATAAAAGGGGGAAACAAGAATAACACAATAATTGTAGGGGACTTTAACACCCGACTTCCACCAATGGACAGATATCCAAAATAAAAATAAATAAGGAAACTCAAGCTTTAAATGACACATTAGACCAGATGGACTTAATTGATATTTATAGGACATTCCATCCCAAAACAACAGAATACACTTTCTTCTCAAGTGCACATGGAATGTCCTCAGAATAGAGCATATCTGGGGTAAAAAAAATCAAGCCTCAGGAAATTTAAGAAAATTGAAATCATATCAAGCATCTTTACCAAACACAATGCAATGAGACTAGATATAAATTCCTGGAAAAAAAATGTAAAAAATAAAAACAAATTGGAGGCTAAACAATACACTACTAAATAGCCAAGAGATCACTGAAGAAATCAAAGAGGAAATCAAAAAACACCTAGAAATAAATGACAATGAAAACATGACAACCCAAAACCTGTGGGATGCAGCAAAAGCAGTTCTAAGTGGGAAGTATACAGCAATACAATCCTACCTCAAGAAAGAAGAAAAATCTCAAAAAAAACAACCTAATCTTACACCAAAAGCAATTAGAGAAAGGAGAACAAAAAAACCCCAAAGCTAGCAGAAGGAAAGAAATCATAAAGATCACATCAGACATACATGAAAAAAAATGAAAGAAACAATAGCAAACATCAATGCAACTAAAAGCTGGTTCTTTGAGAAGATAAACAAAATTGATAAACCAATAGCCAGAATCATCAAGGAAAAAAGGGAGAAGACTCAATTCAATACAATTAGAAATGAAAAAGAAGTAACAACTGACACTGCAGAAATACAAAGGATCATGAGAGATTACTACAAGCAACTATATGCCAATAAAATGGACAACCTGGAAGAAATGGAAAAATTCTCAGAAATGCACAACCTGCTGAGACTGAACCAGGAATAAATAGAAAATATGAATAGAACAATCACAAGCAGTGAAATTGAAACTATGATTAAAAATCTTCCAACAAACAAAAGCCCAGGACCAGATGGCTTCACAGGGGAATTCTATCAAATATGTAGAGAAGAGCTAACACCTACCCTTGTCCAACTCTTCCAAAATATAACAAAGAGAGGAACACTCCCCAACTCATTCTACGAGGCCACCATCACCCTGATATCAAAACCAGACAAAGATGTCACAAAAAAAGAAGATCACAGGCCAATATCACTGATGAACATAGATGCAAAAACCTTCAACAAAATACTAGCAAACAGAATCCAGCAGCACATTAAAAGAATCATACACCATGATCAAGTGGGTTTTACCCCAGGAGTGCAAAGCTTCTTCAATATATTCAAATCAATCAATGTGAAACACCATATTAACAAGCTGAAGGAAGAAAACCACAGGATAATCTCAGTAGATGCACGAAAAGCTTTCAACAAAATTCAACACCCATTTATGATAAAAACTCTCCAGAAAGTGGGCATAGAGGGAAGCTGATTCAATATAATAAAAGCCATATATGACAAACCCACAGCTAACATCATTTTCAATGTTGAAAAACTAACCCATTTCCTCTAAGATCAGGAACAAGACAAGGGTGCCCACTTTCATCATTATTATTTAACACAGTTTTCAAAGTTTTAGGCATGGCAGTCAGAGAAGAAGAAGAAATAAAAGGAATCCAAGTTGGAAAAGAAGAAGTAAAACTGTCACTGTTTGTACATGACATGCTACTATACATAGAGACTCCTAAAGATGCTACCAGAAAACTACTAATCAGTGAATTTGGTAAAGTAGCAGGGTACAGAATCAATGCACAGAAGTCTCTTGCTTTCCTATATACTAATGATGAAAAATCTGAAAGAGAAATTAAGGAAACAATCCCATTTACCATTGCAACAAAAAGAATAAAATACCTAGGAATAAACCTACCTAAGGAGGCAAAAGACCTATATGCAGAAAACTATAAGACACTGATGAAAGAAATCAAAGACAATACAAACAGTTGGATTTATATACCATGTGCTTGGATTAGAAGAATCAACATTTTGAAAGTGGCTATACTACCTAAAGCAATCCACAGATTCAATGAAATCCTTATCAATCTACCAATGGCATTTTTCACAGAACTAGAACAAAAAATTGTTCAATTTGTATGGAAACACAAATATCCCGAATAGCAAAAGCAATCTTGAGAAAGGAAAATGGAGCTGGAGGAATCAGGCTCCCTGACTACAGACTATACTACAAAGCTACAGTGATGAAGACATTGTGGTACTGACACAAAAACAGAAATATAGATTAATGGAACAGGATAGAAAGCCCAGAGATAAGCCCACGCACAGATGGTCAACTTATCTTCGACAAAGGAGGCAAGTATATACAATGGAGCAAAGACAACCTTTTCAATAGTGGTGCTGGGAAAAAACTTGACAGCCACATGTAAAAGAATGAAATTAGGACACTTCCTAACACCATACACAAATATAAACTCAAAATGGATTAAAGACTTAGATGTAGGGATTTCCCTGGTGATGCAGTGGTAAAGAATCTGCCTGCCAATGCAGGGGACATGGGTTCGAGCCCTGGTCCAGGAATATCTCACGTGCTGTGGAGCAACTAAACCCATGTGCCACAACTACGGAGCCTGCGTGCCTAGAGCCAATACTCCACAACAAGAGAAGCCTGTGCAATGAGAAGCCCGCACACCACAACAAAGAGTAGCCCCCGCTCGCTGCAAGTAAAGAAAGCCCACGTGCAGCAACAAAGACTCAAAGCAACCAAAATTAATTAATTAATTAATTAATTAATTAATTTTAATAAAATGATGTAAATGTAAGGCCAGACACTTTAAAACTCTTAGAGGAAAACATAGGCAAAACACTCTATGACGTTAATCACAGCAAGATCCTTTTTGACCCACCCGCTAGAGAAATGGAAATAAAAACAAAAATAAACAAATGGGACCTAATTAAACTTAAAGCTTTTGCACAGCAAAGGAAACCATAAACAACACGAAAAGACAACCTTCAGAATGGGAGAAAATATTTTCAAACGAAGCAACCGACAAAGGATTAATCTCCAACATATATAAGTAGCTCATGCAGCTCAATATCAAAAACACAAACAACCCAATCCAAAAATGGGCAGAAGACCTAAATAGACATTTCTCCAAAGAATATACAGAGATTGCAAGCAAACACATGAAAGGATGCTCAACATCACTAATCATTAGAGAAATGCAAATCAAAACCACAGTGAGGTTTCATCTTACACCAGTCATAATGGTCATCATCAAAAAATCTGCAAACAAATGCTGGAGGGGGTGTGGAGAAAAGGGAACCCTCTTGCACTGTTGGTGGGAATGTAAATTGATACAGCTACTATGGAAAACAGTATGGAAGTTCATTAAAAAACTAAGAATAGAACTACCATATGACCAAGCAATCCCACTACTGGGCATATACCCTGAGAAATCCATAATTCAAAAAGAGACATGTACCACAATGTTCATTGCAGCACTATTTACAATAGCCAGGACATGGAGGCAACCTAAGTGTCCATCGACAGATGAATGGATAAAGATGTGGCACATATATACAATGGAATATTAGCCATAAAAAGAAATGAAATTGAATTATTTGTAGTGAGGTGGATGGACCTAGAGTCTGTCATACAGAGTGAAGTAAATCAGAAAGAGAAAAACAAATACTGTATACTAACACATATACATGGACTGTAAAAAAAAAATGTTTCTGATGAACATAGGGGCAGGACAGGAATAAAGATGCAGACATAGAGAATGGACTTGAGGACATGGGGCATGGGTAAGGGGAAGCTGGGACGAAGTGAGAGAGTAGTCTTGACATATTTACACTACCAAATGTAAAATAGAGAGCTAGTGGGAAGCAGCTGCATAGGACAGGGAGATCAGCTCGGTGCTTTGTGACCACCTAGAGGGGTGGGATAGGGAGGGTGGGAGGGAGGTTCAAGAGGGAGGGCATATGGGGATATATGTATACATATAGCTGATTCACTTTGTTATACAGCAGAATCTAACACAACATTGTAAATCAATTATACTCCATTAAATATAAGAGAAAAAAAGAAAGAAAAATGACTTGGTATGATGAAATTTTCATAAATAATCTAAACATAATTGTTGTGAGCAAGTGTATTAAACAGATATTAGCAGGATAAAAAATTTTAGGTAAATTTTAAAAATAATTTCCCCAATTCTTCTGTAACCTGAAACATTAAAATTATGCAAAGTTAAAATAAATGATGAATAATCATGAAATATCTAGGTCATTTTCAAATAAGGTAAAATACTGAAACATTCATTACTGAACATAGGTTCATCCACTTTTACAGAGGAACTAAAGATACTTGGGTCTACTAATAAATAATTTTGTCCCACACTGAAAAATGTGCTATGAGAATTCATATGTTTCTAGAAATTATAAAAAGCATTTATAAATTTGTCAAGCCGCAGAATGTTAAAAAACACAGTTCACAATAGTTTACTTCCTTATTTCTACTAAAAATTAAGGATTTATTTATGATAAGAGAAAAGCTATGAAGAATGGAGATGCATTTTTCTTGAGAAAAAAGAAAGTAATTTTGTCCTAAAGTAATACTGGGTATTTCAGAATGGGAAAAAGGAAAAACATAGAACAAAAAACGTTTTGTGGAAAAGGAATCTTGAGAAAGAAAATTTATGCACGTTCAACTTGGTTAAGATTAGAATGAACTCAGTGAAGTTAAATAAATTTTAATATCAAAAGTAAGCTGGTACAAAATTAGAATTTGGTTTTCTCTCTGTTAAAAGGACAAAGTTTTACGCAGCTTTGGTCTTCTTTTGATAACGGATTGTGAAAGTTTCTTTACCTTTTAGGTATTCTTCCTAGAAAGCAAAGATTATGTGTTTTACCGAAATAATTTCCAATAACAACTATTTAACTTTGCATTTGTCTGTGAAGTCTTCGATTTTTACTTTGGTTAAATGGATAAATAAGTATTGTTTCACTGTGAAGTATGATCCTATTTGACCAAGTGGTTTTGAATCTTTTGATGTTTTTGACAAAAATCAAATTCTAAACAAACTCTTTTTGACCTTGAATCAACTTTGAGATTTCCCACAGGGCCCCTAGAACATCTCAAAATATTAGTTCTCTCTCCTTTAAAAAGAGAGACGTTAAACTAATTAGGTTTATTTGATATGTTAAATCACATGGGAAGCATTGTCAAATAAGAAGTAATACTAAGCTTCTTTTTTTTTTTTTAATCTTTATTGGAGTATAATTGCTTTACAATGTTGTGTTAGTTTCTGCTGTACAACAAAGTGAATCAGCTATATGTATGCATATATCCCCATATCCCCTCCCCCTTGCGTCTCTCTCCCACCCTCCCAATCCCACCTCTCTAGGTGGACACAAAGCACGGAGCTGATCTCCCTGTACTATGCGGCTGCTTCCCACTAGCTATCTATTTTACATTTGGTAGTGTATATATGTCCATGCTACTCTCTCACTTCGTCCCAGCTTCCCCTTCCCCCTCCCTGTGTCCTCAAGTCCATTCTCTACGTCTGTGTCTTTATTCCTGCCCTGCCATTAGGTTCATCAGTATATGGTAAGGACTTTTTTTTTTTTTTTTTTTTTTTTTTAACATCTTTATTGGAGTATAACTGTTTTACAATAGTGTGTTAG
>NC_041234.1:74192195-74281100 GCF_002837175.3 Physeter macrocephalus | reverse complement strand
AGATTGCTTTTGCTATTTGGGGTCTTTTGTGTTTCCATACAAATTGTGAAATTTTTTTTTCTAGTTCTGTAAAAAATGCTAGTGGTAGTTTGATAGGGATTGCATTGAATCTGTAGATTGCTTTGGGTAGTAGAGTCATTTTCACAATGTTGATTCTTCCAATCCAAGAACATGGTATATTTCTCCACCTATTTGTATCATCTTTAATTTCTTTCATCAGTGTCTTATAGTTTTCTGCATACAAGTCTTTTGTCTCCTTAGGTAGGTTTATTCCTAGATATTTTATTCTTTTTGTTGCAATGGTAAATGGGAGTGTTTTCTTAATTTCACTCTCAGATTTTTCATCATTAGTGTATAAGAATGCCAGAGATTTCTGTGCATTAATTTTGTATCCTGCTACTTTACCAGATTCATTGATTAGCTCTAGTAGTTTTCTGGTAGCCTCCTTAGGATTCTCTATGTATAGTATCATGTCATCTGCAAACAGTGACAGCTTTACTTCTTCTTTTCCTATTTGGATTCCTTTTATTTCTTTTTCTTCTCTGATTGCTGTGGCTAGAACTTCCAAAACTATGTTGAATAAGAGTGGTGAGAGTGGGCCTAAGCCTTCTTTATGTCATATTTGTATACATATATGTGTTCCAGAAGTTCTGTGAAATTCCTGGAAATTTGTTATGTCCTGGTATAATATTATGACTCATAATTCCAGTTATCATCTTAAAATATATATCACAGAAATAACTACATTTCTTTATCAAATGAACTCTCATCAGATCTTTAACAACGGGCATTTTTACGTCTTTGTCATTTACAGAGAGTTTTATTGTCCTAGTTGCTTTTGTAAAACTGTTCCTACAAAAGTACTTCATCTTCAGGGAGATTCATGGGAAAATCTTTGGTAAGTATAGGTTCTGATAACTCTAAGGTCATAAAAATGAACTGGATTCAAGCAGAACTAGTATTAATTACATAGCAGTGGAATGACCTGAAGAAGATGATTATAATTTTTTTGTGACTTTTTGTTTGAAACAGTACTGCTTCCTTATAGCTTTTTTTTTCCAGATGTAAAGAAACCTTTTCTCGTAAGCAATTGATGACTTACAGCAATTTGATAAAGTATACATTTGTAAACAAAGATGAAAAATTTACTTTTCTTCTACCTGATCCCTCCATAATTTGGAAACTCTTGAGAATTTTTTTAATGGAAATGTAGTTAATTACTTGCATAAGTTCAATAAGAATCTGTTCTCCTTGTTACAGGACACAATTGGAAACATTGGCTAAAATACTAAATCTTATGGCTGAAAGAGATGTGTACAGACCCCGATATGATCAGACAGCTTTAAAGAACTACTTGGAAAAATCATCCTTGTACCTTGCTTATAGGGTTCCCAGCAGCCTCCAGGTGAGTAAGGAAGATTACTGCCTGGCAGACCCAGGAACCTCAAGATATTTGGGGGAGACTTGAGAAGAAAGGAATTCACCCAAATTATATATATTGCAGGTAAAATCCAATAGTGAATTCTTGGCTTGGCCTCAGAGGTCTTTAAGATTTCAATCTGAGATTTCTTATGAAAAGTTCCAGCAAAGTGGTCTTAAAAAGATTTTATATGGTCAATTGCTATTTTTGCTGCACTTATGTACATAATCAGACCAAGTTTAATGCAAACAAATTAGTTTTACTGTGATTACCTTTGGTTAAAATCATAAAGAAAAATCTTATGTTTATACCTTTGTAGATATTACATTCTAGACCTGTTATCTTTGAGGTTGTGTTATATAATTGTAAACTGAACTGTATCCTGAATTCTAGTTCCCTCAAATAACTGGCAACAGCTCTCCAAACTAACATTTCCAATTTTCTCTCACTCTTCTGATTTGGAATCACTAAGAACAAAGATTTCCCTTGAGTATCCTTCAAAGGAAGTATAACAGAAACTCCTCACCACCCAGATGGCAGCCAAACTTCAAGGACTTGAACCTTAGATATACATCTCACAGCTGAACAAGTCTCCACCTGACATCTGGTTCTGTACACCAGCTGAAGAACTCAAAATCAAATTGACTAGGAAGAGAAGTCACCTACATCAAGGTAGATTGCTTCCTCCCAAGACACTGGATTAAGACTTCATACTTTACACATAAGACCATTTCTTCTGTTCTTCTTCTTGTTCTTTTTGTTCTTCTTGTTCTTGTTCTTGTTCTTGTTCTTGTTCTTGTTCTTCTTGTTCTTGTTCTTGTTCTTCTTCTTCTTCTTCTTCTTCTTCTTGTTCTTGTTCTTGTTCTTCTTCTTCTTCTTCTTCTTCTTCTTTCCCTTTACTCAAGCATTGTCCTGGAAAGAATGCCATCATGCATACTTCCATTCCTAAGCAGGGTAAACTGGAATTCAGAACAACATTTTTTTCAGGCTAGGAGATTTCCTTCCCGCTTAACTGACCCTTGTCTTGAATAGGCAAATGCAACAGTCTCTGAGAATGAATCCATTAGCAGTGCCACATACTGAAGTGGTTTGTGCCCTTCACAAAAGATAAGATAGGATTTATCTTCATCTGTGTCCTTGGGCATATGGATACCTAGATGGCTGACATATAACCAGGTAATACCTCTTGGGTTATCTAACTGTGTCCCTAACTGTTTGCAAATGAACTGAGACACCTCATTGGTCAACTCCCCTGAATTTATATCAATGAGTTAGAATGGACATACCAGGAGATGTTCATGACTCAGAATTTGCTTCCTTTGGCAGGGTCTTACTTCCCTGTTTAGGAGATAATATAAATAAGAAGATGATCAGGAACCTCTCCTTAGCTCTTAAAAATATTGCAGAATCCACTACTAAGACAATAGCTGTCCAGCTAAAATCCATAGACTTTCTGGCCAAAATTCTTGTTAATAGGATAGCCCTTGATTATCTCTTAGTTGAGCAAAGTGGTGTCTATGCTGTGGCCAGCACCTCCTGCTGCACCTGGATTAACACTTCTGGGAAAGTTGAAACTCAGTTACATAAGATCACTGAACAAGGGGGTGGTGGTGGTGGGATGAATTGGGAGATTGGGATTGACATATATACACTAATATGTATAAAATTGATAGCTAATAAGAACCTGCTGTATAAAAAAAATAAATAAAATTAAATTTTAAAAAATCACTGAACAAGCAATTTGGCTTAAAAAGGTGACTCCTTCAAACTTTCTCTGACTTACTTGATTTTGATTCGTTTGGGTCTTGGTGACAGTGACTCCAAAATGCACTCCAAACATTGGGAATTATCCTGGTAATAATAATCATAGTAGTCTCCCTAGCACATGTATTCTCTCAAAAGGTTTAAATACATGTTCACAGCCACTAACCACTAAGCAAATAATCTCCCTAAGACTGGAACACCAGGAAAGAAATGAAGAAAATGATCGGCTAAAATACTGTGAGCCTGAAGTCATGACTTATGAATACCACACAGAGATCAACAAAAGCTGTGAGAACTTCAGAGCCATAGCTGGGAAGGGTGCTAATACCTTAAATTTTGATCAAATCTCTCAGTTACGCTGAGAGTCTGAGCAAAAGGGGAGAACTGTTTAAAAAAGAGACAATAGGCTCAAAATGGAGTCATTTGTTCTAAGCCTCATGTCAGCAAACCAAGACTTAATACCTAACCTAATTGCAATTTCAACCTCTCCCAGGAATTTAAGGAATGTAATCTTAAATTAGTCCATCTGGAGTTTTGGGGTCAGCAATAGTGAGGTAATCCACATGATAGAACCCTTCCAACCCCCAAAGAAGGATGAGGTAATCTGCTCTTTCCTTGCCTCTTCCCCCTCTGCCTATAAAAGTCTCCCATTTTGTTCAGCTCTTTGGAAATCATTTCTATTTGCTATTTGGGATGCTGCTTGATTCATGAATTGTTGAATGAAGCCAATAAGATCTTTAAAAATTTACTCAGTTGAATTTTGTTTTTTAACAGTACTAATATTATCTTGATCTAATTTGCACCCACAGGTTGGTAAATCCTGGGAAACCTCAATTTTTTAATATTAGTAACAGTTTATGGTAGTTATTTTTACCCATCATCCCTGTTGTATAACAGTGATTATATAGAGAGATTTATTTTCTTCGCTTAGCTGCAAGGAGACCATTATTTATTCTCTGTCATCCTTCATGGCTGTTTCTTTTTAATCACCTTTGTTGAATCTTTCTCATCTCACAGACCTCTAAACATTGTACTTTTCCAAGTTTAAATCCTGAGACCTCTTCTCTCCTCTTCTATTTACATTCATGTCTTTGATGATCTCATTCTGGCACATGGCTTTAAAATACCATCTCTATACAGAAAACTCCTAAAATTAAATCTCCAGCCTTGATCTCTACCATGAATTCCAGACTCAATCTAATTTCCTGCTCAACATCTCCATTTAGATGTATAACAGACAACTCAAATAAACTATGTCCCAAACTCAACTCTTGATTCTTAACATCCCCTAACCAGCTTGGCCCAAAGACTTTTCCATCTCAGTTAATGGTAACTTCATCCATCTTATTGCTTAGGACAAAATTCTTTGTGTCAACCATATTTTTCTTTACAACCCACATCATACATGCTTACATACATCATACATACGTACTTGGTACATATCACCAAATATTGTTGGCCTTATATTCAAAATATACATTATCCAGAATCCAGCCACTTCTTACCACCTCCACTTGTACGACCCAGTCTAAAATCATCATCAAGCACTAATTTTCTAACTAGTCTCTTGGCTTCTGCCCCTACCCCTTTCTCCCCAGCTGTCAATTCTCCCCACAGAAGTTAGAGTGAACCTTTTAAAATGTAAATTAGATCATTTCAGTCTTCTACTCCAAACACTTCAGTGGTTTCTCATGTCACTCAGAATAAAATCTGATTTCTTGGTCTGGTCTACAAGGCACACTTGATCTCATCCCTGACTTCTTTTCTGATTTCACATCCAATACTCTCCTTCTATCTCAGTGCAAGCCACACTGGCCTCCTGCTGTACCTTAAATTTAGCAAGTAGGTTTTTGCTTTAGGGCCTCTGTATCAATTGTTTTGCCTTGGTTTGCTCTTCTTCCAGACATTGCCTCCATATCTTACCCCCCATTTCATTCAGGTTTTGCTCAAATGTTATCATCTCAGAAATAATTTCCTTGGCCAACCTACCTAAATAAGTCACCTTCCCATCTCCCATCACTCTCTGTTTCCTTATCCTGCTTTATTTATCTTCATGTATTCCTTTACATTTTCAATTTATTATTGCCTCTCTCTCTCTCTCTCTCTCTATATATATATACATATATATATATATATATATATATATATATATATATAAAACGTAAGCTTCAGAGTAGCATGGACTCTGTATTTGTATTTGTGTTCAATACTGATTTTCCAGCATCTAGAATGGTGCCTGGCACACAGTAATATCAGAAAAAAATGTCTATTGAATCAATCAACTAGTGAATAGTGCTAAATATGACTAATATGACTAAAAATTGTACTAATAAGGGTCAAAATGTTAAAGAAAGTTAAAAGTACCACAGAATATTTTTGTAGAGCAGTCATTAAATTATTTGGGTATATGTTGCTTTTTCTGTTGTATAAGTCACAAATTAAAGAAATAGTTTAATTATTCCCCATGAAATGGAGTTACTTAGGAACATCTGATAGCATATTGTGCTAATACATATAACAGTTGGTAGATATCTGATGAGCATGTTCATGTCTCAGTCACTCAGTTCAATAGATATTGCGATGATTTTTGACCATTTTACCAATTTATATTATTTATGTTCTAAGTTATGTATCATTTAATTTACATCCATAATAAAGATTCCATGAGCTAGAGAGCTTATATATACTTTGTTCTCCCTAACTCATGAACTTTCCGATTCCATTTCAACTCATACTTCCTTCTTTCAACTATTTACACCATGATAGATATAAAGTGCATCTACTACTATATTAATTATTGAATAGGTACTTAGTAAATATTTGTTGAATAAAATCATAAATATTATAATAATTCTGTATATTTACCTCAGTATGATTTCAACCAGATATAAAAGTTACTAACATCAAAGCTTATGTACTATAGAGACAAAAATCATATCAGTGGTTATCCAAGGCTGGCCATTGGACTGCAAATGGTCTTAAGGAAAGTTTGGAGGCTGACAAAGTCTTCTAAAACTGGATTTAGAAGGGGGGAGATTGTGTGAGGAGGTTGCACAATTCTATACATTTATTTTAAAAATCACTGAATTGAACACACACAATGAGTATATTTTATGGCATGCAAATTATGCCTCAATAAAACTGTTAGTGTGTGTAGAAGCTCAGGATATCATAAGTATTTCAAAGAATAATGCATAAAAAAGAAAATTTAGAGATAAATGTAATCATTTGCCCTTAACATTTATTTGGAACAAATATTACATAAAGTAACAATATGTCTTTTGCAGAATATTGCTAACAAGTGAAAACCTTTGAATATTATCATAAAGGGTTATGAAGGGGAGTAGAATATGCCATCCCCAAATATGCCTCTTTGGCATACTGATCATTTGAAGCTGATTTTTTTGTTTTAACATCTTTATTGGAGTATAACTGTTTTACAATGGTGTGTTAGTTTCTGCTTTACAACAAGGTGAATCAGTTATACATATACATATGTTCCCATATCTCTTCCCTCTTGTGTCACCCTCCCTCCCACCCTCCCTATCCCACCCCTCTAGGTGGTCACAAAGCACAGAGGTGATCTCCCTGTGCTATGCGGCAGAAGCTGATTATTTTTTAAGGCTCAGACACAGGAGAATCTCTGAAAACAATAGAAGGTGACTTTTGTGAGGGAAATTTACATTTATAAGAAAACTCTCCATTTGTAAGGGTGTCTTCCTCTCCATACCAGGAAGAGGAGGATGACTAAATCTCTAGAAGCTTTTATCAATCTAGAAGGCTTGGTCTTAAATCTGCATAACAACTACACCCTTGTTTACTGTGCTTTTCCTGGTCACCTCCTTTAACTAGCCTCCCCCCCTCTCCAACATCTTGTTTTCTGTCTTTAGGTGGAGATGGTATTTAAGGTGGTGACTTGGGCCATTTGGGAGAGTTACTCAGTGCTATCCTTTTGAAAGAGACACTTATATTTATAAGGGAGATGTCCATTTTAAGGGTATCTCCCTCTGCACCAGAAGAGGAAAGACTAAATCTCTAGAAACTCTTATCAATGGAGAAGGCTTGCTCTTAAATCTGTATGACAACTACACCCTTGTTTACTGTGCTTTTCCTGGTCACCTCCTTTAACTGGCCTCCCTCCTCTCCAACATCTTCTTTTCTGTCTAGCTGGAAATAGTATTTAAGGTGGTGACTTGGGCCATTTGGGAGAGTTACTCAGTTTTTCCTGAGTATCTCCCAAGTACAAAAGAGGTATACATGTAATTAAACTGCTGTTTGTTTTTCTCCTGTTAATATGTCATTTATTACAAGGGAGGGAGTCTAAAGCCAAGAACATATGAGAGTAGAAGGAAAATTATTTACCCCCTTGCAGTTGGAAGCAATTATAAAAACAAATTATTTGATTTCTATAAGCAAAACACATAAGAATTCTGAATATAAATTCATAAAAACATTTTAGTCTATTTTGATTCTATAATACAAAATTACATTTCAATTTACATTTTAATATGTACTTGCTCCTGAAACACGAATATAATATATGCTATTTATATATTAGCAAACCATACTTTTTCTCACATAATTGATTAAAATTGAATAGTGTTTCAAGTGGGAAAAATGAAAGTTTATATTTAATAAATAAGATGTACAATAGAATTTACTTAAAATAAATTTTATAATGTAATATTTAATAATACAGTGATTGAAAATAATTTTTCATTTAAAATTATTTCTATATAACTACTGATGCTGAAAACTTGGCCTCTGCACACCGGTGCGAAATCAAATCTCTGAGACAGATTTTTGGGTGAAGCAGAGAAGAATAGCTTCATTCCTTTGCCAGACAAAGGGGGACAGAGCAGGCTCCTGCCCCAAAAACTGTGTGTCCCAACCCAGGAGGATTTGCTGAGGAATTTTATAGCAATGGTTCAAGGATGGGGTTTCTGATAAGGACTAGGGTGTGTGAAAGGCCTGCACTCCTTTAATCTGGTCTCAGGTAATCTCTTGATGAGCTTCTCTGGTTCCTTTAATCTAGCCTCAGGTGGTCTTCTCTGGAATGAAGAATGCTGACATCTTCTATTTGTTGGGAGTTTTAGTTTTGCAGAAGAGCTCAAAGATATTGTTTTGTGTATCCCTTGAGGTGGAACCAGGACCCTGCCCCCAAGGCTGCACTATTGTTTCTTGGCTGTTCCTCCCTTGTCTCTGTATCCCCTCCCTTCCCTGATTAGTAGCTATTTGAATCTGCCCTTTGGGACTCAGGGAAGTTCATGGAGGCTGGAGTCTGTTTCCTACAAACAGGAAATGGGGGACACATAAAGGCTTCCATGCCCAGGAGCCCCACAGGGTCCTGCTCAGTTTCACTATCACCCGGGGTTCTCCAGAGAAACAGGATCAGTAGGAGATATGTATATATTTAGAGAGAGAGATTTTTAAGGAATAGTCTAACATCATTGTAGGGTTGGCAAGTTCAAAATTCATAAAGAAGACTGGAAGCCTGGAGACTCAGGTGGCAGTTGATGCTGCAGTCTTCAGAATTTCTTCTTTTCCAGGAAACCTCAGTTTTTGCAGTTTTTATTCCTAAGGCCTACAATGGATTGGATAAAGCCCACCCATATTCCTGAGGTCTTCTCTTTGCTAAAGTCAGCTGGTTGTAGATGTTAACCACATCTAGGAAGTACCTTCACAGAAGCACCTAGATTAATACTTCATTATATAACTGGATACTACAACCTAGCCAAGTTGGCACATAATGCTAACCATCACAATAACTGTTTATGCAAAAATCACAGAATATTTTTTTTTATATTCCCAAGAGAATTTTTAAATTATCAATTTGTATGAAAGGGGTTCAATAATAATACATTAAAAATGTTGGAATCCACTGGTCAGGAGCAATGGCTTTTCCAAATTTTCTTTTTATATTCATAGAAATTTGTTTTAAAAAACAATCATGAAAAGAAACTCTAATATCTAAAAGAGGGAAAACAAAACTTTTATGGTGAAGATGTGAAGACTCCCAGAACCCACCCATTTAGCTTCCTGTCAGTCTTGACAATAAGCACTGCCACGTAACCCTAGGATATCTCAGTGCACTTTTGTAAACTGTTGATATGCCCAAATTATAAACTGAAATGCCTCCAGGAATAAGGAAAATAACAGAAAAAAGTGAAGCCTATCAAGAATTGGCACTTGGTAGCATTTCCATGAACACAATGGGGAGTGGTGGGAACTGTGGTATATTGGAACAAACAGATCCTGTTTGAAACACAGCTGCTCCTCAGCTCTTGCCAATTGGTACCTTAATGGAATGCAGGTCCCATGTTGGCAGATCTCCTAATTTTTCAATTGCTGAAAATCAGGATTTTTATGTAAGATCTTTTGATTTCAAAATTTGTGGGGTTTTTTTGGTGTAAGATCTCTTAATTTCAAAATTTGTAATTAATTTAAGAGAGGTTTAACACTTTATAGAATAAACAAGTTATGCAGACCATATTTAACAACCTGTTTGCAGTGTCTGGCTTTTAGCATCAATTCCAGATCATTTTGATTTGTCAAATAACAATAACACTTTGATTCTAATATCTTCCATTGCCAATTCATTCTTAAAATATATAACACAGATTTTTTTTTAAGTATAAGACAAAGTCCTAAAATAAATGCTCTATTACTGGTCATATATTTACATTTGGTAGTTGAAAACATTTTCTTATGTTAAAAACTACTATCTGTTTTACCAAATTAAATTTTACCATGTGCTTTTTCTAATACAAAAAAATATATTACTTAAGTAGCACTTCAGTAGTTAGGAGAAAAATTCCACATTTCAGAGTTCTTGAATAATTAGCAACTTAATTTTTTTATTTTGAGATAACTAAATAATTTTTTTAGAAATGAATTAGCTCTGATATTATTCCCCTTACTCCCTTCTACACACATGCACACACACACACACACACACATTGTTGCAGTTGTACTCCATTAAATAATTCCAGTTTTCACAATTTTTTAATCTTCTCTTTCAGGAATATACACTTTCAAATACAACTGGGGAATAAAATTGTATTTTGGTAATCTATGGAGAAAATAAAACTCTTGCTTACTTATAAGGAAGATATATAAAATTATCATTGAACTTTTATAGATAAAAGATTGTTCATACTTCAACAGTTATTTTTCCTAGTGAGGTGGCTGTTGTTAATTTCCTTTCTTTATTTACTCTAACAAGGCATATTCAATTTTCTCTCCCACTCAAAAGAAAATACACAGCATTGTGATTACTTGAAACATAATAGAGTAATTAGAGAGAAAAGGTGCATAGAATTTTTATCGAGCTCTCACTTGGTCATGTGAAAATGTTCAAGGTTGCTTTGTATTGGCCAAATTCCAACCACTGCAGCAGCATCTGTTACTAACCAGGTTTATCTATCCTTTGAATTCAAATTGCATAACAGAGCACAATTATGTAGGATTTTTGTCAAATATTTTCTATTTTTTTACTGGACAGGAAAGAGTACTAAAAATGTCAAAATAACAATTTTGGAAAGAAAGATCTAATTTGAAACAGAATGAAAAGCTTTTGATCTATCCTCTTTGCATTTTTATATTAAGTTAAAAGGATGGAAATGATGAAATTTTGCACAGTTCTCAGCATGTCATACCCAGCATGGCATGCTTGAAATGTGATCTTTGGCCACCCAGAGAAGCAGACATGAATAAGAGATGTCTTTATACAGTGTGTGTTATTTAACAGAGACACCTCCAGACAAAGGCTTTTGCAAACAAATCCATGAAAGGGTTTGTATTGCAAAGGTTTTGCCCTGCTCTGCATTTGTGCTTGGGGTGACAGAATGGATAAGGTGCATAGGTCCTCTCAGAGGCTTGAGGGAATTGATAAAATTGGTTTACTCAGACATAACATCTATAGTCTTTTATTCCCCAAACAAGAATGTAACTAACTAAATTATTTTTTAAGAAAACAAAAACCAATAATGTTGAGTTGCAATTGTGATGACAGTCTTCAAATCTGCTGATTAGCCAGTAACTTGGATTTTTGTCCCCCACTGACAACTCTGTACTTCTTTCTGAAAATTATTGGGTCTAAAGTTCATCAATATTCTTAGAGGGAGAGTTAACATACCCCAGAAAATGAAGCTTACATTTTTGCAATAATGAGAAAAGAAAATAATATAGATATGTGGATTGTTATTCTCAGACTTCATTGTGTTATCTTTGCTAAAATAATAGCACCTTCCCAGGTCCTAATATGTACTCAGTTTTATGGGAACCATTCCAAACCCAATTATTACCAAGATAAAATGTGAATTTGTCAGAATGACTTATGATTTTTGTTGGACTGCAGCAAGGAATCTTCCATGACCAGAGCCAATCTTAATCCAAATACATAACCAAAGCATGACAGTTTTGCATGAAATTCAAAGTTACCTAAATCAAGTCTTTGGTTCAATGCCTTGTGATCATGCAAATCTACAGAGATACGCTTGAAAGTATAGATTTCTAGATCTTACCCCAGAACTACTGAATCAGAATCTCCATGGAAGGGATCTGAATTTTTTAATTTTTAAACAAGGTGTTTGGGAAACCCTGCTATAACACAAAAGAGATTATGCCAAGAAAAGACTGCATGATAATTGGAAGGGGGTGGGCATATATTTTTTGTCCCATCCAGGACACTTTGAGAGAGAAAGGGGCATTACTAAAAATTATGACAAAACAATAGGCATAAATGGGATCATTCTGGGAAAAGTGGAATTATTTGTCAATCTAATATTACTTCACACTTTTATATCACTTTTTTTAAAAAAAGAAACTTTAATTTTGGGACTAGTTTTAGATTCACAGCAAAACTGAACAGAAGGTACCGAGAGTTCCCTTTTACCCACTGACCCTACACTCACAACCTCCCTCATTAACAACATGTAGTACAGTTGTTACAATTGATGCACCTACATTGACACACTATTATCACTCCAAGTCCACAGTTTACACCGGGGTTCACTCTTGGTGTTGTACATTCTATGTACAAATGTATAATGTCATGTATCTATCATTATAGTATCATACAGAATAGTTTCACTTCCCTGAAAATCCTCTGTGCTTTGCCTATCCATACCTCCCTCCTCTCTAAACCCAGGCAACCACTAATAATTTTACTGTCTTCATAGTTTTTGTCTTTTCCAGAATGTCAGAGTTGGAATCATAAAGTATGTATGTAGTCTTTTCAGATTGTGTTCTTTCACTTAATATGCATTTCAATTTATTCCATGTCTTTTCATGGCTTATTAGCATACTTCTTTTTAGCTCTGAATAATATTCCATTGTCTGGATGTACCACAGTTTTTTTTTAATCCATTCACCTACTGAAGCATATCTTAGTTGCTTCCAAATTTTGAATAAAGCTGCTACAAACATCTGAGTGCAGGTTTTGGGGTGGAATATGTTTTCAGTTCATTTGAGTAGATACCAAGAAGTGTGATTGCTGGATCACATGGTAAGAGTATGTTTGCTTTTGTAAGAAACTGACAAACTGTCTTCCAAAGTGGCTATACCATTTTGCATTCCCCTCAGCAATGAATGAGAGCTGCTTCACATCCTCACCAGCATTTAGTGTTGTCAGTGTTTTGAGTTTAGGGCACTCTAACAGGTGTGTAGTGATAGCTTGTCCTTTTAATTTGCAATTCTCTAATGACATATGATGTTGAACATCTTTTCATATGCTTACATGCCACCTCTATATCTTCTTTGGTGACATGTCTGTTTGGATTTCTGACCATTTTTAAATGAAGTTGTTCATCCTCCTCACTGATGAGTTTTAAGAGTTCTTTGAAATTTTGATAAAAGTCCTTTATCAGATATGTCTTTTGCAAATATTTTCTTCCAGCCTGTGGCTTTTCTTATCATTGTCTTGAAGTTTTCTTTTGCATGTCAGAAGATTTTAATTTTAATGAAGTCTAGTTTATCAATTATTTATTTCATGTATCACACCATAGGTGTGTCTAAAAAGTCATTGTCATACACAAGGTTATCTAAGTTTTCTCCTACATTATCTTTTAGGAATTTTATAGTTTTGCATTTTACCTTAATGGCTATAAGCCTTTTTGAAATACTTTTCTGAAGGGTGCAAGGCCTGTGTCTACATTCATTTTTTTGCATGTAGATGACCAGTTCTTCCAGCCAGCACCATTTATTAAAAAGACTCTTTGTTTCATTGTATTGCCTTTGCTCATTTATCAAAGATCAGTTAATTACACTTATGTGGGTCTATTTCTGGCCTCTCTATTCTGTTCCATTGATCTACTTGTCTATTCTTTCACCAATACCTCACTGCCTTGATGACTATAGGTTTGGAGTAAGTCTTGAACTTAGGTAGCATTAGTCCTCCAACATGCTCTTCAACACTGAGTTGACTATTCTGGGTCTTTTGCTTCTCTGTATAACTTTAGAATTATTGTGTCAATATCCACAAAATAACTTGGGATTTTTATTGCAACTGTGTTGAATCTATATATCAAATTGGAAAGAACTGACATCTTGACAGAGTTTTCCTATTCATGAACATGGATTATTTTTCCATTTCTTGAATAATTCTTCTTTGGCATCTTTCATTAGAGTTTGTAGTTTTCCTCATATAAATCTTCTACATATTTTTTTTAGATTTATACCTAAGTAGTTCATTTTTTTGGTAGCTAATGTAAATGATAATGTGTTTTTAATTTTAAATTCCACTTGTTCATCTGGCATATAGGAAAAAAATTGACTTTTTTTCAGGTTTTTTTTTTTTGTCAATTCTTTTGGATTTTCTACATAGACGAGCATGTCATCTGTGAATAAAGAGAGTTTTATTTCTTCTTTCCAAATCTGTATACATTTTATTTCCTTTTCTTGCCTTGTTACATTAGCTAGGACTTCCAGTATGATTTGAAAAGGAGTGGTAACAGAGGACATCCTTGCCTTATTTCTGATCTTAGTGGGAATGTTTCAAGTTCCTTGGCATTAAGTGTGATGTTAGCTATAGAATTTTTTGTAGATGTTCTTTATCAAGTTGAAGAAGCTCCCCTCTATTCCTACTTTACTGAGATCTTTTATCATGCATGAGTGTTGGATTCTGTCAAATGCTTTTTCTGCAACTATTGATATGATCATGTGAGTTTTCTTCTTTAGCCTGTTAATGTGATGGATTATATTGATTGATTTTTGAATGTTGTACCAGTTTTATATACCTGTGATTATCCCACTTGGTCATGATAAATAAGTCTTTTTAGATTTTATTTCCTAATATTTTGTTGAGAATTTTTACATTTATGTATATGAGAGATATTGGCCTATAGTTTTCTTTTTTGTAATGTCTTTGTATGGTATTAGGGTGATGCTGGCCTCATAGAATGACTCAGGAAATATTCTCTCTCTTCTATCATCTGGAAGACATTGTAGAGAATTGATATAATTTATTCATTAATGTTTGTAGAATTCTCCACTGAACCTGCCTGAGCCTGGTTCTTTCTGTTTTGGAAGGTTATTAATTACTGATTCAATTTCTTTAATAGATATAGGCAAAATCAGATTGTCTTTTTTCTTGCATGAGTTTTGGCAGATCATGTCTTTCAAAGAATTGGTCCATTTCATCTAGGTTATCAAATTTGTTGGCATAAAAGTTGTTTATAATATTCCTTTATTATCCTTTTAGTATCCATGGGATATGTAGCAATGTCCTCTCTGTCATTATTATATTAATAATTTGTGTCTTTCCATATTTTTTTCTTAGTTAGCCTGGCTAGAGGCTTCTTGATTTTATTGATTTTTTCAAAGAACCAGCTTTTGGTTTTGTCAATTTTCTTTATTGATTTCCTGTTTTTTATTTCATTTATTTCTGCTTTGATTGTTATTATTTATTTTTTTCTGCTTTGGATTTAATTTGCTCTTTTTTTCTAGTTTACCAAGGTATGTTGTAGTTTCCCCAGCTATGTTAAGCTCTGTTAAAACCCCAGAAGATTAGGATCCTGCAAAATAGTTTTTCCTGAGGGTAGACCTTGATAAGAACAGAATGCTCTGATGTATTTCAAAATAGTTTTCCCCTCCCTCTTCAGGAAGCCTGAGGGGATTTCTGACCAATATTCACCGTCAGAACCTCGTAGAGCTCCTGAAGGTAGTACTCACAAAATATGGGGGCTCTCTGTCTGGGTCTTTAAGAGATTTTAACATTCAGAGTTGTCCACACTGAGCCTCCAGCAATTCATCAATTACTGTACAGGTTTTCCTACCCAGGCACTGGTTGCCATGGCTGTTTCTCAGCTGGTAGGTTTCTGTTCTGGTAAATTGTGATTCTTTGTATCCACCTGTCTGCCTCTACAATTTTGGCAGCAGCGGTTTGCTCTTTGACCTCACTTCTCTGCTTGATTGAAGAAGAGGAGTTGATTTTTCATTTTTCTCAGGTTTTTACTTCTCATTAGCATAGAGTGGTAACTTCTAAGCTTCTTATATGCCAGGCTGGAAACTGGAAGTCTGGATAATACTTTTGTTTCCATTTTCAAAGCTCTTTCAAGTGGACTCTTTGGTTGGCTCCATTGTGCTATGCTATGAATTGAGCTAAACCTTGTGACCAGCACTTAGCATCTGAGGAAAGATAATTCAGTAGAAGGCACAGATTCTTTTCTTACACAGTGAACGTTAGCTCCTGAAACTGTGGAATAGGATGCTTTCGACACCAAGCATCATAGCTTTTATGGAGAAACCTCTTGCAGTCTTCAGAGGTTTTGCAAATGATTCACAGGTGTAGCTGGCTTGAGGAAACAGATGTGTTCTTGAAGAATTGTGTGCAAATTGAATTTTTGTTAATTGAATCTTATTTAGAATTCATTTTAGGAGAGCTAGCTGTTTAAAGTAGCCCTTTGGTGAATTCTTTTGTGAAATGAATAATTGCTCCTTAATTCATCTTTTCTGAAAATGGAAATTTTTATATGTGACAATTTCTTAAAGCTATGGACCAATTCTAGGCCTGTGTAGGAAGCATAGAATACTTGTGGCTCTTGGTAACAATACAACTCATTTTTCTATAATTAAAGAAAATGCTGTATATAAATAGCTGAATATATCCTATATGCAGTGTTATGTTTAGAAACAGAAGTAGCCTAGAACTATGATCTTGAAGAACAGCAGCAATTTGAAGTAAAATAAACTGGGTGTTTGGTCAACATTGACTAATGTAATATTAATAACAGTTTCAAGTGACACTGCACTGGTGAATCAAATTCCATAAGTCCAGTATAGGGCCCAAGGATGTGGATTTTTAACAAAAAATTCTGCTCTGCCTAGTAGTCACTAGCTACCTGTGGGTATTTAAATTTAAATTAATTAAAATTAAATTCAGTTCCTCTGTAGCACTAGTCATATTTCAAGTGCTCAATAACCACATGTGGCCAGTGGCTACCATATTGGATAGCACAGATTATAGTACTGCTATGATTCTAGTAACAGGCAATGTTGGGAAACATTGGTTTAATTACAAGAAGACTCTCCTTAGAGTCAGGACCCTAAGATTGTAGGCTCTATCAGAGAAGTAACTTTCTGTGATATTAGTTTATTTGTTGTTACAGGTGCCATTGGGAGCCATTCTGCTGAAAATTAAAAAGGTCTGTCTCTTTCTCAATGTTATCCTTTATCATATGGATAATAATTTCATGATTCTGCCTTATAGGTATTACTACAAAATGAAGAGTGGTTTTCATTGACCACAAATGAAAATCCGTTTCATTACTTTCAGAGGCACACCTCAAAGATAACATGAGCACCCACATAATTTCTGATGAGGGTGCAAATATAATTGATAAATTCCAAGTCAAGTAATAAATTTTGGCTGGTGATATTTTCCTAGGATAAATTTAGTAGAAGACAGGAAATGTGTTATTGGATTCATATGTTGTATTAAAATATATTATAGAACCTGAGAAAGTGCTCAGTATTTATAGCTCAGAACTTTGTTTCTTAGGTAAACTGGTATCCCTCCTTTATCTCTATTTTAGATAAATGAGTTGAAACATAAAAGCCTCTGATCTAACTTCTCTGTGCCTCAGTTTCTCTATAAAGTAGGGATAATAATAGTTCCCACTTCATTTATGTGTTGTGAAGATTAAATAATACATGATAAGCACTTGGAACAGTACTACCTACACAGGGCTTAATACATTTTAGCCATTACTCTTTTTAATGTACTCATCAACTACATCACAGAGTTAATCACATACCTGGGAATAAGACTGACCTTGCTAGCATTTTAGTCCTTCTGTCTGTTTCATGTTGTTTTCAAATACAATCTGCCACGTTCCACTATGTTACTTGACTCACATAGAGTGCCTGGGATCTGGGCTATATTTGGCAAAAGAGGAGCTGCTTAGAAAATCCATTCTTGTCCTGTGCTGACTTTTTGTTTTCCAGATCAGTCTACCTAAATCTTAAGAGAACCTGAGAACACTGGAGACCCAGGATTGGACCAGGCCTTGGGGCTCTGAAGGAATTTACAAGCCTTATCAAATAAAATATTTCTATTTATCTATTTTGAAAAAATATATATTTAAAGCACTGCTTTATTTTTCTTTTTATTTATTTTTTTATTGGAGTATAGTTGAATTACAAAGTTGCATTAGTAGGACTGCTTATTTGCAGTAAATATTTAGATAGGCAATGACAAACTCATATCATTTTTTCTTCTTTTAATGCAGTCTTCTGATGATCCCTGACAGGTAGGACTACAAACAAAATGTCACTTTCCTGGTTCAAGTATTTACCAGACATTTCAGTGTTTCTGACAAGGATTACATCTTCAGTATGGTTAGTCTTTGACTTGTTTTCCAAGCCTCCAGCTAGTACTTGGTCTTGCACTTGCATTTTATGGTCATCTTCCTTGGTGAGGTCATATTCTGACAGGTTGTGTATTTTTCACTCTATAGTATATAAATTTACACAGCACCCTATCTGACGGGAAAGAAGTATGTGTTGTTATGGGTTTAACAGGTAACCCTTTGTGAAGAGTCAAGCTCTTCAAATCCAAACTGGCACAGAGTCTACCACCAGACTTCCAGTAAAATAGTTGAAAACCAAAGGAAAATAACTACATTATAGAATAGATTGTAATTTAGTCATTGAATGTGTTCTGAATAACCTCTCAAAAAACTATTTGGTGAGAAATATAAAAGACTGCTTTGTTACAAACATCTCTCATCTCCTATGGTGTCAGAACTAAATACCTTGATTTTTCAAGTTCCCTGGGAGTCGCTTCTGACTCATCACTTAGCTGATCTTATGGTCCCCTTTCCCACCCACCTCACTCACCACATGGTCTTTCCCTACTGCTTTTCATGCCTCTCTTCTATTCCTTCAAAAAGCACACATGTCATTGCTTGCTCTGCTAAAGTCTTTGTGTCTCCTCTGACCAAGCCAATTACTGAGGAACTAAGTCAACTGGGTATGTGAAAGAGGGGACACAGACTTTTTCCTAAGCTTTCCTCCAGGCTCCCCTACCTCTTTAGAGTTTTACCAGTAATAGCTTGGTTGGAAATCTCGGCTTTCCTTCCTTCTTTGTGAGCAAGTTAGAATTGTGTGTGTTTGCCTATCTAGCATCATCTTGTCTCAGGCTGAAACAAGGGAAAGCGTTTTAAAGGGGTCCATGTAGATGGTAGGGTTGAAATAAATTTCTAGGCCAAGATAGAGCCGCTTCTGCCTGGGGAACCACGTCAAGAAACCAAAACTTAGATAACTTTCCTGTCCTTGTAAATGTTCCACTTGACCAAAAATCCAGTAAATTCAGTAAGCCAATCCCTAAATGCCAAGCCAACTCTGGGCCTTCTCATTCCAAACAAGGTTGAGTCTGTGGCCCCAGCCAATCAGATATTTTCTATTTGCCCCTTCCTTATTCTTCATCCTATAAAATCTTCCTGCCTTCTACCCCATTTTGCAGCTCTCCACAGGAGACTGTCCACTTCATGAAGTGTTAAAGTTTGTATTGTATCACCTACATTGTCTTCTTTAATCATTTTTTAACATTATTCACCAAAGAAAGATAAATTTAAATCCACTCTATTACCTGTAGTATTCCCAAACTGGGCTTGAGAGGAGAATTACTTGGAAGCTTGTTAATAATACAGATTCTTGGACCCCATTCCAGAATCAGAATCTGTAGAGTGGGGCTTTAATTTTCTTCAGAGTGTCCCAGATGGACTTGATTGTGAATGGACCGATATTTGAGAACTCACTGATGCTTGCCTTCTAGATCCCCTCTCCAAATATTGTGGTTGTAGGAGAGAAAGTCCTGGGCTGACTATCAACACTTCTGAGTGCTGATACTCCCCTGGGTCAGCACAGGTAATTGAGAGTTGATCTATTAACTTTTGAAAATTATCATAGAAGAACATAAAAGGCCCCAAGCAAGAAAGGAAGATGGGATTCTTGCCTAACAGGAGATTTGTTTGTATCTTTTACAGTTTATCAATGAAAAAAAGGAAGGAAAAATACCTGTTTAATGCAACAGCAGAAAGGTCACAACCACATAACTGATGAAAACAGGGTGCTATTGTTCTTAGCCAAATTCAGATGGCTTTTACCTTATAACCACTTAGATCATTTTACATTTTTCTTGCCTTCTCTTTAAGTCATCAAGCAGGTATTGGGGAAGTTTGCCTGTATATTACATCTGCATTAAAAGCATCGCTCTCATCATGTACTGTTAAAAGATAATTTTCATAAAAAAGGTAAAATCATGACTCACACAGATATAAAACAACCATGTGTTAATGATTTTATTTATTTTAATTATTTTATTTGTTATTAATGAGGGAACTTGGCAGCTTTTACAACAGGTCCAAACACAGACATATTTCTAGATCTTAAACATTGACTATTGGACTTGCAAATGGAGGCAAATTGGCTTCTGGCTTTTTTTTTTTTTTTTTTTTTCTTTTTTTTGGTGAGGGGTCTCCCTCTTTCCTCCTTGGGCTAGAAGTCATTTCCATGTTCATAGAAGAGAATCATTTGCATTATTGTCACCAGTTCTTTACAACATACAGAATTATAAAATACCTCAAAAGTGATGAAAGACTAGAACCAGATAAACTGGAATAGTGTGCCCTAAACAATGCATAGTTTTCCAGTGAAGCACAAATGTTTCCCTGCGCTACTGAATATGTGATAGCTCCCTATTGCTATTAAATAATAACTTTCCTCTTTGACTTTCAAATCTCTCCTTAACCTTATTTGCTTTAGGCTGTTCCCTTGATTTGTCATGTCCTGTTTTCTGACTTCCAATTTTGAAAAAATGTCCTATTTTTAGATGAATTTAATTTGATTATAAAACTAGTGCATATTCATTTAGGAAATATTGTGAAATACAAAGGAAAAATGTAAAGAAGGGAATGAAAATTATCAGTAACCCTACAGCATCTGGAGGAGGAGTTACACTATAACACAATTAATGGTCAAGGGAGTTTGAAGACTTTTTAACCTATTGTTCCATGGCTCTCAACCCTTAATTTGCTAATGGTTCTATCTACCTACCAGTTGAAGACTTCTGCCCTTGCTGTGGCCTGGATTTCAGAAAGTCAGCTCCTGTCAATTCAGTCTGCCCTTTTTTCACTCCCGTCAATATTTCTCCCATGCAGACTCAGTCCCTGTGCTCCATCCTAACTGAGAAGAACAACCCTCTTTCTTCTAAAGCCACCAATCAGTGGCATTCCTATGTGCATCTCTATGAAACTGTAGCTGAGTTCCAACATAAAGACTATCAAAGGCATTTGGGAAATTAAGAACTTTGAACCAGTTTTTTTTTCCATTTGCTTTGGTTTGGAAAGAGTAGGTCAATGCAGGGTGAAATGTTCTGGGGGAGGGGGGTGGGGAGGTGGGGGGCATTTATATCAATCTATCCTTGATGCTCAAAGTCCTATACTATATCCAGTATGTCTCCATTACCCTAGGGTACAGGCTGCTAGTCGATGCCATGATCTTTAATCTTCAGAGCTAGAACATTAAAGATACCATGGGCCAGCCGCCTTCCTACACTCACTTCTTCAAGACCTTCAGTGTTCAGCTCAATAGTAACAATGCTGGAGAGATACACCACCACGTCCCCCACCCCCCATCCTCAAATGCAGGGGCCAATGGCACATCGATTACCAACACATGAGCATCCTCATGAAACACATGCTTGGCCCTTGTTGGTTGTCATATGTGTGTGTTCACGTTAAATATTTAACCACCAACTCCCTGAAAACGAAAGCCTTGATTTGTAACATTTGCCAATTTCCGTGGTATAAATACTCCCACCATGGCTGATTTTAATCTACTGGCATGATGTCACTGAACATGGAGTTGGGAAGAGATTGTGCTCAATAGGTTATCACAAGGCGGGAGGGACCACAACACTGCCTCCCACCCCCCAACCTCCACGGAGAGCTCTTTGCATGGATGACACTCAGCCAGAGACAACTTCAGAGAGAGCCATGCTAACAGCAGCTGGCTGAGGATGATCTCACCAAATGACTCACAAGCCTTTTGTGGCTTGCTGAGCCTTAAGTCATCGCAACCCTCTCCTTCCTTCTGTCATTAAACTTGGGCTTAGGTCATCTAGCACAGGTATTCTGGCCAGGTATATGATGATTCAAGTGATCCAGAGCCAGTCTCCCTCCACACCACTCACAAAATGAATTTGATTTCTGCTTTATAGTAAACACAGTTTGGATAGGAAAATTCCATTCCAAGGGGACCCCTGTGTTCTGGGGTCCTCTGAAATTACATTATCTATCCCCAGCATTTATTCCTGGCATAAAAACCCAATATCAGGGTTCAAATTTTTTTTGTTAAGGGCCTGGTGGGCATATAGCCATGGGCTTATCATGTAAGCCCAGCGAGAGATTTTACTAAGCTGTTTTTATTTTTTTACAGCTCTATAAAAGTATAATTTATAAACGATAAAATTCACTCATTTTAAGTATAAAATTCAAAAACTGTATTTTTGTTTTTATTTTGGTTTTGATTTTACTACATTTACAGAGTTGTGCAACCATTACCACAATCTAATTTTAGGACATTTATATCACTTCAGTTAGAAACCCCACACCCATAAGCAGTCAATCCCCATTCCCACTACCCTCCCTCCTCAGCCCTAAGCAATCACTTCCTGTCTCTACAGATTAGCCTATTCTGGACATTTGATATGAATGCAGTCATATAATATGTGGCCTTTTGCCTCTGGCTTCTTTCACCTATCATAATGTTTTTAAGGTTCATCCATGTTGTAGCATGTATCATTACTTCTTTCTGTTGCTGAATAATATTCCATTTTATAGATACATCCTATTTTATCTATCCATTCAGAAGTTGATGAACATTTGAGTTTCTTCCACTCTTTGGCTATTGTGAATAATGCCACTATGAACATTTGTGTACAAGTGTTTGAGTGGACTTATTTTTTCATTTCTCTTAGGTATATCCCAAGATACCTATGACTGAAATTGTTAGGTCTTAAGCTGCTTTTATACCTGTCTGAGCCAAGACCAAGAGTACCTGCAGACTGATCTCAGAAAATGGTACAAACACCACATGAATGATGTGACTTCATCAGTATCAGACTCTCAATCCCCTCTCCCTCCATCCATCTATATCCCTGTACTAAACCCTCCTTTCTCATTGTGTTTCTCCTGGCCATCGAAGCAAGGGTTTTTACGCCTCCATAATCTCACACCTGGCACTCATTTTAGAGTCTGCCATATTTCCTGTAGAGACTGGTGGATTTTGTTGGTTTTCTTTTCCCTTTTCTATGTTTTCCCTGCCCTAATTTACATTATTCAAGATAAACTGAGCCTACCATATTCCATAGAGTGGGTGGTGACAAGATTCTATCCTAAGTTATCTTCCTGCAGGGTCTCTTGGATTTAAGGAGTCTTAGGGAAAAGGTGGAGGAGGGACAGTCAGCAGCTACTGAAGGTACTTCCTCTGCCCTGGCCTTAGTTGTCTCTGAAACAAGTGTCTGTCTTACTCCTTTTCTACTATAAGAATAATGAATTTTATTGACTTTTAAAGAAGATTCACTGCTGAAATAATAAATCTTTATGAACACAGTAAAAATAGTTTTGTATTATCCTTTTTATTGACTTAACAATAGAACATAAGCATTTTTCAATCAAATAAGTCTTCAAAAACTTAATTTCAATAGCCATATCTTATTCCTGCATATTGCTATACTATAATTTATTTAAACATTTCTCTCTTTGGGAGACATTCAGGATTTTTCACTGTTTTAAGGTGTATTAAGACATATTTTGCAGCATTTTAAGTTCCCTTGGCTAGATTATTTTTAGTGGATTTGCCGGGTCAAAGGGTGTGAATATTTTTAAAGTTTGTATTACTGACTCAAAAGTCAGATTTAACTCTCTGTCTACCATGAAGCCTTCTCTAGCCACTCTAGAGCTGTGAATCCCTTTTTTCTCTAAACCAATTGCACTTAAACAGCTATGTATTACTACATAGGGATTTCATTTATTTTTCCCTAATTATTTGTTTTTTCTTTCTTTCTTTCTTTTTTTTTAAATTTTTCATTAATGGTTGGACTGTAAACTTCACAAGAATGGAGACCATGCCCTTTACTTTATTTGAATTCTTCACCAAATTTTGTCTCAATCGCATGAAAAACAGGAATAGTATTCTCAATTTCTCAGAAAAACAAGGATTTTAAAGGACAAGTGGCACTCTCCTAAAAACAGGAATTAGGAATTTGTTGACATTATAGTTCATGTGAGTCTGCTCTGTTAACCTTTTAAATTTGATAACCCTGTTTCTTCAATTACTAGATCTGCATATTCTAATAACCCTCAAAAATCTTAGATTTTATGTTATAACCACTTCTTTTTTAGCCTATGACCTCTTGTACTTAAATTAGTAGAACAGATCTAGCTAATCCTTCCTGCAGTTAAAATGTACACCCTTCCTAACATTCTGATTTCTTTCCATTAACCCTAAGGAAGGGTAAAAAGAATGGACAATAGATTAAGACCCATAGTTACTGCAGTCCTTGATTTTCTAAATATTCAAACATGAGATTATTTTTTCAGTCAAGCATAATAGGGCAGAGACCTAGAAATTAGGGAATGTGAGCTTTAGTCCCAATTACGCACTGAGTGTGTGAACATTAGAATGTCACTTAGCCTCCCTGGGCCTCAATATCTTTACCTGTTGTGATAGGCAGAATAGCTGTCCGCAAAGATGCCCACATACTAATTTTCTGAGCCTGTGAAAATGTTAGGTTACATGGCAAAGGGGGCTTTGCAGATGTGGTTAAGTGTCTTAAGGTGGGAAGAGTATCCTGGATTAACTAGGTGGTTCTAATATAATCACAAATGTTCTTAAAAGTGGAAGGAGGCAGGAGAAGAGAATCAGAGGGAGATGTGACTTTGAAAATGGAGGGAAGGGCCATGAGCCAAGGAATGCAGTCCATGTCTAGAAGGTAGAATAAGCAAGGAAATGGATTCTCCCCTTGATTCTCCAGAAAGAAACACAGCCCTACCAACTCCTTGATTTTAGTCCATTGAGACTCATTTCAGACTTCAGACCTACAGAACTATAAGATACTAAATTTATGTTGTTTTAAGCCCCTAAATTTGTGGTAATTTGTTACAGCACCTATAGAAAACTAATATAGCTGTAAGGGAATGGGGTGGATGATAAAATTTGCAGCAGGCCTGTCAGATATGAATCATATAATTTCACATCTCCTATAGTAGTGCTTAGATACCTATGAAAAGGAACAAGGCAGTCATTATTAGAAATACTTGAATTATTCCCCAAACACGTGAAATGGTATTTAATATCCTAGTGTACTAAAGGAAAATAAAGGGATATAAAAATGCTTACATTTAGTGGGTGATTACTTGATAATATTATTTATACTCCTTAGCTTATAGATGATGAAATTGAGGCCAAGGGTACTTCAACAACTTGTCCAGGGTTACAAAGGTGAAGACAGGATTCAAACCTAGGCAGCATGACTCCAAAACCCAAGCTCACTATGCTCACCTCACTATACTGCCTCCTAGGACTAGTGTATGTGTGTGATAATAGGGAAGCTCTTAGTGAGGAACAAGGCCTGGAAGATTCATTGGGGCCCCTGGTCCTTGGAAATTTTTAAGGTCTCCAAAGTCACTATCCTACCAATCCTCTTCTTACAGTTTTTTTACCAATTGAGAAATGTACAAAGGATTCAGATGGGAATCAAAATATCACCTGTAATGCTTATAAATCTGCCTGGCTTTACCTTGCAGTAACAATTGGGCCTTCCAACACCCCTGAATGGAACTGACTTTCTCACCAAACAGCAGAACCAAGAAGCCAGACATTTCTCCACATTTCACCAATCAGATGAGATGCTCCTCACTCCATGAGGAGGGAAAGGAATTCCTATCAGAAAAGTATATTTCTGGTACTCATCCGACTTGCTCTAGAAAAGTGTTATGATTCTCCAAATCCTCTCTTCTACTTCAACATCTGAATTTCTCTGAGCTTGGCAATATTTTGCCTCAAATTTGTTTTAGATAAATGTTCTAATTATCTGTTGAGGGGTATAAACATTACTTATTTATCAGTGTAATTCATTGCACTTTTTGTCTCTCCTCTTCCCTTGGGAAATACAGATCAAGTATTTGAGAGGTTACCTTCTTTCTTGAACACTGAAGCAAATATTTCTTTTCAAAACTCAGCAGTTTTAATCAACCTCTCTAATTTTATGGACAATAAGAACACATGTTATTAGGTACATGATGATAAGGATAATCAAACTTATGCCTCTAGCCATAAAATGATCGTCACAAGAGTCAGTATTTTTTTTAATATCACAAGAGTCAAGAGTTCAGGATTTCTACATTTAAAGCTATAATTCTCTTTTAGTTTTGACTTCTGGAAGTTAGAAAGAGAATCATTATTAGTGATGTTATTGTGAACAAAATACACCTGCAAGGAACAGGCCACACACACATTTCTAGATATTGGGTTGGCCAGGCCTATTCTCTGATTCTAGATTCTACAGACTATTCTGCAGGATATTGAAGTCATCAGTCCATGGCAGTGTTAGGTTATTTACTTGAAGCAAAGCACCAGGACCAAGCCATTTTCTAAAGCTGGAACCCACGTTTGACTCGTCGTTTTTTTCTTACATCTCAGAAATCCTGAGATAGGCAGGAGCTTATTATCAGCCCTTTATACATTTCCTCTCAATTCTTTACCTACAGTACTTTCAAAGTTGCTGGTTGTTTAAAAAAATTCTTTATGAAAGGTTGGTCTGTGTGTAGGAACAGATTTAACTTTCTTAATTATGTTTCAGCTCTCAGAATGCAAAATTTTATTTTTTAGCAAGTATTCACATTGATAGTAATGCTTTGGTTATATTTCATTTTTTCCAACTTAATTCTTCCATGATAAACAAAATGAATGAATTATATTGATTTCTTTATTGCAATGTTTCTGAATGGCCTTATTTGATTTGTCTCTTCTTGTTTTGGTACCTCACACACCTTGAATCTGTGAATATTTTATGTATTCTGTTGCATTCCCTTTATATCATATTTTATTTTTAAAGAGAGACCAATCAAATAATTTTTTAAAATTAGAAAAAAATTCTTTAAATTGTGACCAGAAGCAAATAGGTATCATTTGAATGTATATAAAACCTCTGAACGTGTTTATTTTGTATCACTGTAATTCATCCGTCAGTTTCTGGATTCAGTTTTTTCCAAAGAGAGCCTGAAACCTACATGCTACTAGTGAGGCAAAGTTGGACACTGAGATTTCTAATTTAGTTTCTTTGACAGGTGAAATCACATGTATCCAGAAATTGCTAGTACTTACTCAGCTGTAACTACAGATGAGACCAGGGAGATTTTCTTGCCAACACTGGCATTCATTTGTTTTGAGGATTTTTCTCACACTTCTCTTTTTCTTCACTTACAATAGATGGCCCAGTTGTTTTAGATGGATTACACCTGTTTCTGAGCAAATCAAATACATTTAAAGCCTTCCCAACATACATGTGGAATTTGTGAGCTGCCAAGAAGTTCACTGTTTTCCAGAAATTATAAATCTCTAAGGCATAGTTGGACAATCCCTGTCTTCTTAGTCTTGGCTATGCTCAGGGTTTCACTCTTCTGTTTGTTTTGTTTGGTTTGTGGCATAATAAATTGATCTCTTCATTTGACAGAACCACCTGGAGGCTGAAGAACATGGTTCCTGCAGTCCCTGACTCTGTATCCTAGCTCTCAGCCCCAGAAGAGCTTTGACCTTTCTCTCTCCATTCACTACCAATGTGATAATCCTTCTTTTCCTTCTCATTAAGAGCAGTGATTCCCCCATCCACACACATGCACATGATTTTTTTTTTCAGTAAGTATAAGAAACCAAAGAATCAGCAAGACAATTTGGTACTCTGTAATCATCATTTGCCTCAGTCACAGTTGCTCCAATACCCTTTGTCATTAATTTTATATGTTTCTGTATGTTCCTTTCTCTAACTACTTTTCTTTCTATAAAGACTGTTATCTTTATTTTTCTTTATGCTAGATGTGTCAGAAGCTGGCCACTTGTCCTGCATCTGATCATTCTAATCACCACTTTCTAAACTCTTCTGCTCAGTATCTTTTTTTAAAAAAATAAAACAAGTGTTAGAGACCTAGAAAGGTTGCCACTAAAACACAGCATCCTTCAATGTATTTGTAGGTGTTCAGCCGTATGTTACTTAACATCATTCTCATGTGAGTGGGTGACACACACATTGAGTCAAAAAGTAGCCATGTTCCAAAGCCATAAAAATCTTCCAGTCCTGTCTCTTCTAATTAAGGCTGCCAGTCCATTCCTGGATAGTTAAAACCTTGTATTACTACTTCCACTCTGGCTTCTTTACAAGCCTTTTTTATGTGCTCAAATCATTTCACAGTCCACTTGCTCCTTTCTGTCTTGTGGTCTACAATATACAGTATTCGAACAGCTAGTTTACTAAAATATGTTCCAACATGTCCAACTTCAAAGTCCAACAGCTCTGTGCTATTACTAGGCTCTTCTCTATCCTCTACTATTATAATAATAAATCCTTCGGATATGTAATTCCTACTCTACATTATCTCATACTCCTTCAAAACAGGGCTCTGGTAAGTATGACTAAAGCAAGGACCTTCCAAATCCTGTTTCCTATCCATTTTAGTCAAGAACGTATTAACTAGGTATCTCACCTGGTATCAACCAAAAGAAGTTTATAATAAATGATGCATGTCCATGTAAATCCATTCTCTAAGAAAAATGTTATAGCCATTCCTAAAATGATTGAAACAAATTTAAGATATGTTCAGCAACGGCTATAGTAACCATGAATTCATAGCTTAAAAATAAACAGCATTCCCACTGATTGCACCATAGCCATGCTTTTTTCACTTCACATCTGTATTATGACAATGGTTATGTAATCAAGCTGCTTAACTACAGGCTCTCTCTGGTGCATCCTTCCAGAAAATAACTGGCTTAACAATCTTCCTAAGACACCATTTACACCAAGCCATTGCCCTATAATGATCTTACTAAGTGCCCCTAGAAAGTTGTATTCCCCTACTGTGCTTTTAAAAGTTTGCCATGATCTGGCCCATGACGTGTATCCAAACTTATTTCTCACTAATACATAGCCTCTGCTCCGGTCATACCAGCTTCCACAGTCTACGACCTTTCCATTCTATTAAGTGAGCCTTTGTTCCCTGTGACTCCTCCCTGCAGACAATAATGTCTCTTCTCCCTTAGACTGAAAATGTTTCCCATGCCCCACTTCAGTGCCCACTCCCTCCATGAACACTATTTTCCAACATTCAGGAAAGCAGAAAGTGAATATCCATAGATCACCACCTAGATTCTACAGCCAATTAACATTTTGTCTTGTCTTATTGCACATATATCCATCTACTATCCTTCCATCCACCCATTAACCCCAATGTTCATTGCAGCACTATTTATAATAGCCAAGACATGGAAGCAACCTAAATGTCCATCAACGGAAGAATGAATAAAGAAGATACGGTACATATATACAATGGAATATTTCTCAGCCATAAAAAAGGACAAAATAATGCCATTCATCTTATTTTGGTATGCATTTCAAGTTTTAGATATCAGTTCACCTCACCCCTAAAACTTCATTATGTAGATCATTAACTAGAGTTAATATTTGGTTTGGGTTCTTTTTGTTAGGTAAAACTTGCATACAATGAAATACACAAACTGTAATTGTATAATTTGATGAGTTTTGACAAATTCATATGCCTGTGTAACCCAGAGTCCTATCAAGATATAGGACATGACCATCACTTGAGAAAGTTCCCTCATGCCCCTTCACAGTCAGTTCCATCCCCAGCTCCAGCGGAGGCAAAATTGTTCTGATGATTTCTATAATTAATTTTCTCTCTTAGAATTTATTTAGATGGGATCATACAATTAATACTCTTTTGTGTAAGTCTTATTTCATTCTGCATAATGCATTTGAAATTAATCCATGTCATTGTACATATAAATAGTTTCTCTATTGCTGAGTAATATTGCATTGTTTATATATTTTCCTGCTGATGAATACCTTGAACTCTTTCCAGGTTTTAGCTAGTATAAATAAAGCTACCTTCTTGTACAAATATTTTTCTAGACATATGCTTTTATTTCTCTTAGATAAATACCTAGATTTGGAATTGCTGAATAATGGGGGTGGTGTATGCTTAGGATTTTCTTTCAGATTTTGATTTTTTTGGTGATGTACTCTAATTTTTGTTTATTCCATTCTTTCTGTGCACATGATTTTTTAAATTATGGTTAAATATACAAAGCATAAAATTCACCATTTTAAGCATTTTTTAAGTGTACACTTCAGTGGCATTAAGTACATTCACAATGTTGTACAACCAACACCACTATTCATTTCCTGAACTTTTTTCATCAACCCAAACAGTTTTGTACCCATTAAACAATAAATCTCTATCCCCTCTCTCTCATCCATAGCCCCAAGTAATCTTCATTCTATTTTCTGTCTTTATAAATTTCCCTATTCTAGGTACCTCACATAAGTAGAATCATACAGTATTTGTCATTTTGTGTCTGGCTTATTTCACTTAGCATAATGTTTTCAAAGTCAATCCATTATATTTAGTTTTATAAGAAACTACCAGACTTCTCTCCAAAGTGTACCATTTTATGCTCCCACCAGCAATGGATGAGTTTTAGCTGCTTCACATCCTTGCCAAAATTTAGTGTTGTCAGTTTTCTTGATATTTAGCCATTCTGGCTACTTAAGCTCAGTTTCAGAATTCCTCTTGCTTTGATAGTCTGCACCACACAATTTAGATTTAATAGTTCTCACTGTGTATATGAATTCTTTCCCCCAGATGAACTTCAAACTCCTTGAGAATAGGGACTGTACCTTATACTGCATTTATTTACTTTGTGGTGCCTAGCATTGGATCATGCTCATAGCAATTGTGGCCATTTGAAAACACATTGAATCCCAATTGAGACAGAAGAGGATTTAGCTTTAATATACTAGTTACTGTTCTGTTGGCAGATTTTCTAATTGCAGGTTGAGATGTGAAAATGCCGACTTTAGTCCATTTTTTACCTTTCTTCACTATGGACTCAAAAAACATATTAGGAAATAGAATGTCAATAATATCTAAATAGTAAGCTGAGAAACATCTATGGTTGCTAAGGGACTGTTAATTCAGCCATAGATTTCATTTTGTTTACTGGTTAAATTCCTCCATGTATATAGATTCAGAAAGAGTAACTAACAGGAAAAAGAAAAGAGAGAGAGAGTAAAAGAAACAGAAACAAGGAAACCAGCATATTTACTGTCTCTTTCCGTGGCAAGAGGAAGGTTACCACAGAAAGAGGAAAAGAGGGAAAGAACTCTTTTCTTTCAAAAAAGAACTCCTTTTTGACAAACTGGGCTTTTTAAAGTTAAATGAAGAAAATTGTTACAAGCTGGAGTCTAGCTCATTAATACATACTATTTTTTCTGTTTATGAATAGCTTATTATATATTAGGAAACTAAGTGTTTAAATAACCCTATCTTCAATACCATGTATCACCTACTGCTATAAACTGAATTGTAGCCCCTCAAAGTTCATATGTTGAAACCCTAACCCCTGATTTGATGCTATTTAGATGTGGGGTCTTTGGGAGATAATTAGGTTTAGATGAGGTCATGAGAGTAGGAGCCTCACAATGGGGTTAGTGCTCTTATAAGAAAAGACACCAGAAAGCTTGCTCTCCCCCTACCCCACCTGCTACCATGTAAAGACACAGGGAAGGCAGCCATCTACAAACCAGGAAAGGAGTCCTCACCAGAAAGTGACTATGCTAGCACCTGGATCTTGGATTTCTACCCTCTAGGACTGTGGGAAAAGAAAGTTCTTTTATTTAAGCCACCAAGTCTATGGTATTTTTTACGGCATCCTGAGCTGACTAAGACATAGTTTTTACCAAAGTTCTACCAACCACAAAAAGTCATGTTTCTCAGAAAAAAACAAAGTTAAAGGTTTTCAATAAAAATTCCTGATTGGCACATAGTACACTCTCAGTAAATGAGTTTTGAACTGAATCAGGCTCCTTCACACCTTCTATTAACATTATTCTAGAGCAAGCCTACTTATATCGGCAGGGACAATCAGCTTATATGTCTTATGACTTGAGAGGACCCATAGTCCTCTCTTCTTCAAAACAACTATTTATCTTAATGTCCACCTACCATTAGATATCAAATCCTTCCTAAGTAAAGCATTAGTCCCAGTTTAAATGCAAACACAGTATTGAAGTTACATTAAAAAAATGGTGATGGTAAACACTTTAAGAAAGGTTAGTGGATGGGATTACCTAGCAGGGTCTGAAGAAAGGAAACACAGAACAGGTAGATTTGTATTTGTTTGGGTGGGTAGGGTTGGGGTGGGGAGTAAAGTGGATGGAAGACGTTATCTAGAGTAGCGGTGGAAAATTGGCTAAGATTTAAACATTGGAAGAATTCACACGAAGTTCTGAATTTTAATTTCCTTGAAAAATCAGATCCAGAAGCACTGGTCTAGCATTCTTGCCTGGCAATAAACACCTGAAGCAACATGATAGCTGTCTCTTTAAAAAGGGCATGCGCTCTGTCTTTTGCTACTGTCTCAACCATCCCCATGTCTCTTACACCAGGTATAACTTCATTATGACATTTACCAAGCCCCTGTAGGCTTTCATTTTGTCACCCCTGGCCTACGACCCAGGGGCATAGAGCTAAATATGACAATGACTGGGGGAGAGGAGACCTCTGGGCACTTAAGAGTGAGAGAGATGTTGAACACAGAATGCAGTGATGGGAGGGAGTGAGACTGCTTAGGAAAGTGACATGGCTTGCTTCTGTAAAGTAAGTGTAGGTGACATGCACAGAACTTTACAAATCTGAGCCTTCATTTTCTGGAATGCCTCCTGCCTATTTTCCATATCCCTCTAAAATTAATTAGCTGACCATATGAGGCAGTCATTGCCATAAGCCACTTCCAATGAAGCATTGCATTTCCAATTCATTCTAAAAATTTAAAAATAATCTGTAGTTACCATTCTGAGTGCTTTTATTATTCAGGATGAAGGTTAATCAAATTTTTGTTGTTAACCTACCACATTTGTAATAACATTTTGAATAATCCCTTCTCTCAGAAGTCCCCACTTTCAAATGGATTCCATACTTCCTAATTATATTCACTGAGAAATACAAAGTAAGTGAGGTTACAAAGACACATTAACACACATACACCCAAATTTGCTTTACGGGGTATCTTATTTCTGTTACCTTAAAATCTGAAAGATGTGATTGCCATTTCTTCAAGCTTGACAATCTCTTTGTGATAAATAAAGAGAATTCTAATTCATTGACATAAGTGATGTTCTTAGCATAGAGCCTGAACAAAATTAATGATAAATGTTACCTTTCTTCCCAGATATACCCTCTTCCTTCCTACAGTTTTCTTACTATTATTTTAGATAGGAAATTTGAATTAGAGTGAACCTAACCACACTCTACAGGTAGACCCCCTTACCAGTCCATATAAAACTTTGCTGAGAAGTTAAGAACATTAGAGGGATGGTCAAATAGGAGAGCAACTAGTCTTTCAAATGAAACATCAGTTTAATCTCAGAAAGAAATATAGGTAAATTGATGACAAAATAATTCCTTTCCATCTCAAGCAAGCATCTTCATTCCTTGTCTGGAGTCTTGGATCAAGATCTTGGTTCACTGGCAGGTACATTGTGGGAGATGCTGTGATCAATAAAGATGGCAGGATTTTTTTTATTATTATTCACTGCTGTGTCCTATAACCTAGCAAAATGAAGTCCCTGTCAGATAGTAGACCGTCATTAGAACACGAGACTGCCAGCACACTAGAAAGCATAATTCCTGCCCTTGAAGAGTTTGAAGTTGAAACAAAGAAATAACAAAGTATGGCACAGGACACAACTAACTTACAAAAATACAGGGCATGAATGAATATATCTCTTTTACCTCCCTAGCTTCTTTTGTCCCCCCCACCCCGTACTTTTCCATTAAAATGCATATATAGGAAATTAAGCAAATGACAAGGAATGTGCAATTTTCATGGACGTTTCTGGCATTTCTCATCTCAACTCACAGCCATCTACTAGGATAGTGCAGATCCAAAGTTGCAAGGCCTTGGGTTGCAAAGTTTTTTCTTTCCTTTTTTAATGTAGACTTCCTAATGCTTCTTTCTTATTTTTTACTTAGTCAAATAATTTTCTCTAGATTTCGTTCTTAAAACATGAGAGGTGTGTGTGTGGGGTTGGGGGGGAGGTGGGTAGGGTCAGACATAAACCTTAATTAGATTCATAATGTTCCAATGCATAGTGTTTGTGACAACCATGTATATACGTTGCCTCCTTTGAACTCCAGAAAGAGGATCATACTTTTGTAATGCAGTCCTCAGGACATAGGCCCCCACTGCTAAAACAGCTAGGAGCATGGAACTCTCCATTGAGACACTCCCATTGCCATTCTAGGCAGCACCTTCAAATCACTATAGTTGCCAGATCCTGTCTGTGTGCTGGAGAGGAGAACTTAGAGATGGAAAGGATCATATTTCCATTTTTCTTCATTTATTTTTTAGCCCGGTGGGAGACCAGAGAGAAAGCAATGAACAAAGAGAGTAAATATGTGAGCAAACACAGTAGTCCTCACCACATAGCTAAGAATTACCAAATGCAAATTTGTGTGCCCAACGCACAGTGAGGCCAAACAATACTGAAATATTGGAGTTTGGAGCAGAGAAAGATTTATTGCAGGGCCATGCAAGGAGATGGGTGGCTCATTTGCAAAAAGTCCTGAACTCCTTGAAGGGCTTCAGCAAAGCACTTTTAAAGGCCAGGTGATGGAGGGATGCGGTTAGTTGTTGCAAACTTCTTGGTGTAGGAATCCTTTGATCTTGCAGCTGTCCACGTAAGTCAGTTCACAACATTCCTGTAAATCTCCAACAAGACAAACATTATTCTCTGTTCTGCAAATTTTTCTCTATATATAAATTGACTCTTAAAGGTCAGAGCCTTAAGAATAGGCTATCTTGTATACTTCAGGCTATAGGCAACATTCTTTTACAAAAGGTGCATAGCCAGCATGACTAAGTACAGGCAACAAAGCACAAAGGTTAAAGCAAAAGGAACAGATCTAATATGAAGTCAGATTTGTTCTTCCCTATTACATAAGTGCTAAAGGGATTCTTTATGTAGAAACTCCATGAGAACAGAAAACTTGTCCATTCCATTCTTACTGTAACTCCAGCACTTAGAACAGTGCTGGGCACAGAGCAGGTACCCACCAAATACCTGTCAAATGAAGGAATTCTATATAAAGGAGTGATTAGAATCAAGGCTGTTAGTATTCAAAGGCAATGTGGAGTTACATGATATCAGTTTTTGTATAAGCGGACAATAAGTGGATTAGCTTGTAGGAGGCAGAGGAATGTGGCTAAGAGATATGAAATGAGGTATCTGGAAGTAATGAGTTATATGTAGAGAAATCATATAATTTATTATCCCCACCTGGACATTTTGAAGAGTGAGAGAGGGCACTTAATAATTATTCCAGAATGACATGTATAAATCATGACTGTCCTGGGAAACTGGGATATATGGGCACCCTCTTTATATGACACTAAGTAAACTGAGTAAGGGGTTGGTCTGGTGAAAATAAAGTTTGAGAAAGATTGTTTTCGTTTCCACAGTAGATATAGACTTTAAATCTGAAAAAAAAGAGAGAGACTAGAAGACAGAAGTCCTGTTAGAATTGTAATAATTACAATCTAGGGATGACAGCTTTGCGAATAGAGGGGAAGGGGTAGCTCTGAAGGACTTTGTGAAGGATCAAGTAGAATTGATTAACCAAGGAATATAAATGTTCAGTCATAATACTGCCTGCAGTGTTATTTCAAAAATATATAAAATACAAGCTCTGATAAATTCTGCACTCAACTGAAGCTGTCTCCACACCTTGCATCTCTGTAATATTGGAACACTTACTTAACCTCTCTGACCCTCACTTACCTGAGGGTATAATGTAACTAAAGGTAAGTCATCCAGATAAGCCTTCTCATATTTTCAGATCATATTGGAAATTCAAATTTGGTCCCTTAGAACTAGTTTGTTGTTTGTTTTTTTGTTTTTTCCACTATTCTGATCCAGGAAAGTTCTTAAGTAAAATAATATTCTGAGACTTATTGAAAATATCTTAAAATAAAACAAAAAAATTAAGCTATAACTATAAAATTAGGATTTTAAAAGAGTCCTTCATGGAAAAACACTAAGATGACTCAATTTTGAGCCCAACAGAAAGAGTTTGGTTTTAGTGGCTATTCCTACCAATTACATCTTGCATCTTTCCTATATCAGGAAACATTTCTGCTGGAAATCACATAAAAAATGGTTAGATTTGGAAAAATTTGAGTTCCTCCTGGTGACATTCAACTTTCAGGAAGAAAATTATTGAACAAAGTCTTTGAGCAGGAGAAACCCTAGTTCTATCAGATAACTTTATTTTCTCTTTCTGCCAACTCTGAAAACTACTCTCCTCTTGCCTTATAGCGAACTGCTTCAGGGCTTCAGGCTTTACAACCTTTGGTTACCACTCATCCATGTGAATACTGCCTTGTCCAGAAGAGTCTGGCCTCTCTGATTTTCTTTCCTTTTTTCTCATCCAGAGCACTAGTTTCAACCTCAGTACAGTTGGAATGTTGCCTAAACTTCAGAAAAAAAGAGAAATTATTTTCCAGTCTTTCCCTCTCACTTTTGTGTTTACACACTTAAGGGATAATATGTTGCATAATTCTCTTTAGTGAATCTTTATCTACTATAATTGTAGCTAAACATCCCTGCTGGTACAGGGATCAGCGAAAAGAATAGTGTAAATTGCTGATAGCACCTAAATGTTACGAGACTCATATTTCCCACTGTAGAAATTGAACCACCTCTGAGTTGTTGAAATTATTGCTAAATTTACTTACAGTCATTTTTACAATAAAAAGCTTTATGACTCTTATTATGGGCCAAAGAAATGCTCTAAATCTTGAATTCTGAAGTAATATCTCCTGTCCTAAAAGCAGTGAAGCTTTTAAAGAGAGAGGGAGAAAGAAAGTGTATTCTGAAAAGGTAGTTTATGGTTTTAGAATTTTGTTGCAATTTTGGTTCATATATTTTTACTAATCATAACCTTTATATGTAAATTAAATGATTATATAAGAGATAGCACTGTTTTCATAAAGTAGGAAATAATTTTATATCCTAAAAGACAGAGGAGTATAAACCAGTAAGGCAGCTCTGCATGTGTTTGATGGCTATGAAAAGACCTGTTTGATTTTCTATTACAGACCAGCAGACTATGCTGCCCTGACCCACCAGACCCAGACTGTCGGGTAGCCGACTTCTCATTAGGGAGTCCTGTGGTACAGAGTTCATTCATAGCCTGTAATAAATAAAGTGTGTTTTAAAACCTCATGTATAGAAACAACCCTCCATTGTGAAAGCAGTATCATAAAAAGATTTTTTTTCCTTTGAAACACTATTGGAGAGGGGAAAAAATTATTTTCTGGCTAAGCCCTGACAAAAGAGTTTATCATTTGGCCACATGGGATAGTGTATGCACACATGTCCAGATAGTCAAATTCATTCAAATTGGTCTGGACAGACTAATTCACCAGTTCTTTGGAGGAAAAGCCCAACCTGAGTTAAATAAAATGTTGAAGTAAAAGCAGTTTAATTACCTCAGGGGAAAAGTAGAGAGAACTTGGCTTCAAGTCTTAACAGAATTCTATAATGACTTTAGTGAGTAGAAAATCATTTGTGATTAGGACATTCATTGTATACAAAAGCTTCAGCAAAAGTAGGAACCCTTTTAATCATCTCACTTAGTCTTATTTATCTATTTACTGAGCAGATTGTGTATATGTCCATAGTATAGACATACATTTAGGTTGGTCAGGTGGAGATTATTGCAGATTCCAAACTAATGGAGTTGGGTTAATGAGGTTTTACTCTCTGTGTATACATGATAGACATAGGCAGTAAAGAACAAAGTGTGTCACCTGTACCTCAGATTTTAACTCATTCTGTTTTCCTCACTGCCAGTGCCATAAATTCTACCTGTGATATGATAGTCAACCTATTTCTTCCTGTTTCTGGAATTGTCCTTTGTGATAAAAAAAATTATGTGATCAGAATTTACCTGAGAACTTGTAGATATGTGAAGCAAGATATGCTTGGTTATAATTTTCTCTCTTGGGATGATTATCTACTGAAACTATTTCTTTATTGAGCACCAGTAACACAGAAGATGTGGTACAAATTATATTTATGATACTTTCCTAGCTACCTTAAAGTCTATAAGTGAAATGATGCAGAAAAGGTCAATGAATAAGGAGGTATACATAAATGAGACATTTTTGAAAGAGAAAGAACGATTTAGAGAAACTAGTAAGAGACCAAAATAGAATTTAATGGATTGGAGGGATTCTGGGAAGATGGCAGAGTATGAAGCACCAGGAATCTGTCTCCCCACCTAGACAACAATTACACTGGTAAAATCTGTCTGATGTAACTATTTTGGAACTCTGAAATATTTCTGAGGTAGGTATTTCAGAACTCTGCAGTCTATTGAAGGGTTGCATGGTACATTGTGGATAATTTCAGTCAATTTCAGTTCTTAGCTCAGCAGCCACTACTCACTACTCACTTCCACAGCTCTGTGGAAGGCAGCTGTGCATTGCTAACTAGAGGAACTCTCACACAACCTGTGGGAACCAGGGTGGTTAATATGGACCCTGTCCTTCAAATATTCAGGATCTGTGTTCTGATCACTGATTGCTGACTCAGATAATGGAGGTGCAGACACAGAGGTATACAGCCATGTTTTCACACCCCTCCTCAACATTGCAAACCCCTACCCCTTCAGCTGAAGTGAATCCCAAGGGATTTAAAGAGCCAGCACCTTCTTCTTCCCTTAATTGTTTTCTTTTCCCTCACTTTGAGAGCCAGACATTAAAGAATAAGACATTCAAATTCACATACTGAGGAAATTAGAAAGTTACTGCATATACCAAGGGAAAGGTGCAGAATCAGAAAATACTGGAGAAAAATCTTAAGTTTCCATCTCAGGCTGATCTTTAGTACAAAGATAGTCTACAACAATCAAAAAAAAATCCTGATAGTAAGAGAACATGATTTCCAGAGTTATCATTAGATTCAAATGTAGTTTTCAACAAAAAATCACAAGACATATGAAAGAACAAGAAAGTATGGCCTATTCAAAGGAAGAAAGATAAACCAACAGAAACTGTCTTTAATATGGTCTTAAAAATACTTAAAGAACCAAAGAAAGACATGGAGAAAGTCAGGAGAATGATGTATGAACAAAATGGAAATATCAATAAAGAGATAGAAAACCTAAAAAAAAACCAAAAAGAAATTCTTGAACTGAAAATTACAATAACTGAAATGAAAAATTCACTAGAGAAATTCAAAGTCAAATTTGAGTAAGCAGAAGAATCAAAACTTGAAGATAAGAAAATTGAAATTACAAAGACTGAGGAACAGAAAGAAACAAGGTTGAAGAAAAGTAAACAGAGCCTAAGGGGCCTGTGGGACACCATCAAGTTTATGAACATATTGTGGGAGTTCCAGAAAGAGAAAAGAGAAATGGACAGAGAGAGTATTTGAATAAATAATGGCCAGAAACTTCCAAAAGTTGATGAAAACCTGACTGTAAACATCCAAGAGGTTCAACAAACTCCAAATTGGATGAAACAGAGACCCACACCAAGACACGTTAAAATCAAAATGTTGAAAGTCAGAGACAAAGAGAGAACCTTTAAAGCAGTAAGAGAGAAGCAACTCATCATATACAAGGGATCTTCACTAAGATCATCAGCAGATATTTCATCAGAAGTTTTGGAGGCCAGAAGGCAGTGAGTTGATATATTCAAAGTGCTAAAAGAAAAAAAACTGTCAGCCAAGAATCTTATATCCAATAAAATTATCCTTCAAAAGTGAGGGATAAATTAAGACATTCTCAGATAAACAGAAGTTGAGGGAGTTTATTACCGCTACACTTGCCCTGCAAGAAATGCTAAAAGGAGTCCTGCAGGTTAAAATAAAAGCACACTAATTAGTAACTTGAAGCTATATAAAGAAACAAAAATCTCAGTGAAGGTAAATTTTACATGGGCAATTATACAATTTAGCATTATTATAAAAATAGTTTATTACCACTTTTTCTTTCTACAAAATTTAAGCAAATTATGCATTTAAAAAAATTATTCATTTATGTGTTTGGACACACAATGTATAAAGATGTATATTTTTGACATAAATAACTGAAAGAGATGAAGTCAAAGCTATATAGGAGCAGAGATTTATATGTTATTGAAGTTAAGCTAGTATAAATTTAATTATTACTTTAAGTTATTAAATATAATCCCCAGGGTAATCACAAAGAAAATAGTTACAAAATAAGAACAAAAGGAAGTGAGAAGGAAATTAAAATATTTTACTACAGAAAATCAGCTAGACACAAAAGAAGACAATAATTAAGGAAATGAGGGACAGAAAACCTGTAAACACATAGAAAACAAATAGGAAAAAGACAAAAGTAAGTCCCTCCTTATCAGTAATAACGTTAAATATAAATGGACTAAACTTTCCAATCAAAAGACAGGGATTGGCAGAATGGATTTTTTTTTAAATGATCCAATAATATGCTGTCTACAAGAGACTCACTTTAGGTTCAAAGACAAAAATAGATTGAAAGTGAGAGGACGAAAAAAGATATTCCATGCAAATAGTAATCAAAGAAAGCAGAGGTGGTTATCTAATATCAAATGAAATAGACTTTAAAGAAAAAAAGGTTACAAGTGACAAAGAATAACAGTATATATTAATAAAAGTTTCAATATAGCAAAAGTATAACAATTATAAACATTTATGCATGAGTAACAGACCATCAAAATATATGAAGAAAAGCTGACAGCTAAAGACTTCAGTACCTCATTCTCAATAATAGAACAACCAGAAAGAAGATAAGGAAATAAAGGACTTCAACAGCACAATAAACTAATTATATCTAACATACATACAGAACACTCTAACCAACAACAACAGAATACACTTTCTTCTCAAGTGTACATGGATTATTCCCTAGGATGGACCATATGTTAGGTCACAAATTACAAAGATAGATATCATACAAAGTATCTCTCCAACCACAGTGGAATGAAGTTAGAAATCAATAACAGAAGGAAAATTAGAAAATTCAAAAAATATGTGGACATTAAACAACACACTCCTAAATTACCAGTGGGTCAAGGAAGAAATCACAAAGGAATTTAGAAAATACTTAGAGACAAATGAAAATGAAAATACAACATACCAAACTTATGGGATGAAGCAAAAGCAGTGTTAAGGGAGGAATTTATATCTATAAATACATTAAAAAAAAAATCTCAAATCAACAACCTAACTTTACAAGTTAGAGAACTAGAAAAATAAGAATTAATTTAACCCAAATCTAGCAGAAGGAAAGAAATGATAAGAGGAGAGAAAAATGAAATAAAGAAGAGGAAAACAATAGAGAAAATCAACAAAACCAAAAGTTGGCTTTTCAAAAAGATCAACAAGACTGACAAACCTTTAGCAAGATGACTAAGAGAAAAAGAGAGGACTCAAATTACTAAAATCAAAAATGAAAGTGGGGATATGACTTCTGATTCTATAAGAATTAAAAGGATTATAAGAGATTACTATGAACAACTGTACACCAACAACTTGAATAACCTGCATATAGTAGACAACTTCCAAGAAACGCAAAGCCTACTAAGAATGAATCATGAACAAATGAAAACATCTGAACACACAAAAGTCCTGGGCCTTATGGCTTCACTGGTGTATTCTACCAAACGTTTAAAGAGAGATATAACACCAATGCTTCTCAAACACTTCCAGAAAATAGAAAAGGAGGAAACACTTCCTAACTCAGTCTATGAAGCCAACATTATGCTGATATCAAAACCAGACAAAGACACCACAGGAAAACTACAAACCAATATCTCTTATGAACACTGATGCAAAAATTCTCAATAAAATACTAGCAAATTCAGCAACATATTTAAGGATTATACATCATGACCAAGAGGGATTTGTTCCTGGAATGCACAGATGGTTCAACACATGAATATTGATTAGTATAATATACCACATTAACAGAATGAAGAAAAAAAAACATGGTTATTTCAATTGATACAGAAAAAGCAATTGACAAAATTCAGTATCATTTTATGATTAAGAACATTCAACACACTAGGAATAGAAGAAAACTACCTCAACATAATAAAAGCCATATATGAAAAATCCACAGCAAATATCATTCTTAAGGTGAAAGACTGAAAGCTTTTTCTCTTCGATCAGAAACAAGGTAAGGATGCCTGCTTTCAACACTTCTATTCTGCATAGTACTGGAAGTCCTAGCCAGAGCAGTTATACAAGAAAAAGAAATAAAAAGCAACCAAATTGAAAAGGAAAAAGTAAAATTATCTGTTTGCAGATCATATAATCTTATATAGAAAACATCCTAAAGAGTTCACAAAAAAAATACATTAGAACTAATAAACAAATTCAGTAAAGTTGTAGGATACAAAGTTAACGTTCAGCATTAAGATACATTCCCATACACTACCAATGAACAATCTCAAAAGGAAATTAAGAAAACAATTTTATTTATAATAGCATCAAAAAGAATAAAATACTTAGGAATTAATTTAATCAAGGAGGTAAATGGCATGTACAATAAAAACTACAAAACTGCTGAATGAAATCAAAGACATAAATAAATGGAAAGACTCCTATGTTCAGGGATTGGAAGACTTAAGATTGCTAAAATGCCAATACTATCCAAAGCAATCTACAGATTCAATGCAATCCCTATTAAAATCCCAACAGCATCTTTTGCAGAAATAGAAAAATTCACCTTAAAATTCATATGAAATCTTGAGGATCCCCAAATGGCCAAAACAATCTTGAAATACAAGAACAAAGTTGGAGGACTCACACTTACTGATTTCAAAACTTACTACAAAGTTACAGTAATCAAAGCAGTGTGGTACTTGTATAAAAACAGACACATAAACCAATATAATAAAATATAAAGTCCAGACATAAACTCTCTCATATATGGTCATATGATTTTAACCAAGGGTGATAAGACTGTTAAATAGGAAAAAGGACAGTCCTTTAAACAAATGATGCTGGGAAAACTGGATATCCACATGCAAAAGGATGAAGTTGAACTCACCTAGCACTATATAAAAAATTAACTCAAAATTGATCAAAGACCTAAAATCTAAGAGCTAAAACTATAAAACTCTTAGAAGAAAATATAGGGGAAAAGTTTTACAACATTGGACTTGGCAATAATTTTTTCAATATGACACCAAAGACACAGGCATCAAAAGAAAACATAGATAAATTAGATCTCATCAAAATGAGAAATTTTGTACATCAAAGGACACTATAAATGGAATCAAAAAGCAACCCACAGAACAGGAGAAAACATTTGCAAATCATATATCTGATAAGGGATTAATGTCATACTATACAGAGAAATAAAAAAACTCAACAAAAAAAATCAAACAATCTAATTTTAAAATGGGAAAGGATTTGAACAGACATTTCTCCAAAGAAGATAGAGAAACAGCCAATAAGCACATGAAAATATGTTCAATGTCACTAATCAGGGAAATCACCATACAATTGATCTCCTTTACCCATTTCACCCTCTTCCTCAGTCCTCCCCCTCTGCTAACCATTACTCTGTTCTCTGTATCTATGTGTTTGGTTTGGTTTGTTCATTTATTTTATTTTTTCTTTTGTTTGTTTATTAGTTTTTTTTTATTTTCCAGGTAAGAATGAAATCATATGGTATTTGTGGTGAGCACATTCTAGAGTATACAGAAGTAGAAATACGTTGTACACATGAAACTTATATGTTATAAATCAATGTTACCTCAATAAAAAGAGAAGAAAAAACCACAATGAAATATCACCTCACACTCATTAGAATAGGTACAAAATAAAAAGAGAAAATAATAAGCATTGGCAAGGATGTGGAGAAATTGGAACACTTGTACACTGTTGATAGGAATGTAAAATGACAGAGCCACTGTGGGAAACAGTATGGTGGTTCCTTAAAAAACTAAAAATAGATTTACCATATGATCCAGCAATTCCACTTTGGATATATTCCCAAAAGAACTGAAAGCAGGGTCTCAAAGAGTTGTTTATATATCCAGGTTCATAGCAGCATGTTCAAAGTAGCTAAAACATGGAGGCAACCAAAGTGTCCATCTGTTCATTGACACATGAATGGACAATCAAAATGTGGTATATGTATAAATACAATGGAATACCATTCAGCCATAAAAAAGAAGAAAATTCTGACATATGCTACAACATGGATGAACTTGAGGACATTATGCTAAAGTGAAATAAACCAGTCACAAAGAGACAAATACTGTGTGATTCTATTCTATTTATATGAGTTACCTAGAGTAGTTAAATTCCTAGAGACATAAAGTAGAATGGTAGTTGCCAGGAGCTGGAAGGATAGGGAAATGGGCAGTTACTGTTTAATGGGTATAGAGTTTCAGTTTTACAAGATGAAATGTGTTCTACAAGTGGATGGGCATGATGTTTGCACAACAATATGAATGTAATTAATATCACTGAACTATACACTTAAAAATGGTTAAGATGGTAATTTTATGTTACATGTATTTTACCACAACAAAAAATATTGGGGGAAAAAACCTTAATGGATTGTATTGTCTCCACTATTAGAGACTTGTAGAACTGGAAAAGCATTATAAGGGAGGAGAATATTGGAGCTGAATGGAGAGTTAGATTTCATCTAGTAAAATCCAGCCTTTTACAGGTGGGGAAACTGAGAGAAGTCAAATGTCTTTTACAAGTTCATGCAGCTTGTTAGTGGCTGGGCTAAGCCTTCTGACACCAACCTGGTTCCTTCCAATATTTTGTTGCTATTGTTCTAACCTCAGATGTGGAAGTTTGAATTAATCTTACCCCTCAGATCATAGCATATTATCTTAATTGGTCCTCATAAGCATCCTCTCCTTAATTAATTAATTAATTTTCATCTATCCCTATTCCCCACACACATTTCATGCTTCCCATCAGCAATCATTCCATTGCATTTACTATGTATGTGTTCTTGCAAAATGTGAATTTTTGGTTCATTCATTTTAACTTACTTGACAATATTGTGTTATACGTCACTATATTTCTTCCTTTTTTCACTCAGCATTGTTTTCAAATCCATCCATGTTGCTACACGTACATTAATCCACTGCTTCTGACTGCTACCTGGTTTTCCATGTTCTGTACCCACTGCATTTGGCCTCTCTAATTTCCCAGCAGTTGATGCATAGAATTCCTCACACTCCTCTCATCAAAAATGTTTTAGTGAATATTCTTGTGTATGGTTCCTATGGACCCCTGTGAGAATTTATTTATGATATAAATTACAATTATTTATATTTAATTGAGTATGTTTATAATTCCACTAGCTGAGGAAATTTTTTTATCCCCACATCTATACCAATGTTTGACATTACCCAGCTTTTAAATTTTTTCCAATTGGACAGATGTAAAATGGCTTCATGTATATTTCTCAGATTGCTAATAATTTTGAGCATGTTTTCATATGCTTATTAGGGTTTGGGGATTTATCCTCTGTACATTTCCTGTTCTCAACCTTTGCCCATTATTCTACTGAAGTTGCTATTTTTCTCTTGTTGATTTATGAATTCCCTGTATATTTTAGGTATTAATCCTTTATTGATTTTAGACACTGCTAATATCTTCCCTTAGTCTGTTACCTGTCGGTGAACTTTTAAATTATATCTTCATTGAATAGGTACCCTTAATTTGATGTAACCCAGTAAATAATTTTTTTAGGTTGTGCTTTGTGTTTTTGAAGTTTTAAGACATCTTGCCTACTCCTAGGTCAAAAAGACATTATCCTATATTTTCTTCTAATGACTAGTTTAACTTTTTACATTTGGTTTTAATATACCTGGAGTTGGTCTTTGTATGTAACATTAAGTAAGGATTTAGATTTGATTATTTGTTTCATTTTGCTCTTAAGCCTAAGTTTTAATTTTGAAAAGTGATATATTCACAGGTAGTTGCAAAAATAGTAAAGAGAGATCGCATGTGCTTTCACTGTTTTCCCCAGTGGTTAACATCTTGTATAACCATAATATAATATCAAAAACATGAAATTGACATTGGTACAATCTACAGACCTTAGACCACTTTTACATGTGCTCGTGTATGTGTGTATTTGTGTGTGTGTGTAGTTCTATGTAATTTTATCACATGTGTAGATTGTAGTAACCATCACCATCAAAATATAGAACTGTTCCTTTACCACAGAAGTCCTTCATGCTACTACTTTATAGGCTACCTATCTTGCCCTTCACCCACCTCTCACCATAACCCCTGGCAGCTACTATTCCTCTGTTCTCTATCTCTATAATTTTGTCATTTTGATTGTTATTCCATTATTTAAATAGAATCATACAGTATGTAATCTTTTGAGATTGGCTTTTTTTCACTGGATATAATACCCTTAAGATACATTTAAGTTGCATGTGTCAATAGTTTCTCCTTTTTTATTGCTGAGTATTATTCCATAGTATAGATATAGAGCAGTTTGTTTAATTACTTACCTGTTGAAGGACATTCACACTTTTTACAGTTTTGTTTTTGACTATTATTATTATTTTTTGCAGTACGTGGGCCTCTCACTGTTGTGGCCTCTCAAGTTGCGGAGCACAGGCTCCAGATGCGCAGGCTCAGTGGCCATGGCTCACAGGCCCAGCCGCTCCACGGCATGTGGGATCTTCCAGGACCTGAGCATGAACCCTCACAGGCCCCGCCGCTCCACGGCATGTGGGATCTTCCAGGACCTGAGCATGAACCCACGTCCCCTGCATCGGCAGGCAGACTCTCAACCACTGCGCCACCAGGGAAGCCCTGTTTTTGACTATTACTAATAAAAGTTTCTATGAACATCTTTGTACACATTTTTGTGTGGTCATACATGTTAAATTTCTTAGGAGTGGAACTTCTGGGTCATATGGTTTAACTTTTTGAGTTAACATTTTGTTTAACTTTTTAAGGAACTGCAAACTATTTTCCAAAGCAGCTGCACCATTTTACTGTCCCACCAGCAATGTATAACATATTTAGTTCTTCACATACTTGTCAGCATTTAGTATTATCAATATTGTTTTATGTTAGCTGTTAGTAATATTTCATCATTGTCTTCATTTTACTTTCCTGATAGTGATGTTGAACATCTTTCCATGTGCTTATTTGCCATCCATATATTCTCTTTGGTGAATTGTCTCTTCATGTCTTTTGTCCATTTTTTAATTAGATTACTCGTTTTCTATTTCTTTTGAATTTTAAATGTTACTTATATATTATAGATAATAGTGCTCTGTTGGATAAATGGTTTGCAAAGATTTTCTCCCAGTCTGTAACTAACTGTCCTTTCATCTTCTAAATGGGATTTTCCAGTGAAAATTTTAAAAATTTTTTGATGACATCCAATTTATCCTTTTTTTTTTATGGATCATGCTTTGGTGTCTATGAAAGCTTCTTTTCCTCTTGTGGCAATTTTGGCAGTTTATGACTTTCTACAAATATATCTATTTCATTCAGATTTTCACATTTTTAGCACATAGATTCATAATACTTTAAACAATTTTATCTATGGTTAATTTAAATTTTTCAAGTATTTTTTTATTCACATCTTTGTTCTTGATCATCTTGCCAAAACTCTGTCTATATAATTAATCTTTTCAAAGAATTAGCTTTCATTATGCTGCTTTCTCTGCCATTTGCTGTTTTGGGTGTTGTGCCTGGTTAATTTATTTTGTCATCATCATCATCATCATATTCTTCCTTCTCATTTGCTTTCTGTTTTTCTTTTGCTCTTTTCCCAACCTCTTGAGTTGGATACTTAGTTCACTTATTTTTTTCTTTATTTTTTAGTAAAATTTTACTACATACAAAGGATATGCATAACATATATATAAGTAATAAAACTTTTCCACTCTAGGCATACTTCAACCACATTTTATACACAAATGGGTATTTTAACGATTTTTAAGCCCTAGGGAAGAGATTCCTCAGCTTCCTTTGAAAACTGCTTAACATAGCTGTATTGTCAATAATTCTTGGCTAAAATCAGAGACTGGAAAAAAGAGATATATTATGAGAAAAATGAAAATATGTATTGAAGATATTGATGAGACGACTGCTTGTTGATACATCATATTGAAAAGTCTGTCTTTGTTTATTATTCTTACCATTTTTCTAATATGTCACTTGAAAATTATTATTGATTTACTTTATTTCATCGTCAAAATGGGTATAATATTTGTTATTATCACTATGATCTGATGATAGTTGAAACAGTGCTGGTAAATATTCTCAGATGGAATTTGCTCTTAAAAAAGAAATCCATAATTTTTCCTAAAGGTTTTGTTTAAATTAATTATGCTAATTTTAATTGCTATCCTAATGTTGTTTATCACTTAATACATATAACATTAATATTTGTGAGAAAAATATTTTTCTTTAAATTTTTTAAATCTTCCCTTTTTTACCACTTCACTTTGATATTTTATTTGGAAAGAAATTATTTTTTGTTAATAATATATGCAAACTATATAATAACTAAACAATTCTTTTCAATATTCAGCATGTCCCACACTCATTTCGCCACACTCTACACACTGTAACTCCCTTCTTGCTCATCTGCCAGAAACTATTATTGCAGTAGTATATGCATTATTCCTTACATTCCAACTCAGTCAACAAATCCATATTGATCTCCTACTATGTGTGATTCACTTTTGTTACAAGGGTGAATATTATATTGAAAAGCTTGCAGGAGTACCTCTACAGATGTTTTCATCCCTAAATATGTAATATCAATAGCTCTCTTCATTTTTCATCCTAATCTCCTGGTTATAAAAACATAAATGTTATATAGGTCAAAAATACAAATTTTTAATAGAATATGAGCAAAGCCATATTCTGTGGATTGTCTTCTGCTTAGGCATATGGATTGCATATGGCAATATGGATGGTTACCCTGCATATATTAGAGATATATATCATTTTAATTAATAGGTGGTTATAGCAATTTCAACTAATAGTTTATCTAAAAACTTTTTGAATCTTTAAAAACAATATTTTAAACCAACTCACTAACTGAGAAATGGATTTTTAATGCATTTTCTATGTACTATTTTACTCTATTTTATGAAATCACTGAATTTTAAACTACTGCAATGGTTCCCTTACTTCTTATTTTCCTGGTCTCCTAACCATTCTACATTCCTGAAACTCAACATTGTGTACTTTATTCCAATGCTCAAAAACCTTCAGTAGCTCCATATTGTTCATGGAATGCAAATTACTTTTATTTGCTTTACACTACATTAATTCTCCCAAGCGAACTTACGTGTCCTATACAATAGACTATCTTTTGCTAGTAGATATTTTATATATTTACCTAGCCTGCAGATTCCTTAAGAAAATAAATATGTCTTTTCCTCTCTTAAGTCTGTCCCGCAGAACACATTGCGCGATGGTTGTGTCTCAGGAGACACTTGATAAATATTTATTAAATGATTGATTGAGCCCATTTGAACCTTATCTATGTTTTTACTTTCTTCATTTTCTGACTCAGGATTCTTTTACTATTTATCTGCACTTAGTAGTAAAAAAAAAAAAGTGATGGGGAGAAGAGGACCAATGACTATGCTTATTGGCTAGGGCTGGAATCTCTATCTATCTTGACATATCCTCACTCTCAATTCCCAAACTGTTCAGCCTTCCCAAGGCTAAACTCTCTTTCCAAATCCCTCCAGACATCCATTGTCTCTATTCCCTCAAGAGAATCCTATAGCTTCCTCCACCTTGTAGTTTTTGATAGTCACAATTTACCTTGAAATTACTGAAATAAAACTTCAAAGCATTAATCATAGTTCTCACATTCCATACATTTTATCAAGTCCATGTACAATCCTTAATATACACTGAATATGTGACAGACCTGTAACATATTCTCCATCATCCAGGCTTTATCTTTCCAAATTGAAAAAAAAATCATTTATGCATACATGCATACGTGTGTGTGTGTGTGTGTGTGTGTGTGTGTGTGTGTGTATTTACATATATGTCTTCTTCTGGATAACTCATAGACTCTTAGAGTTTGGGAGAAAACTAAAAGTCAACTATTCCCAACCAGTCACTCAATATTTGAATCCTAATGGTCTTTTTCAGTTTTTGCTCCAGATTTTCTATCTCTCTCTTCATTTGAGATGATCAGAACTACATACAATGATTGAGGCATGGCCATGTTATCATTTTCATTCAACAAATGCCACAGCACTTTTGGTCAGTGCTTTCTGAGAAGAGTCAATAATGATTCCTAGATCACATTCCTGGACCATGACCACTTAGAGAAGATAGTTCAACTTATCTAAAGCTAATGAAAATGTGGCTCCTGTCGTTCAGCCTTGAGTGGTGTCACATCCAAGATACTTCACATGTCCCCTTTCTTTTGCTTCCTAATTTCTCATACCCCATACTCTTTAGAGAACACACATTCCTCTCACCCCAACTCTACCTCTCCTGCTCACAACGCCTCTATTCTATCTGTTCTCTCATTTATTTTGTAGATTCCATTAACCTCTCTCACTTAGTCTTTTCTCTCTTTTGTAGACTCTTTTGTCCTGCTGCCATGTCCTCTTCTGCCTATTCTTTGATTCTACATCATGGAAATATAAGAGTTGGTCTGGCCGAGACATGCTTTGCCCAGACAGATCGAGGAATAGGAATGGTAGATAAGAGAAACTGAGTATGCAAGATAAGATTCTCTTTTGCTAAAATATCCATTAAATTTTCCCTGTTAATAATTGTACTCCATTATGTTAGGATTATGTTTTCAAATAATATTATCTTATAGTTATTTACTTTGTAGATCATTTGTCATTTTCTACCCTTTCTCACTTTCACATGATCAACTTGCAGTTGTCCACTAGGGGATTTTTTGTTTTTGTTTTTGGCAAAGCTTAATGTTATAAGTAAACATTAGTATCTACTGTGTGTTATCTTTTCCAAATGTATTCATATTTCCAACTGTATTTTCATTTTTCATTTATATGTTTTTTTCTACCATTTTCCTTTCTTTCTATGGTTGTTAGGTCCTAGAAGCCAAGGAACATTTATATTAACAGAGCAATTAATATCAAGGCACAAACACTTTCTAATGGTGATCAATGCCAATATTTATGAAATGTAGGAGTTATAGGAATATACAAATTGCCTAATGGTAGAGAGCAGAAATATGGTTAATACGGGCAACAAGGAATGCTTTTCCTAAGTCATCTTCATCTCTTCTTCCCTATCCCACCCAAATCCATCAGCTCTTCTCATTCATCCATGCTCGTCTTAAAACTCTGAAGTCTGAATTCCTGCTGCCCCCACTCAAATGGAAAGTACTTTCCAAAGGTCATTAAGATCCACAAATATTTACTGACTGCATACAGCAAGTTAGACATGCTACAAATTAGGGACTTTCTATAGAATGGTGGACAAAACAAATGGAATCTCTGTCCTCATAGATAGAGAAACTAGAGAAGAATACAGAAGCTAATCAAAGAATTACACAAATCAGAATAAAATATTTGACAAGTGCTATGAAGGAAAATAACATGACCCTATGAAGAGAATAATAATGGTCACCTCATTTTGTGGGGAAATATGGAATTTCTATATGAAAAACCCATGCTGAGACCAATGCCTGAGGAATGAGAAGAGTTAGGTTGATGAACAGAACAGAGGAAGTTCCAGACAGTGGGAAAAGCATGTGTGAAAACCCTAAGGAAGAAGATAATTGGTACATTAGAAAAACTGAAAGATATTCTGTGTAGCCACAGTATAAAGAGAAAGAGGAAAATTAGTGAGAGAAAAAAGTTGGAAGGGTAAACCTAGGAAGTATTATACAGAGCTTTTTTAGGCCAAGTTAATGATTTTTATATTTTAACCCTGAGTGCAATGGGAAACAGGTTAAAAAAGTGTGGTAACACATCACTGATAGTTTTGTAATGTGGGGGAAGATGGATTTGAAGGGTACAATTGGTAAGATATTGTATGATTTTAGGCAGGAAGTGATGGTGGATTTGACCAGGGTAAAATTCGTGGTATATTTTGATGTATAATTGACAGGATTTGGTGATGGATTAATGGATTGAATATGAAAGGTGAAAGAGAAAAAGGAAGTCTCAGTTTTCAAGCTTGGGCAATTCGAGGGATGAGGTGATTTTACTGAGATGGGGCAGTCAGAAGGAAGAATGGACTTGTTTCTGGAGGATGTGGAGTTACTCGAGTGTCAACTTTTTGTTATATTGAGTTTGAGATGCCTATGAGACATCTAATGGTAACATCAAGTAAGTTAGAAGGGTAATCTGGTCTGGAGATATGCATTTGGAGTTACAAGTATAGAGACGGTATTTAAAGCTGTAGGAAAAGACGGAGGAGGACAAATGAGAGTGAGCAAGAGTGACTCACTAGTCATTCATTCCAAGGGTTTTTGTTTCCCTTAAGTCTTGATCTCCTCATCTTTCTGGTACATTTCTAATCATGTCCTTCTCCTTGAAATTTTGTCTTCCTGTAGATGCTATAACATTGTACTCTCCTTCTAATCTTTGTAGGTTCCTCTTCCTATCCTTTACATGAAAGTGGTCCTAAAGGCTGTTCTTACCCTTCTCCTCCCTAACCTCCTTCTTCCATAACACACATATTCCCTCCTTCAGCAAAATCATCCTGTGTTATTTAAGCACTGTGATGGTTAATTTTATTGGTTAATTTTAGGTGTCAACTTGATTACATGATGGAGTGCCTAGATATTTTGCCGAACAATATTTCTGGGTGTGTCTGTGAAGGTGTTTCCAGATGAAATTAGCATTTGAATCAGTAGACTCAGTAAAGTAGTTTGCCCTCTCCAATGTGAGTGAGCATCATTCAGCAAAGGCCTGAATAGAACAAAAAGGCAGAGGAAGGAAAAAGTCGGCCCTTGCTGCCTGATTGCTTGGGCTGGACATCAGTCTTCTCCTGCCCATGACACTCCTGGTTCTCAGGCCCATGGACTTGGACTGAATCACACCAGCAGCTTTTCTGGGTCTCCAGCTTGCAGACAGAAGATGAGGGAACTTGGCCTTCTTCATTGCATGAGCCAACTCCTTATAATAAATCTCTTCCTATATATATCTGTTTGGTTCTGTTTCTGTGGAGAATCCTGACTAATACATGGTCATACTAGCTACTATAAAATAAAGCCTCCAGAATGCAATGGTTGAAACAAATTGCAGGTATAGTTCTCTCTCAGGTAAGAGTTTCTGTTCCAAATCAGTGAGAGGCTTTGCTGCACAGCATAACTTAGAAGTCCAATTTCCTTCCATTTTGTTTCTCTGCCATTTCCTCTGTATGGTATTGTTTTTATCTGAATGGTCAAAATACATTCACAGTCACATCTGTGTTCCATTTCAATGGATGATGAAAGAGAATGAAAGAAGCAGGTCCACCATCTTAAAGGCTCCAGCCTGGATACCATACATGTCAAGCAGGAAGCCCCAACTACCAGTCCCAGGTGAGACTTTCCCCTGTGCATAGAGAATGGCAAAGATCATAACAATGCCAACCACCAGAATTAGGAGCTCACAGACCTCAGTCCACAGCATCTTCTATGGGTTTGAAGTCACCAGGGAGGATTCAACACATGAGGCTCTTGTTGGAACAACCCTTTACTCACAGAAAGGAGAAGAGATTCAGCAAGATCAGCATCTGTAGCATGCGCTGGTCTCCTATGGCCAGCACATCCCTCCTGATACCTGACACAGGACAGTGGACTGCATGCACCCTTCTTGTGCTGCAAGCAAAGACTTCCCATGGGGGCAGATATACTGGCGGGGCTGGCCAGGTACTATATGATACACATGCAGTACAAGGAAGTTGACTACATACCCAGAACAGGGAATGGTTTCTTCTAATAAGGAAGAAGAATCTGGGGCCAAGTGGAAGCTTGGTTCACAGTATCCATATAAGAGAAGGTTTTAGACCCAAGGCACTGATTGGGTAATCCTGGGGCAAGGTGACAAGTTGTGTAATGGGTGCTTCCCCGAAAGTACACATCACCATCTCTGTCATCTCATTGGTGAAAATTTAGTCACATAGTCACACCTAACTATAAGAGTAGATGGGAAATGTAGTATGGCTAGCCAGTTATATTAGTTTTTTATTGCTGCTATAATAAATTGCTACAAACTTGGTGTCTTAAAATAACACAAATTTATTGTATTATAGGAGGTCAGAAGTCTGAACTCTCACTGGGTTAAAATCAAAGTAGGGCTACGTTCCTTCTGGATGCGTTAGGGGATAATCTGTTTCCTTGCCTTTTTCGGCTTCTAGAGGGTTCCTATATTCCTTGACTTATGGCCCCTTCCTTCAAATTCAAAGCCAGCAACACAGCATTTTCAAATATCTCTCTAACTAACCTCCTCTCTGCCTCCCTCTTCCATTTTAAAGGAAGGAAGGATCCTGTGATTACATTGGGCTCACCCAGATAATCCAGAATAATCATCTTATTCGAAGGTCAGCTGATTAGTCTTCTTAATTCCATCCACAATCTTAATACCCCCATGCCATGTAACCTAATGTATTCACAGATTCTGAAGATTAGGATATAGACATCTTTGGGAGCCATTGTTTGGCTTACCACACAAGCTATCTATATGCCATGCCACAGTTCTATTCCTGTGGAAGAAAACATGAATGGAGTCTAGCAGTCTTTCTTTACCACATGAGCTTTCATGGCTTTATCTATTCATGTAAAGCCTGTTTTGATATCTGTATCAAAATTTAGAGGATGAAAATGGTGGTGGTTGAAGTGTCCTGCTTCAATCAGTTCTGTGCTGATGACTCCCCAAAGTACCTGTCAAATATTGCCTTATCTGTAGTTCTATCTCATGGATAAATCAGAGCTCATCACACAACTTTACCCCAGTGGTACCATCACTTCTCATCATAGCTAAAAACCCTGAGGTCCTCTTTAACTTCCTTTTTCTTTGTCCTCTATATCCAAACTATCATAAAAGGCAGTTTAATACGTCCTTATTTGATATGTCTTTTGATTTGCTTCTCCATGTTTATTTTTATTTCCATTTTCATTTCCTTTGTTCAGTTGCTCCTCTCTTCACTTATCACTTACCAAAATACCCTTCTTCACTTTGACTCTGTTCTCTTCTGGGCTATAATCTGTCCTAATTTTGAAACTGTTTCATCTATTGTTTTCCCTATTTTTTAAAAATCAGAGTAATTCTGTCATCTTCTGGCCCAAGAATCTCCCTGTTTTCTACCTTATTATTTCCCAGCCTCTTTGCTAAACTATCAGTAACCTTACTCAACTCCTCTCTTGTGTATATGATAATTTATATTATTAGTTTTATCCTTTCTCTCCCACACACAGGTGTATCCCTGTGCTTTTCCCTATGCTAAGCCCATCCTCTGGTTGGGATACCCTCCCTTCTTTACTGCTCCACATCTTGAATATCCCTCAAGATTCCACTTCTAGCTAGTACCTGAAGTCTTTTGCTACCACTCCAGGTTAGTGGACCTCTCATTTCTTAGCTATTGCCTTTCAGGTTAATATTGTACATATAGCATTTAGCTCATCTGTAATTGATTTGTAAATGAGAATTTTGATGCTCCAAATACGTAGTAAAATTCTTCAAGGCAAGGGGTCATGTCTGGCATTAAAACATTGCTTTTGCCTACTTTACAGTGCCTAGCATAGTGCTGGAAATATAGAACCTCAATACATACTTGTTAATAAACTCAATCATCTTTCCCTCTCCCTTCTTTATCATGGTAAGTTTTTCTTGAGGGGTAAATACTTGACTGCAGGACAGAGAGTGGGTGATTAAATATAAGGGGGTGAGGTGGAGCCCCATAAATAAAGCCATGCAGGCCAACCACTGCAAGATGCATTTTCACATGTGGTGATTAAATTCTCACTGACATTAACATATGATGACCTGTTGAAATGATTTGTAAGTCTTTAGGGTTTTACAAACAGCTTTATCTCTCAATTCTACATGATGAAATGGCAAATAATTATTTATTATGTCTCTCCACCAGTAGCATATGGAATTTTTAAAAGATTTATTTTAACTTTGGGGTTCTCTTGAGATTAGAAAACTGGAAAGAAAAAGAATGAAATATTTGTCTCCTCAGGCCCACAGCATTATAAACTCTACCATGCTATTTCATCAAGGATCTTCCGCTTATCCATGCAAAGGAAGTGCTTTCTTTTTATTGTAATGTAGTTGTAAAACTCAAACAGCCATCATAATTTCATTAAATCATGCTGAACTTCATAGAATTGCTGAAAAGGATCCATAATATGCAATATTTGTTCTGCAAACTGACTGAATATTTATAATATTTAGTCTATACCATGCTATTTATTCTAAAAAATGACATATTTGTTTTTGTTTTCTTAGAGAGCATAAGGCAAATTATATTAATTAGGCTATTTACATGATTTCCTAACTTAGAGCAGTGAAAGTTGCCTTCAGCTAGCAAATAATTGGAGTTACAATTGCTAGAGATATCACAAGTTTGTTAATTATATCAGGCTTCATCAAGCTCTGATAGGTCGCTAAATGGTCTTTTTTCTCTCCTCCCCTTTCTTTCTTCTTCTCCTCTGTCTCAATCCTTGCCCCATCATTCCTTATATAGAATAAAGTTGCAATAAAGTAGACATACAGTACGTGATCATCCAAGCTACAATTTCCACTTCAGATGTGGGAGTCTACAATCTTCTAGAGGTGAATGGATTCATTTGTCATTGTTTCCTTTTCAAGAAAACGAGGCCTAAATGTTTAGAGAGGCCCAGATTTTACCTTCTCTCCTTTTCAAAAATAATGGAAATTTTAAAAAGAAATATTAAAGTCAGACACTAAAACAATGAAATCTACCAAATTTATTACTAGTGTAATACCTCCGCAAAACTACTTTTGTTTTTACTATTAAGATGTATTTAGATATTTTCCTAGGCCTTTTTTTACAATTTGGGAAGCGAAACCAGTTGGGAAGGGGTGCAGCTAACAGAAAAACATGATTCAAAACAAATCACTAATTAGTGAAAAGAAAACATAACTACAGGGATATCTGATTATGTTACTGTTGCTTAAAAATTTACGCCTTCCCATTGTTCTTAGAAGAGCACTTTCCAGAATGTGTTTTGTGAAGACAACTTCCTTAGCACCCTACTCCTGAGATATAATTCTAAAAATAAGTGGGAGGCATTCCACAGTAAAATCATTCCAAGAAATTGTGTGTACTCTGCCTCACCCTGGGAGAGCCACGCTGCATGAGAACTCCCACAGTGAGAACAACCAGTATTTCCAAAACATTTTTGAGCATAAGTTTTGTTTTGTTTTCTTTTGTTTTCCACACATCTATTGGCATTTTGTGGACTTACTGGAGGAAATTGTGCCTTAGACCAAAGTCCAAACTGCTTATCCAGTCCGAGGACGCTGGTCACAGCCTCTCCCTCCCTAAATCTCCAGCTTTGCCTCTTGCTACTTTCCCTCCTGCTCCTAATCTTTTCATTTCCCTAAAAGAAGCCATCCTCTCTCACCTCCTGGCCTTCCTTCACTTAATGAACTCTTTCTGATGCTCTGGGCTCCGAGTAAATGTTATTTCTTCGGGAAGCCTTTCCTGACCCCTCATCTTTAAGACTGGGTTAGGGGTTGGTCCTCTTAGGCGCAGCTTTCTCTATCTGCTTTCCCAAGCACACTCTATTTACTTGTGTACTGGTGTGTCAGTAAGCTGTGGAAAGACAGAGTCGTTTCCATGGTGTTCACTGATATATCCTCGAGCTGTGGTGTGCTGCAGCTGACTTGTACTGGCTCACAAGATCTCGCTGTTACATTTTCAGGAATTTTGTGATTCGATTGATGTCCCCTTGATAGCTTGAAATCAACCAAGGTGGGAACATTTCCACCACAGAAATTGGCAAACACAACAAAGCAGGCTTGTTTTTACCTGGTTGTTAAACAGTCACAGAACACCACTGACTCAGTACCTAGCATAATACCTGGTACCTGGTGTATCATGGGCGTTTAATTAGTGATTTGTTTGGAATGGATAAATAAATAGACAAACGAGTTCTATTTTTTAAATATGTTCTGTTGCTTCAATTTTTCTACTTCTTAGGCTCTGGGAACAACCTTCTTCAAGTTGTGAAAGCCTTTCTCCTGTCTTATTTTTTTAAACCTATTTTGCCTCAAGGAAGGGACTGTGTCATTTATTTCCACATATCCTCCAGTGCCTTACAGAGAGTAGGCACATCATAATTTTTAAATGACAACTATATCTATGAATTGAGCTTATGCTGTCTCACCACCAATGGTAGTAGCAGTCACTGAGCCTTGTGCTTTTTTGAAAATGTACTGAGTCACCGTGGTGCAGACATCGGTTGTGATTACCAAAGGCCCAATTCTGCTTCTTAGATTTTCCAGGTGAGAAGGAGAAGGGATAAATACAAATATTGTTCTCTCAAAGGTTAGGGTCTTGTCTAATTCACTTGAAGAATTAGATTACCATCTTGGGGCAGGTTCCCCAGAGGCTGACCTGGAGATGAGGATTCATGGACAAGTGATTTATTAAAGAAGTGATCCCAGAAGAAATTGGAAAGAGACTGAGGGAAGCAAGACAGAGATGGGAAGCCAACAAGGGTATAACCTTGGCAAAAGCCCTGGGGAGCGTAGGGTCCAGCTGTGTCCCACAAACAAACTCTAGGGTGTTACGTGTCAGAATTGTCACCACCTGAGGCAAGGGTGCTGGGCTTTCACACCCCTTTGGTCTGAAGACCATGGTAGTGGGAAACAAAAGTATGCATAGGGAAGGGCACACAGATATTATAGAAGAAATCTGAAGAGATCTGGAAAGAGCATTGTTAAATCAAAAAGGCAATGATCAACAAATTCAGAGTTAAAGTTGTTTTCCTTTTGGGCATGTTTTCATTACCTTTAGTTCTGGTTCTATTGTTAATCACCTCTTTGACCTTGGACAGGTGCATTAAATTCTGGGTCTAAATTCTCTTATTTATAAAATAGAGGGGTTAGACTACATATCTCTAATATCCCTTTCAGATCTGACATTTGTCAAGAACTTTGAAGGGTCTGAGATTTTACCCTACTTGCAGGCTAACATGTTAGCCTAGCAGAAGACATAAGACTCCTGGGTCAGAGACAACAGAGAGTTTATTATTCGTAGTGATAGCAATACCCAGAGTATTAGAATTCGTATAATTTCCCTGAGTCCCAATTCCCAAAATCAATATGAAGACGGCCAGGTGACATCTGCATAGGCAGTGGGTTGCATTATAGAAGGGGAACTTCAAGCTTAACCTAAAGAGTTAATAATAGGCAGTGAGCATGCTGATGTTTCCTCTGGAGGGAGGCACTATTTTTAGTATATGTACAGAAGCAAATATGCCCTTTATTCCAGCAGGAGACACTATCTATCTAGCAAGGCTCTCTGCAATACACATATCCTTAAAAGGATAATTCATAATAAAGGCAGTGCATCTGCCTGTTCCATGTGTAGAAACACTTGATAACTATGGAGAACTGTTTCCTTACATTGTTCAGAGTCTGTTTCACCAACTTTTTTTTTTAAGATCAAAGCTAAGACAGGTGAAATAGAAATGGGTAAACATTTTCCTGAAACTTGAGTACATGTACTCCTTTCTGATCAGATCATCTCTTTGAAAGCAGTGGGAGCCAGTGACTTGATAGGCATGTTCTTATACTCAGAATGTGTATCCCATAATACACTTGGACGTGTCCTTCTTTTCCCTTTCCTTCCTTCCTTCTTCCTTTCTCTGTTTATTCAAACTTCCCCCCTTTCCTCCTTCTTGACAATACCGGCTGCCAAGTAGTTACCAGGACTAGGTACACCATTTCCAATCTGTACTATGACCACACTATTTGCTTTAAGAAATATAGTAAAATTTGAGAATGAACAATAGATATTATTCACCAACTTCCTAGCAAATCCCTCCAAGTTATTTCCTCATCTATGGAAAGTTTCTCACCTTGGACCACCTTCAGAGAGAATATAATCAAGCCAGGCAGATTAGTATACCCTCACAGGCCCAGGGCAAATCATAATTTTAATAAAAATTGAAAATATGACCCATAATATAGGGACTATGCCTCTCTAGGTTGTTCAAATGCATCATTTTCAAGGTATGGTATGGAGCAGGCTACAGACATCCTAGAGTGTGAGGAATATGCATTGTTTTCCTCAGTCTATTTTTCCTACCTGACAAGGTAAGCACCCTGTATATTTTCTAGCAGTGGAAAATGTATACATTATAAATATATGAAATAAATATTTGCAAAAATGATTTCTACTCCAGATAATAATAAAACCATGTTCAGCCAAAATACTAAAAAACAGTCAGTTGAATTGATTAGCATGAGAATCTATACCAAATATCAATTTTCCCTGAATTTTAAGTAACATGGCCAATTTCTCTATTATAGGAGAAGTTAATGATCATGAAACTTTCATACTATTTTAGTCTTTCACAGGCATGAATCTTTCAGTCAAGTTGTCCTGGCACTTTTCACATGGGTATAGGACAGATACTTCAGTCCAAATAGAAGTATATTGGCTAATATTTTCAAGTGATTATGTCACACAGTTTAAACCCGGTCTCTCCATTTTCAAAGCAGAAGTGGTATAAATGTATAATTTGTCATCCACAAGCATAAGAAAATGAGAATGCTTCCTGTGTGTGAGTTGTGGAATGAATCTCATTTCTTTTCTCGTACATCTCAGTGATATATACACATAGCTGCATTATTAACCTAAGTCCATAGGACAAAATCAATAGTCTTCAAGAATTCCACAAATGATAGGTGAAGGAAATCCCAAGCTGTGTGCTGGATTCCATACTTCCTCTGGGAATGAGTTGATGACTGAAATTTGAGAATCGCATACTTGAAATTACAGCATTGTTGGCCCCACCTGTGTGTACGTATTGGAATTATCAGAATATTAGAAAATCATATTTCAATATGGTTTATTTTCTATCCTTCTCAGCAAGTCTTCTTAGGAATCAGTTTTATTAATGAGACCAAATTATAAGCAGCCCTAGTTTCTTGTCCTTGCTATAATGAATTTAAACAAGTAGCCAAAAATAGTCCCTGGTAATTATGTTTTATAGGTATGTATTCCATGCCATTTTTCCAGTTGCTAGCAGAGTGTTATGTACCCAGTAGGTGCTCAATAAATATTAATTGATGTTGATGTAACAGTTTCCTTCTGGAAGTAGTCAATTTCTCATATGTGAGCATCCTTTGTTTTTCTCTCTGCTTCCCTGATTACAGGGCCTGATCAAAGATTTTCCCACCTCCTCATGCTTAGAAAAAAACATACTTAAAAAATTGCTAAATTCCATTTTCATAACAAAAGAAACTGCGGTCAAAATGATTTCCTCACCACATTTAGCATTTTCCTCTTGAAAAAAAAAAACCAGAACATCATATAATATCTTGGACAGTATTTATGATGGAAAAAAAATACCTTTTATAATCAAGTCAACCACAAAACAGGACTCCTTCCTTAAGCAAGACCAGGGCTAAAGGTTATTGGAATAGGTGGCTGCTCATTTGAGGCTCAGATATGTTATTTTAAACAGTCATGCTTGAAATTCCCAACTTCGGGGGAGAGCCGTAAAGTCTATTTAAACTAGGTTAAGGGACTGTGGCACCAAAGTGGGAATGCACACTAATTTACACATGACTTGGGATTGCTTTTTCTGATTAACCTGTTTCTACTCACCAGCAGAAAAGGAAAAAATAGGGGGTGGGGCACAGATTTGCTTCTGATGACAGGAGAAAGTCAGGCCATGGGACATATGAGGTCAGTGAGTCACCGTGATAGGAACACCAGGGTAATTGGTGCCCTGGAAAGGGAGATTGGTTATGGCAAGGGCCCAGAAAGGAGAAATGACAAAGACAAACTCTATTAACTGCACAATTTCTACTTAGATCAACCATATCCCTAAGTTTAAATAAAAAGGCAATTTGTGCTATAACACTGGTTCTCAACCCTGTCTGTACATTAGGATTACCTAGGGAGCTTTTTAAATGCAGATGCCTGGGACCCACCTCCCAGAGATTCTTATTTAATTGGTGTGGCATAGGACCAGAACATTGGTATTTTTTACCTCTCCCAAGGTGATTTTAATGTTTTGCTAGGTTGGCAAACCACTGGTTTATAGTAAATTGAGGAATTCAGGCTTGCTTCACACATGTGAATGATTTACAGTCACTGTTTTTCTGAAAGCAGCAGTTTTCAAACTTTAGTGTGCATGGAAATCATGGGGGCATTTGCATATTTAATTAGCACCTTTAGACGATTCTGATTCCTATTCTCACACTTTGATGAAAGGAGCCTGAGATGAATGAAAATGATCAAAGTCTGGTATATAAATTGAAGACAAGTTTGGGAATGCACATGCTGGACCACAGCTTTGCTACTTAAGACCAGGTCCTCAGGCCAGGAGCAGAGTAGCGTCTATCACCTAGAAGCTTGTTTGAAATGCAGCAGCTCGAGCACCTCCCCCAAACTTACTGAATGAATCAGAACATGTATTTTAACAAGATCCCCAGGTGATTCAAATGCACAGGAAATTTTGAGAAGCACTGAACTATAGGACACTTGAACCTCCCTTATACCTCGACTATTCTCTCAATACTTATTCAAACCAGTAGATGAGTGGTTCTCAAACTTTGATATGGAACAGAATCACCTGAAAAACTAATAAAGAACACAGAGACCCAGGCTCCTTGAAGTAGGATAAGGCCTGAGTCGTATTTGTACCTAGATCCCAGGTGATTCTGACATTCAACAAAGTTTGGGAACTGCATAATGTGATTATTGGTAATGATTTTTTTCATCTGTTTGCTTATTTTTTGTGTTCTCTACTAGATAATAAATTCCATGAATCTACTTTGTTCATCATTATACATCAGGCATCTTGCATAACACCTGGTAGGCAATCAATAAATATTTGAATGAATGATTGAATTGATGCACTGTCTACATTTAAGTACCGAATATTGGAAAGAACATGTCCCAAATAACTCTTCCCCCTTCACCTTAAATTTTGGACACAGAGCCTTTATAAACCCGTGGGAGGTTGATGCAGGAGAGGGAGGCTGTCCAAGTGTTAACTCAAGGAGAAGAATTGTCTCATACTTCTGACCACACACATCCTCCCACATAAAGTTCATTAGCTCTATACAGTAGTCTCCCCTTACCTGTGGCTTCACGTTCCATGGTTTCAGTCACCTGTGGTCTACAGCAGTCCAAAAAGTATTAAATGGAGAATTCCAGAAATAAACAATTCATAAGTTTTAAATCGCACACCATTCTGAGTAGTGTGATGAAATCTTGAGCTGTCCTGTTCTGACCCACACGGGATTCCCAACCATCAACATCATCATGGCTTGATGATCCAGGATCACCAGATGATCTGACATCGTCAGAAAGTCAGTAGTAGCCTAATGCAACGTCACAATGCCTACATCATTCACCTCATTTTATCTCATCACATAGGTATTTTATCATCTCACATCATCACAAAAAGAAGGGTGAGTACAATACAATAAGATATACTGAGAGAGAGACCACATTCACATAACTTGAATTACAGTATATTTTTTAAATTGTTCTAGTTTATTATCAGTTTATTGTTGTTAATCTCTTATTGTGTCTAATTTATAAACTTAAACTTTATCATGGGTATTTGTATAGGAAAAAACATAGGATATATAGGGTTTGGTACTATCCACGATTTCAGACATATCTTGGGGGTCTTGGAACGTAATCCCCACTGATAAGGGAAGACAATTGTACAAAGGTAATTCTCCCCGACCTCTCATGCATTTCAGAAGTGTCTGTGTGTACCCCGAGGCAATGCATGTACTTTGCTTCATCTTTTTTCTGCATGTCTGCAGGCATGTGTGTACATGTGTATTCCAAAGCTTATGCAGATGCTTATGCATAAGCTTTGGAATACACATGTACTAGCTTGCACGAGGATGGCTAGATAGCACTGGGGATACAATGAAGAGAATTGGCTCTTATATTATTGATATTCGTGATAATCTCATTATCATATCTGTAATGTGACTGAGTGATGATGAAGACTGATTTACATATCTGGTTGACATGTTTGTGATGCTGTTGATTCAGATGGCCAGAAAGCTACATCTGTTCAGAATTCAAAAGGTACTTAGTAATTTCTTTTTATTGCCACTGCTAGAAAATGGCATTAAAATTTTACTTTGCTTATTTAACTATACCAAACCTTCCAGCTCTGAACTGAATATCCTTGAGCATAAGAAACATTGTCATTGCATTTTTAATAAGCACCCCAGGAGATTCTGATAAAGGTGTTCTCTTGATCACAATTTGAGGAAACCTGGTCCCTAGCAGCAACTAGGAAGGAGAAGGAAAAGCAAATATTTATTGAGCCTTTATTGTGGGCCAGGCACTGGCTGCTAGATGCCTTTCTGTATGTCGCCTCATGCAATCCACACCACAGCCCTCTACTTTCCCATATGTAGAGAATGAAGCTCAAAAAATAGTGTGCTTGATGTCACACAGCTTCTACATGATGGAGATCAGAATGGAACCCAGTTTTAGTTGAGCTTATACGTTCTGGAGTCTGATCACCTGGGCTGGAAGCCTAATTCAGCTACTTACTGCGTGACCTTGGGAAATTGCCTAACCACTCAGTGTCCGCATGCATAAAATGGAAATAATGGTAGTACATACTTCACTGGATCAATGAAGGATTAATTAAAGTAAAAATCTGCCCCACTTTCTGAAAGTTTTTGTTAGGTCACGTTGACGAAAGACCTACATTAGTACCTGTTTTCCATAACAAAAGAAATCCGAAGAGGATTTCGATTTTACGAAAGAGGACTAAAAGCTAAAACAGTACTCAGGGTTTGTCTGCAGTGAGCTGTTACAGAGGCAGCATGCACCCCGAGCAGCAGGAGTGGCACCACCAAGCGCCTTCCCTGGGAGGTACATTCATGTCTCAGCATCAAGACACCACTGAACTGTGTCTATGAGCATCTGTGCTTTATCTTGATTTATTTTGTGCATCCATTAGCAAGATGAGTCTTAAGGTAATTGTTTCTTCTCTTCATGCTATTTTGGCTTATGAAAGGTTTCATAGTCGTACTCTACTTTTGGATAGCAGGGGAAACCTGTAATAGATGTAACGTGTTCAGAAGAGCAGCTGACACATGGCAGGCACTCAGTAAATGAGAGCTGCTGCTATTATCATCATCATCATTATCATTACGTGATACCAAAGAACTTGCTGTTTCCTGCATCATGTTACCTCCCTACAGTTGTGATTGTAAGATATTCTATAGAACACAAAATTGCACTCTGGAAAGAAGAGAATAAATATTGTGTAATAGTATATTCAACACCTTGAATCAGTCACACCACCCTCTTCCCTTTTCAATCTCTCCCTCATTATTCGCTCCTTTGCCTCTGTCTTCACAACACGCAAGTCTCTTTGGGATTCCGTGGACATCACTGAAGATGGTGGTCAAGTACGGAGATATATAAGAAGAAGTAATTGAGAAAAAAAACACGGATATCAGGGACCTAAGCAAGAGATCTGCACATTATTAAGCGGATGAACATTTATTTCAAAGAATAATCCACCCTGCCAATTAAACATTTTAGCAATAATAGGAGCCTCAGTAAACAGTGGCATCAATTTCATCTTACAGTATAGACAGATTATTTTAAGATTTAAGTGATTAGAAAAGGCTTTGGCCACAAATATTATTCTGGGGACACAGAATTCACCTTGACTTTAATCACCGCTACTTAGGTTGCTTACTTCTACTTCTTCCCTGGTCAGGAAGGCAAATACAGTACATGGGTTATGAATATGGATTTTAGAGTAAAAGAAGGCCTGGCACTGCCACTTTATTAGCACTGTACCTTTGGGAAAATTATTTCACTTCTCTGAGCCTTAACTTCTGCAGTGGTAAAACAAAGATAATAAGAATTATAACCTTAAAGGGCTGTTGTGAAGATTAGATGAAGTATTCTCAATAAAGGCATAGTGTGCAGCACGAAGTGCTAAAAGTTATTTGCTAATATGGTAGCAATTATTCTGCCACCTTGTGTCCTACTGTTCCTAGTAAGGCTTTAAAGCCTCCTTATAGCATCTGGGCACTAGCTGTGACACCTTACAACATTACAAGGATTATTTATTAAGTATCCAGGAGCTCAAACTGGGTTTCCTCCAGTCCCCAGAGAGCTCAACTTGGTATAGCTCATGAATTTGAGTATTGAAACAGACACCAAAGGTAATTTTTTTAACAAGGAATGTTGCTTCACATATATAAGAACCTAAAGTAGAATTACTGTGTACTTCTTAAGATTTAATAAAAGATTTTAAAAGTTTTGAATTATTATATTACTTGATATCCTTTCCATTGGGAAATCAAAGCTGAAAATTATATACTTCTTCAACCACCCAAATATTTTACTCCCATTAAATAGAGAATTCAGGAGTGTCCTTCAAGACGGCAAAGGAGTAAGACATGGAGATCGCCTTCCTCCCCACAAATACATCAGAAATACATCTACATGTGGAACAACTCCTACAGAACACTTACTGAATGCCGGCAGAAGATGTCAAACTTCCCAAAAGGCAAGAAATTCCCCATGTACCTGGATAGGTCAAAAGAAAAAATAAAAAACAGAGAAAAAAGAATACGGACAGGACCTGCACCACTGGGAGGGAGCTGTGAAGGAGGAAAGGTTTCCACACACTAGGAAGCCCCTTCATTGGTGGAGATGGGGGGTGGCTGGGGGGAAGCTTTGAAGCCACGGAGGAGAATGCAGCAACAGGTGTGCAGAGGACAAAGTGGAGAGATTCCCATACAGAGGATCAGTGCCGACCTGCACTCACCAACCTGAGAGGCTTGTCTGCTCACCCGCCAGCCAGGATGTGTGGGGCTGGGAGCTGAGACTCGGGTTTCAGAGGTCAGATCCCAGGGAGAGGACTGGGGTTGGAGGAGTGAACACAGCCTGAAGGTCACACAGCTTCTACATGATGGAGATCAGAATGGAACCCAGTTTTAGTTGAGCTTATACGTTCTGGAGTCTGATCACCTGGGCTGGAAGCCTAATTCAGCTACTTACTGCGTGACCTTGGGAAATTGCCTAACCACTCAGTGTCCGCATGCATAAAATGGAAATAATGGTAGTACATACTTCACTGGATCAATGAAGGATTAATTAAAGTAAAAATCTGCCCCACTTTCTGAAAGTTTTTGTTAGGTCACGTTGACGAAAGACCTACATTAGTACCTGTTTTCCATAACAAAAGAAATCCGAAGAGGATTTCGATTTTACGAAAGAGGACTAAAAGCTAAAACAGTACTCAGGGTTTGTCTGCAGTGAGCTGTTACAGAGGCAGCATGCACCCCGAGCAGCAGGAGTGGCACCACCAAGCGCCTTCCCTGGGAGGTACATTCATGTCTCAGCATCAAGACACCACTGAACTGTGTCTATGAGCATCTGTGCTTTATCTTGATTTATTTTGTGCATCCATTAGCAAGATGAGTCTTAAGGTAATTGTTTCTTCTCTTCATGCTATTTTGGCTTATGAAAGGTTTCATAGTCGTACTCTACTTTTGGATAGCAGGGGAAACCTGTAATAGATGTAACGTGTTCAGAAGAGCAGCTGACACATGGCAGGCACTCAGTAAATGAGAGCTGCTGCTATTATCATCATCATCATTATCATTACGTGATACCAAAGAACTTGCTGTTTCCTGCATCATGTTACCTCCCTACAGTTGTGATTGTAAGATATTCTATAGAACACAAAATTGCACTCTGGAAAGAAGAGAATAAATATTGTGTAATAGTATATTCAACACCTTGAATCAGTCACACCACCCTCTTCCCTTTTCAATCTCTCCCTCATTATTCGCTCCTTTGCCTCTGTCTTCACAACACGCAAGTCTCTTTGGGATTCCGTGGACATCACTGAAGATGGTGGTCAAGTACGGAGATATATAAGAAGAAGTAATTGAGAAAAAAAACACGGATATCAGGGACCTAAGCAAGAGATCTGCACATTATTAAGCGGATGAACATTTATTTCAAAGAATAATCCACCCTGCCAATTAAACATTTTAGCAATAATAGGAGCCTCAGTAAACAGTGGCATCAATTTCATCTTACAGTATAGACAGATTATTTTAAGATTTAAGTGATTAGAAAAGGCTTTGGCCACAAATATTATTCTGGGGACACAGAATTCACCTTGACTTTAATCACCGCTACTTAGGTTGCTTACTTCTACTTCTTCCCTGGTCAGGAAGGCAAATACAGTACATGGGTTATGAATATGGATTTTAGAGTAAAAGAAGGCCTGGCACTGCCACTTTATTAGCACTGTACCTTTGGGAAAATTATTTCACTTCTCTGAGCCTTAACTTCTGCAGTGGTAAAACAAAGATAATAAGAATTATAACCTTAAAGGGCTGTTGTGAAGATTAGATGAAGTATTCTCAATAAAGGCATAGTGTGCAGCACGAAGTGCTAAAAGTTATTTGCTAATATGGTAGCAATTATTCTGCCACCTTGTGTCCTACTGTTCCTAGTAAGGCTTTAAAGCCTCCTTATAGCATCTGGGCACTAGCTGTGACACCTTACAACGTTACAAGGATTATTTATTAAGTATCCAGGAGCTCAAACTGGGTTTCCTCCAGTCCCCAGAGAGCTCAACTTGGTATAGCTCATGAATTTGAGTATTGAAACAGACACCAAAGGTAATTTTTTTAACAAGGAATGTTGCTTCACATATATAAGAACCTAAAGTAGAATTACTGTGTACTTCTTAAGATTTAATAAAAGATTTTAAAAGTTTTGAATTATTATATTACTTGATATCCTTTCCATTGGGAAATCAAAGCTGAAAATTATATACTTCTTCAACCACCCAAATATTTTACTCCCATTAAATAGAGAATTCAGGAGTGTCCTTCAAGACGGCAAAGGAGTAAGACATGGAGATCGCCTTCCTCCCCACAAATACATCAGAAATACATCTACATGTGGAACAACTCCTACAGAACACTTACTGAATGCCGGCAGAAGATGTCAAACTTCCCAAAAGGCAAGAAATTCCCCATGTACCTGGATAGGTCAAAAGAAAAAATAAAAAACAGAGAAAAAAGAATACGGACAGGACCTGCACCACTGGGAGGGAGCTGTGAAGGAGGAAAGGTTTCCACACACTAGGAAGCCCCTTCATTGGTGGAGATGGGGGGTGGCTGGGGGGAAGCTTTGAAGCCACGGAGGAGAATGCAGCAACAGGTGTGCAGAGGACAAAGTGGAGAGATTCCCATACAGAGGATCAGTGCCGACCTGCACTCACCAACCTGAGAGGCTTGTCTGCTCACCCGCCAGCCAGGATGTGTGGGGCTGGGAGCTGAGACTCGGGCTTCAGAGGTCAGATCCCAGGGAGAGGACTGGGGTTGGAGGAGTGAACACAGCCTGAAGGGGGCTAGTGCACAACAGCTAGCTGGGAGGGAGTCCGGGAAAATGTCTGGACCTGCCTAAGGGGCAAGAGACCATTGTTTCAGGGTGCACGAGGAGAGGAGATTCAGAGCACCACCTAAACAAGCTCCAGAGACAGGCGCGAGCCGCAGCAATCAGCGCAGACACCAGAGACGGGCATGACACACTAAGGCTGCTGCTGCAGCCGCCAAGAAACCTATGTGCAAGCACAGGTCACTATCCCCACACCTTCCCTCCCAGGAGCCTGTGCAGCCCGCCACTGCCAGGGTCCCATGATTCAGGGACAACTTCCCTGGGAGAACACACAGCACACCACAAACTGTTGCAACATCATGCTGGCCTCTGCTGCCGCAGGCTCACCTCACATTCTGTACCCCTCCTCCCCCCAGCCTGAGTGAGACAGAGCCCCTTAATCAGCTGCTACTTTAACCCTGTCCTGTCTGAGCAAAGAACAGATGCCCTCAGGCAACCTACACTCAGAGATGGGGCCCAATCCAAAGCTGAATCCCAGGAGCTGTGTGAACAAAGAGGAGAAAGGGTAATTTCTCCCAACAGCCTCAGGAGCAGTGGAATAAATCTCCACAATCAACTTGATGTACCCTGCATCTCTGGAATACCAGAATAGACAATGAATCATCCCAAAATTGAGGTGGTGGACTTTGGGAGCAACTGTAGACTTCGGGTTTGCTTTCTGCATCTAATTTGTTTCTGGTTTTATGTTAATCATAGTTTAGTGTTTCAAGTTTATTATCATTGGTAGATTTGTTTATTGATTTGGTTGCTCTCATCCTTTTCCTTTTTTTTTTTTGCCATATAGAGATATATATTTTATTTCCTCTTTCCCTTTTTGTGAGTGTGTATGTATATGCTCCTTTGTGTGATTTTGTCTGTATAGCTATGCTTTTACCATTTGTCCTAGGGTTCTGTCTGTCCATTTTGGGTTTTTTTATTATTTTAGCACTTGTTATCATTTTGGGATTTCTTTTTTAATTTGGTTGCTCTCTTCTTTTTTTTTCTTTCTTTTGTTATTACTTTTAAATTCTTTTTATTTTTTATTTTTTTAATTTTTTATTTTAATGACATATATTTTATTTTATTTCATTATTATAATTTTTTTCTTTCTTTTTTCTCCCTTTTCTTTGGAGCTATGTAGTTGACAGGGTCTTGGTGCTCTGGCCGGGCATCAGGCTTGTGCCTCTGAGGTGAGAGAACCAAGTTCAGGACATTGGTCCATGAGAGACCTCCCGGCTCCACACAATATCAAACAGTGAAAGCTCTCCCATATATCTCCATCTCAACACTAAGAACCAGCTCCACTCAACGACCAGCAAGCTACATGGCTAGACACCCTATGCCAAACAACCAGCAAGACAGGAACACAACACCCCCCACTAGCAGAGAGGCTGCCTAAAATCATTATAAGGTCACAGACACATCAAAACACGCCACAGGAGGCGGTCCTACCCACCAGAAAGACAACATCCAGCCTCATCCAAAAGAACACAGGCACCAGTCCCCTCCATGAGAAAGCCTACACAACACACTGAACAAACCTTAGCCACTAGAGGCAGACACCAAAAACAACAGGAACTAGGAACAGGCAGCCTGTGAAACAGAGACCCCAAACACAGTAAGTTAAGCAAAATGAGAAGACAGAGAAACACACAGCAGATGAAGGAGCAAGGCAAAAAACCACCAGACCAAACAAATGAAGAGGATGTAGGTAGTCTACCTGAAAAAGAATTCAGAGTAATGGTACTAAAGATGATTTAAAATCTTGGAAATGGAATGGAGAAAATGCAAGAAACGTTTAACAAGGACCTAGAAGAACTAAAGAGCAAACAAAGAATGATGAACAACACAATAAATGAAATTAAAAATTCTCTAGAAGGAATCAATAGTGGAATAACTGAAGCAGAAGAAAGAACAAGTGACCTGGATGATAAAATAGTGGAGATAACTACCAGAGAGCACAAAAAAGAAAAAAGAATGAAAAAACTGAGGACAGACTCAGAGACCTCTGGGACAATATTAAATGCACCAACATTTGAATTATAGGGGTCCCAGAAGAACAAGAGAAAAAGAAAGGGACTGAAAAAACATTTGAAGAGATTATAGTTGAAAAATTCCCTGATATGGGAAAAGAAAGAGTCAATCAAGTCCAGGAAGCACAGAGAGTCCCATACAGTATAAATCCCAAGAGAAACATGCCAAGACACATATTAATCAAACTATCAAAAATTAAAAACAAAGAAAACCTATTAAAAGAAGCAAGGGAAAAACAACAAATAACATACAAGGGAATCCCCATAAGGTTAACAGCTGATCTTTCAGCAGAAACTCTGCAAGCCAGAAGGGAATGGCAGGACATATTTAAAGTGATGAAAGGGAAAAACCTACAACCAAGATTTCTCTACCCAGCAAGGATCTCATTCAGATTTGATGGAGAAATTAAAAACTTACAGACAAGCAAAAGCTAAGAGAATTCAGCACCACCAAACCAGCTTTACAACAAATGCTAAAGGAACTTCTCTAGGCAGGAAACACAAGAGAAGGGAAAGACTTACAATAACAAACCCCAAACAATTAAGAAAACGGTAATATGAATATACATATCGATAACTACCTTACATGTAAATGGATTAAATGTTCCAACCAAAAGACATAGACTGGCTAAAGGGATATAAAAACAAGACCCATATATATGCTGTCTACAAGAGACCCACTTCAGACCTAGGAACACATACAGACTGAAAGTGAGGGGATGGAAAAAGATATTCCATGCAAATGGAAATCAAAAGAAAGCTAGAGTAGCATTTCCCATACCAGACAAAATAGACTTTAAAATAAAGCCTATTATAAGAGACAAATAAGGACACTGCATAATGATCAAGGGATGAATGCAAGAAGAAGATATAACAATTGTAAATATTTATGGACCCAACATAGGACCACCTCAATACATAAGGCAAATGCTAACAACCAAAAAAGTGGAAGTTGACAGTAACACAATCATACAAGGGGACTTTAACACACCACTTTCAGCAATGGACAGATCATGCAAAATGAAAATAAATAAGGAAACACAAGCTTTAAGTGATACATAAAACAAAATGGACTTAATTTATATTTATAGGACATTCCATCCAAAAACAACAGAATACACCTTCTTCTCAAGTACTCTTCGAACATTCTCCAGGATAGATCATATCCTGGGTCACAAAAAAGCCTTGGTAAATTTCATAAATTGAAATCGTATCAAGTATCTTTTCCGGACACCATGCTATGGCACTAGATATCAATTACAGGAAAAAATCTATAAAAAATTCAAACACACGATGCTAAACAATATGCTACTAAATAACCAAGAGATCACTGAAGAAATCAAAGGGGAAATCAAAAAATACCTAGAAACAAATGACAATGAAAACACGACCACCCAAAACCTATGGGACGCAGCAAAAGCAGTTTTAAGAGGGAAGTTTATAGCAATACAATCCTACCTCAAAAAACAAGAAACATCACAAATAAACAACCTAACCTTACACCTAAAGCAATTAGAGAAAGAAGAACAAAAAAAATCCCCAAAGTTAGCAGAAGGAAAGAAATCATAAAGATCAGATCAGAAATAAATGAAAAATAAATGAAGGAAACAATTGGAAAGGTCAATAAATCTAAAAGCTGGTTCTTTGAGAAGATAAACAAAATTGATGAACCATTAGCCAGACTCATCAGGAAAAAAGGAACAAGACCAAATCAATAGAATTAGAAATGAAAAAGAAGTAACAACTGACATTGCAGAAATACAAAAGATCATGAGAGATTAATACAAGCAACTATATGCCTATAAAATGGACAACCTGGAAAAAAAGGACAAATTCTTAGAAAAGCACAATGTTCCAAGATTGAACCAGGAAGAAATAGAAAATATAAACATGCCACTCACAAGAACTGAAACTGAGACTGTGATTAAAAATCTTCCAACAAACAAAAGTCCAGGAACAGATGGCTTCACAGGCAAATTCTATCAAATATTTAGAAAGAGCTAACACCTATCCATCTCAAATAAGGATCATACAGCATGATCAAGTGGGGTTTATCCCAGGAATGCAAGGATTCGTAAATATACGCAAATCAGTGTGACAAACCATATTAACAAATTGAAGGAGGAAAAACCATATGATCATCTCACTAGTTGCAGAAAAAGCATTTGACAATATTCAACACCCATTTATGATAAAAACCCTCCAGATAGTAGGCATAGAAGGAACCTACCTCAATATAATAAAGGCTATATATGACAAACCCACAGCCAACATTGTTCTCAATGGTGAAATCCTGAAACCATTTCCTCTAACATTAAGAACAAGACAAGGTTGTCCACTCTCACCACTATTATTCAACATAGTTTTGGAAGTTTTAGCCACAGCCATCAGAGAACAAAAAGAAATAAAAAGAATCCAAATCGGAAAAGAAGAAGTAAAGCTGCCACGGTTTGTAGATGACATGATACTATACATAGAGAAACCTAAAGATTCTACCAGAAAACTACTAGAGCCAATCAATGAATTTGGTAAAGCAGTAGGTTACAAAATTAATGCACAGAAATCTCTTGCATTCCTATACACTAGATTCAATGCAATCCCTATCAAACTACCACTGGCATTTTTCACAGAAGTAGCACAAAAAATTTCACAATTTGTATGGAAACACAAAAGACCCCGAATAGCCAAAGAAATCTTGAGAACGAAAAATGGAGCTGGAGGAATCAGGCTCCCAGACTTCAGACTATAGTACAGAGCTACAGTAATCATGACAATATGGTATGGGCACAAAAAGAGAAATATAGATCAATGGAACAGGATAGAAAGCCCAGAAATAAACCCACAAACATATGGTCAACTTATTTTTGATAAAGGAGGCAAGAATATACAACGGAGAAAAGGCAGCCTCTTCAATAAGTGGTGCTAAGATAACTGGACAGCTATCAGTAAAATAATGAAATTAGAACACTCCTTAACACCCTACACAAAAATAAACTCAAAATGGATTAAAGAACTGAATGTAAGGCCAGACACTATAAAACTCTTAGAGGAAAACATGGACAGAACACTCCATGACATAAATCACAGGAAGATCCTTTTTGACCCACCTCCTAGAGAAATGGAAATAAAAACAAAAATAAAGAAATGGGACTTAATGAAACTTAAAAGCTTTTGCACAGCCCAGGAAACATTTGACCCACCTCCTAGAGAAATGGAAATAAAAACAAAAATAAAGAAATGGGACTTAATGAAACTTAAAAGCTTTTGCACAGCAAAGAAACCACAAACAAGACAAAAAGACAACCCTCAGAATGGGAGAAAATATTTGCAAATGATGCAACTGACAAAGGATTATTCTCCAAAATTTACAAGCAGCTCATGCAACTGAATATCAAAAAAGCAAATAACCCACATCACTAATCATTAGAGAAATGCAAATCAAAACTACAATGAGGTGTCACCTCACACCAGTCAGAATGTCCATCATCAAAAAATCTACAAACAATAAATGCTGGAGAGGGTGTGGAGAAATGGGAACCCTTTTACACTGTGGGTGGGGATGTATATTGATACAGTCACTATGGAAAACAGTATGGAGGTTCCTTAAAAAGCTTAAAATAGAACTACCATATGACCCAACAATCCCACTTCTGGGTATATACCCTGAGAAAACCATAATTCAAAAAAAGTCAAGTACCACAATGTTTATTGCAGATCTATTTACAATAGCCAGGACATGGAAGCAACCTAAGTGTCCATCAACAGGTGAATGGATAAAGAAGATGTGGTACATATATACAATGGAATATTACTCAGCCATAAAAGGAAACGAAATTGAGTTATTTGTAGTACAATGGATGGAGCTAGAGTCTGTCATACAGAGTGAAGTAAGCCGGAAAGAGAAAAACAAATACCATATGTTAACACATATATATGGAATCTAGAAAGAAAAAAAAAATATTCTGAAGAACCTCGGGGCAGGACAGGAATAAAGATGCAGATGTAGAGAATGGACTTGAGGACACGGGGAGGGGGAAGGGTAAGCTGGGATGAAGTGAGAGCGTGGCATGGAAATATATACACTACCAAATGTAAAATAGATAGATAGTGGGAAGCAACCACATAGCACTGGGCGATCAGCTCGGTGCTTTGTGACCACCTAGGGGGTGGAATAGGGTGGGCGTGAGGGAAACACAAGCAGGAGGATATATGGGGGTATACGTATATGTATAGCTGATTTACTTTGTTATACAGCGAAAACTAACACACCACTGTAAAGCAGTTATACTCCAATAAAGATGCTTAAAAAAAAAATAGAGAATGCAATATTCCAAGCATGAATCTTTCTGGAATGAGACTTTTTTGGAAGATGTGACCTTTCCTTCTATTATCATTGAAAGAAAAATCAATGTATTTTCTACCTTAATGCATTCTCCAGTGTAATTACTTCATTATAAAAAGTAAAACCTAAATATAGGGTCTTTTAGTTTAAATAATTAAAGCTTAAAAAATCCACCACTGAAAAACTCCATTGAGCCAAATTCATATGTGATTACTGCAAATATAATGTTTCTTCCTCTTTAGGAGTTTTATTAAATACAAATTCCCAAGTTACAACACTTTACGCAGGACATTTTGTCTTGGAGTCCCTCAGCACAGGAAGATTCCCCAAACCTATGTTCTACTTTCTGTACTCTTTGGGGAAGACTGAAGGAGAATCTATTGAAGCAAGGGAAAAATATCATAGGCAAAAACTTGAAAAATGCACTCCAATGAATTAGGAAACTCAAATGGAAATTTCCCTAGTAAAAATATATAACCTACTCAATAACTGACTCAGATAGAAATAGAAAACTTGAATGGACCTATAAATGGTAAAAACAAATTGAATCAGTATTTTTAAATCTATACACATACACACATACACACAAACACACACGCATACCACATGCCAGGCTTAGAACATTGTACAAGCTTTTTTTTACAGGAACATTCAAGGAACAAATAGTCTCCACTTTATACAAAATACTTCAGAATATTAAGTATGTTTAATCTCAGAGATGTGTACATGAGTGTTTGTTAAATTATTCTCTTGCTTTTCTGCACATTTTAAATATTTTTAAATTTAAAATTAAAAAAGAAAAAAGTCTATAAAGTAAGTTAGATAGAGAAAGACAAATATATGATATCACTTACTGGGAGAATCTAAAAAATATAGCACAAATGAATTTGTTTACAAAACAAAACCAGACTCACAGGCATAGAAAAACAATCTTAGGGTTACTAAAGGGGCGGAGGGGAGGAGTGTTAAATTAGGAGGTTGAGATTAACACATACATACTGCTATATAAAATATATAAACCACAAGGACCTACTGTATAGCACAAGGAACTATATTCAATATCTTATAATAACATATAAGGGAAAAGAATCTGAAAAAGAACAGGTATACATGTATAACTGAATCACTTTGCTGTACACCTGAAACTAACATAATACTGTAAATTAACTATACTTCAATTTTTAAAAAAATGAAAGAAATAGGAAAGAGCTTCTCAGGGAAAAGTTAAGATATGAAAGGCCAGAGGAGGAAGCAAGAGTAGGACTGGGTGCATACAGAAGAATAAGTAAGAGCAGATTGAGTTTGCGGTCAAAGAGTAGGGCCAGAGACTGAGGAGAGATTTTTGAGTAACTGGTGCGGAGATAGACAGAAAAACATTTAGGATATTTTACTTTGTGTTTTGTGACCCAGTTAAAAAGAAAAATCTCCACATGCTTAAATGTTCTTTGAGTCAGAGTTATTCCTCTTTGAATGTGACACCAAGTTAAGATTGCCCTAAACACCAGACCCAAAGAGCCCAAGCTTTATTTGGGTTATGTATGTACATTACCCAGGTAGATTTAAATTTCTCAGTATTATTTTACTACCCAGAGGAAAGTGCCATCAGCATAAGAGAGGCAAGATCAAATTGAAAATGTATGAAAATGAAAATTCAGAATATTCAGGTTTGCCTTTTGGCCACAGTCAAAATTATAGAAGCCTTCCTGCTCTTATAAATTCATAAAAGAAGTTAGGAACTTGAAAAAAAATGGATGTAAATTATGGTTTCTCTTTCTCAAGACCTGAAGAAACAAAATGAGCCAAACTCTTCAAATGTTATGACTTAGGTTTTTCTTCTACAAGCAGTTAGAGCTTCCACTCTCCCAATATTCAGCCCCTAAACAGATGAGAGAAGGAAGAATGTGGTAAGAGAGAAAAATTTTGTTGGATCTTCGTAAGGGCAGGACTTCTGTGAATGTTTAGTGTCATAAACCCCTCACAAACAAATTGAAATCATTGCCGATCAACTTCCTAGCATGGTAACTACTCTTCTGGGGTGCAGTAGCCAAAAACATACCTGAACGATGATGAGCTGTGTTTGTGAAGATACACAGTTATACCTCAGTTTCACAGGAGACCAGTCTCCAGAAAGTACACCCTTAGAAGCCTAAATCAAGTGAAACTGTTCTAGAAGATTAAGACTTCATTAGAGAGTAGGAGTAAGAGGTGGACCATTCCAGAAAAATAAAACTTCAGAATTATTTTAAAAAGCAATATTTACATAACTTAGCCATATCCAAAACCTAAAAAGATTAGCTTAGCTCTTCTCAAATAGCAAGTAAAAACGGCATGCATGCAAAGCATATCTAAAGTGCTTTAACTACAATAAAATGAAATTCTCTGGACAGCTGTTACATAACTTACCTAGACATGCCTTGAACTGGTGCAGTGGAAATTGCCTAAACAAAAAAGGCTGCATGTGCATCAGCTATTGTGTTATGGCTTTACCGCACTAATTTATTCTCCCTGGCCCTGACCTGGATGTTAGCAGCCAATAATAGCACTTAAAAAAAAAAAAAAAAAAAAAAACTTACCTCTTTACCTATTTCTCTTCTTTCAGTTTTCACTCTGATACTTCAACAAGTAGCTGCCTTGGTCATGAACTACTTGCATTTTATTAACCTACAACAGAAAGAAAACTGCTCATGGGAGCTCTAATCCTTCCGTTATAGAAATAATTAAGCTCTTTTATTTGCAAGAGGAAAATCTTTGGGGAATGTAGAAAAACTATCAAATGGCAAAAAAAAAAAAAAGGGAAAAAAAGCCTTCCGTTATAGAAATAATTAAGCTCTTTTATTTGCAAGAGGAAAATCTTTGGGGAATGTAGAAAAACTATCAAATGGCAAAAAAAAAAAAAGGAGAAGAAGATGATGACAAGATATAACAGATCCTGGATATTGAAATTTCAGTTAGTGCTGCATATTGAAAGGTGCAAAGGAACTTTGTACAGGATTTCTCCTCTGTTCTTTGTTGGAATTGTTCAGTATGATTGGTAATTTAAAAATGCCAAGACACAGGGATATGCAAACACAGAAACATATATGTCTTTTTTTGCTGTAAATACATATAAGGGAATGTGAATTCCAAACCCTCTTTATGGATCTTTATCACTCCCTCCTTCCCCCAATACTTAAAAAGCAGGAGGAAAGAAAATGCCTGCCAGAACTCCTCTTTTACTGCAGGACTATCTGATTCACCATCAAACACAATGACTAAGTGGGTCATTTTCTGAGATGTCTGGCTAATTAGAATCCTTGCTAGGGGTGAAATCTGTCTGTCCCATTGTAGAAAACTGCAGTGTCAGCAAGGCCAGATTAGGACCTTTTAAAAAAAATTATGTATTTTGTGATTAAAAATACAACTTTATTTTTCAAAATAATACAAATATGTGTATTGAAGTTAAAGTAACTTCTCCATATAAATTCTGATTGCAAAACACCAGATAAGTTTGCTACAGCTGTACATTTCTTTGTTGCCCCTGATGTCCTGGTGCCTTAGACATGCAGTTGGCCCGCCTGTTGGGTAAACCAACACTGCAAGTTTTGCTACTGACTGTATGGTTTTATTTATTTGTTTGTTCTATTATTTTCCCCTGCTTCAGTAATGATTCTTTTGGAATTATACCTTAGAGTGTCCCTAAACTCTCTAACTTGACGAATATGGCCATTATGTTGATTTTAGAATTGACAATCTGGCAACAAAATCTCAGAGTAGAAATTCTCATATATGCTTTTGTATCCTTTCTTAAGAAAGATGCTTCTCAGAAAAGAAATATCAGTGCCAGAGGAAAAGAACATTTTCTTCATCTGTACATCATTCATCTATTCAGCAAATGAAGTGCCTATTATGTGCTACGTATTCTGTTAGACAATGACAAAATAGAGATGAACAAGATACACTTCTATTCTAGAAGGATTTTAAATCCACTTAAGTAAAAAACAGTGGTTGCCAGGGGACAAGAAGTGGGGGAATACAATTGATGGTGTTGGTATCAAAGGGTATAAACTGGTAACAAGTACTAAATAAGCCAGAGAGCTAATGTATAAGTGTATTTAATATAGATGATAATATTATACTATATGTAATGTAATAAGCATCATTACAATGTTAACCATATTACAATATATAAATGTATCAAAATAACATGCTGTACAGTTTAAATTTACACAATGTTACATGTAGAATTTATCCAAGAAAAAAAAAGGAAAAAAAATGATGATCTTGTGGGCCACATCTCTCATCTAACCACATGGAAAGGAAATTCCATTTGGAAGGAGGAGACAGCAGAAGGGCTTTTATCAGTGCCTTATCAAATGTGAGTGCTCCTACCCCATAAACATAATCACATTGTAAGCTCTACGTGCCAGGGGATGTTTTTGCCTTCTTTTGAATTTGCCCATAGTGCCTAGAAATATACCTCCTGTGCATGTATAAGGTATGTGATATTTATGTTTTTAAATACTAATTGTCACAAAGAAATTGTGCCTGGGTTCATACATTTGTTCGTTACATAAACTTGTGAAACATTTAGCATCATTTCTTTGACTAACTGCTTTCTTTAATTTTTGCTTGTGATATAATCAGTAAAGTATTAATCACTAAGTCAGATTAATATATGAATACAATCATACAATGGTCTGGGTTTCAAATTAAGGGTTCACATTTTTAGGAGCCAAAGATCCAAATATGCCGTTCTATACTCAGAATCAGTATTGAAAAAAGAGGAGACATAAATAGCAGAATAAAACACTGAAGTTTTTGATTGTGAGTTAGCAAAGAACAAAGAATGTCTCATTCCTCTTCCACTCCCTAGCTTCTTGCATAGATCCTGGGCCAGCAAGTGTTCAACAAATATTTGGAACAGAAAGAGAGAGAAATTGCTGAAGATCAGCTAACCAGTAGGCATGCTGTGGTAGTCCCCAAGTGAAGTGGGCAGCACTCTGCATTTCAGGCATCAGATACGACATGCAAAACTCTGCAAATGTGAAAAAGCAAGGTGTATTTAGGGTTTGGGGGGACATTCTGTAGATCTGGAGAGTCTGATATGTGGAGGGAATAGCTAGAAAGATAAGGCTGAACACACGGACAGAAAACAGGCCAAAAGGGTTTGTATTTTATCCTGAACTCCATGGGGAGTCACTATTACGTTTTAAGAAAGGAGAGTAGCATAGCAAGATTTTTTTGTAAAAGGATAATTTGGTAGTAGTGGGTAAGATATATTGGAACTGAAAGCCATGTGGAGTCAGGTAAACACTTTAGGAAGCTGTGGCAATCTGGCTTCAAACCCTCACAAAGATTCCTAAACCTCTTGTCCCCTCCTCCAGTCTCAAGTCACCTTGTTTCCCTTGTGTCACAAAGTTTTTCTTCTCCCTGTTCAGTCCTCTTTGCATTCTCCTATTTACCCTCAATCTTACTTGATACCATTAATTTATCTGCTTATGTTCCTTAGGTAACTACTGATTTTTCACCTCTCTCTTCAAAATCCCCAGCTTGGTGCCTAAAGTAGAAATAAGTAGGAAATACATATGTAGAGGAGGTGGCGAAGGGCTTTAAACCTAGGTCTCTTCATACTCTGTCACTAGGCCATATTGCCTCTCTAACCAGGTATAGTGTTAGTTAATGCTACTTTTTCAAAATCCAAAGTCTAGGAAATATTCACATTGTTTAGTATACTTCAAAATTTTACACATTTCTTAATTTTTCTCTAACACATAAGTGCTATACTTTACTCTTGGCTTTCCTTGAGGTTATAATTTAATGGGAGAAGATAAGAGAAGAATGCTATAATCTTCTATTTAATTTAGTACTGCATTTTACCCAGAAGCACTTTGCCTCAGAGAGGACCCCATGAAGTCTTAGGTACACACAAGATCCACCGCCCCCTTCTGAGAAAAGTGGCCCCAAGCTGTTCTTTCTGCATTAAAATGCCAAAGCTCTACCCATGCACTGACTTGATAGGGGTGGCCATTTTCCTCTGAGACGGCTTTGCGTGAAACTGCCCAAGAGGACTGCTCCATATTGGATGATTGCACACTAAATTGGAGGAAAAACAGGAGCATTCAGAAGAAACTGGTGCTCAGTGGGTGTCCTAAATGATGATAAAATATTTTGCCAATTTTCTGTGAGATCTATGTACATCCCAGGCTAGAAAGTTGCTGAAACATAAAGTGATCAGAGAAATGGTCATTTTTTTCTATCTCATTTCTCTGTGTATAGCTACAAAAAAAAAAAATCACTGAAGATAATCTGTGCCTGTCTATTCCTATTCCTTGCTATCCTGTATCTTTCTATAGACTTCATGTATACTCTCACCCTGCTGTGAAGATCACATAGATATGATCTTAGTTCCATAGATAGGTGAAGGGTAGCTGAGAGATATTTGTGGCCAGTTGTAACCAGTGTTGGGTTGAGAGTCAGAGGCTCCAAAATACAAGTCACAGGTCTTGATCTTGGACAAGTCATTTAATCTCTCAAAGTCTCAGTTTCTTTCTCTTTGAAATGGGAATGTTAATGGTACTTTGGTCATAAGATTTTTGTTAGGAATAAACGGGAAAATGCATGTCAAGTGCTGGGAACATTGTTTGCTGACAATAAGCCCTTAATAAATTCCAGCTACTGTTTTGAAAGTTATAGGTACATGTATTACCCACTCTCAAGCAGCTATTAAGAGACAGAAACAGGATTATTCCTATTATTTATTTCTAGCCTAGCACCTTTTTCCCCACAATACCACAGTGTTAATATAATGATAAGCCTTTGTTATGGGGGTGCTGAAAAGCACTCACAGTATTTGTGATAATATTAAAATAAGGAATAATTCAACTACCTAAATCTTGCAGCAATAAAATAAATCTGAAACAAACTATAGAATAACAATATAACTACATTACAGAAAAGTTAACTAAATCGATGGTTGATAAAATATTAATTAATTTCCAAGAAAAGGTGATGTTTAATACACATAGCTAACTTCTGAGTATAATGTCTTAGAAAACAGGCTGATAAGTTTTATTCTCCCTCCCTCTCTCTCTCTCATCATCAACACTGGGTTGGGTAAAACCTGGGTCTGTCCCAGGCTGACATTTCTAAAAAAAGTTCATGCTACAATTGTAGCATGAACAAAAAATTGTAACATATACAAAAAGTATATGTTACAATTTTTTTTTATTGAGGTATAGTTGATGTACAATATTATATGAGTTACAGGTGTACAATATAGTGATTCACAATTTTTAAATGTTATATTCCATTTATAGTTATTATAAATATTGGCTATATTCCCTGTGTTGTACATCCTTGTAGCTTATTTTATACCTAATATTGGGTTGGCCAAAAAGTTCTTAGGGTTTTTCTGCATCATTGGAAAAACCCGAACGAACTTTTTGGCCAACCCAATAGTTTGTACTTCTTAATTCCCTACCGTTATATTGCCCCTCCCCTTTCCCTCTCCCCACTGGTAACCACTAGTTTGTTCTCTATATCTGTGAGTCTGCTTCTTTTTTGCTATATTCATTAGTTTGTTGTATTCTTTTTTAGATTCCACACATAGTGATATCATACAGCATTTGTCTTTGTCTGACTTATTTCACTTAGCATGATACCCTCTAAGTCCATCCATGTTGTTACAAATGACAAAATTTCATTCTTTTTTATGGCTGAGTAGTATTTCATTGTATATATTATAGATATATACCACATCTTTATCTATTCATCTGTTTATGGACACTTAGGTTGCTTTCATATCATGGCAATTGTAAACAATGCTGCTATGAACATTGGGGTGCATGTATCTTTTCAAATTAGTGTTTTTGTTTCTTTCAGATATATACCCAGGAGTGGAATTCCTGGGTCATAGGGTAGTTCTATTTTTAGTTTTTTGAAAAACCTCCATACTGTTTTCCACAGTGGCTGTACCAATTTACATTCCCACCAACAGCAGACAAGGGTTCTCTTTTCTCCACATCCTTGCCAACATTTGTCATTTGTCTTTTTGATGATAACCATTCTGACATGTATGAGGTGATATCTCATTGTTTTTTTGATTTGCATTTCCCTGATGACTAGCAGTGTTGAGCACCTTTTCATGTGCCTGGTGGCCATCCATATTTCCTTTTTGGAAAAATGTCTATTCAGGTTTTCTACACATTTTTTAATTGGGTTGTTTAATTTTTTGATGTTGAGTTGTATGAGCTGTTTATAAGTGTTTGATATTAACCCCTTGTCAGACATATCATTTGCAAATATTTTCTCCCATTTTGTAGGTTGTCTTTTTGTTTTGTCAATAGTTTCTTTGCTGTGCAAAAGCTTTAAGTTTATTTAGGTCCCATTTCTTTATTTTTGCTTTTATTTCCTTTCCTTTAGGAGACAGACCAAAAAAAATATTGCTAGGATTTATGTCAGAGAGTTCTGCCTATGTTTTCCTCTAGGAGTTTTATGGTTTCAAGTCTTACATTTAGGTCTTTAATACATTTTGAGTTTATTTTTGTATATGGTGTTAGAGAATGTTCTAATTTCATTCTTTTACATGCAGCTGTCCAGTTTTCCCAGCACCACTTATTGAAGAGACTGTGTTTCCTCCATTGTATATTCTTGCCTCCTTTGTTGTATATTAATTGACCATAGTGCATGGGTTTATTTCCAGGCTCTCTGTTCTGTTCCATTGATCTATGTGTCTATTTTTGTGCCAATGCCATACTGTTTCGATTGCTATGGTAATAGTCTGAAGTCAGGGAACATGATTGCTCCAGTTCTGTTCTTCTTTCTTAAGACTGTTTTTGCTATTCAAGGTCCTTTGTCTTTTCATGCAAATTTTAAAATTTGTCAGTTCCAGTCACATTCTATTAGCCAAAGGAAGTTACTAGCCAAGTCAGCCATTAATGGAGTGAGGAAGTACAGCTGACCCTTGGATATCATGGATTTGAACTGCTTGGGTCCACTTATACACAGGATTTTTTTTATAGTATATACTGTAGTACTACACAATCCACAGATGCAGAATTGTGGATACAGGGGAAACATATACCAAGGGCCAACTATGAAGTTATAAACAGATTTTCGACTCCATGGAGGGTCAGTCAAAAATCTTGTGTTGTTCAAGGGTCAACTGTATTCTTTTCTCAGAAAGGTAGAGAAAAGGGAATCAATATTTGTTTAAAATTAATCAAATTGACCACATCATTTCACAATATTTTTACAATTAAATTCAATGCAGATACTGAGATATATATATAGTATTTTAATATGAATATATATACTATAGTATACATTATATAGTATATACTGTGTAGTGTATATATTTATATTATAATATAAACAACTAAATTATATATGCCTATGTATGTATATATATACATATACATAGATATATAGTGACTGCCTATAGAAAAATAAAAGGAAAATTCATTAAAAACAACAATAAAAAGGGCAACAATATCTCTCCTTTATTTTATCAGGAAAGATGCTATGTTGCCAAAAAGCTGTCCAGAAAATGTTCTCTGATCATTGCAATATTGTGCAGTTGAACTATGGATCAGCGTCAACTAAAATTGCAAAATGGAGCCAAGATGCCTTGCAGTGTTGCAGGTGGTGCTAAATGTTGGCACTTTTTAGAGTTCTGCACAGTGGTGGGACCCTAAGGCCTAGCAGAGGGGCAGGAGGCACGTGGGAGCTGGCCCAGCCAGAAGCCAAACAGGATATTGTTTTGATTTACAAAACTAACACTGTGGCACCACAATTATTTCAAAGTCATTCAGTGAGGTCAGAAGAAGCCAGAGCTTCTATCAGATCTCTGTCTTCTCAAACTAAATGGTTAATCTAAATCCAAACCTTTTCTTTTCAGAAGTAATATTGGTAATTAACTCAGAGACCTCCATATTTCCCTTACAAACATAACTGTGTTTATGCTCAAAATCTGGTGCTCAAAATCTCAGAGGTTTATGTTTTCCAGATTTAGTTTGAACATCACATATCTACAAATGTGATATTGAGGAAGCTGCAACAACTGAATTCTAAACCTTCCTGAACAGGCATTGATTCAGCTAATGGCAACTTTACATTGAGGGCAAAATTTGCTTGCTTTCAACAGCACAGACTTTCCACAGATGGCCTTGAAGTTATCAAGTCCAGAAGCTGTAAAAACGCCTTCTCTTCAGCTATGTCACACTGGACAGGATATAGATTTTTAAACAGTTTGCTGTCCAAATGCTAAGTGGCGATATGTTGTCCAATCCTACAGCTGGGTGGCTTACAAAATAAGGAACTGTCCTTTAGCTCTAACACTGTGGTAGAAATCCATCTCTCTTTGCCTCTGCTGAGTCCCAAGAGGACAGTTGTCTACATATATTTATATACAATTGGACAGTCAGTGGCTTCATTCAGGAGAGACCCAACTCTGATCTTTGCTGGCTCTCCAATAACTTCTGAACCATGAAGGAGGTGGTCATGCCAGGTCAGTGTTTATTACGGAAACAGAGAGTTTGAAGGGGCTGACACTGGAGTTGACAACAAGGCGGTTGACTTGTGGAGGAAGGACTTCATCCATGGAAGTCTGCATGCACAGAATGCAGAGAACCCACCTGAATGCTTTCTTATCTTACCCAAAGTGAAGGAGACCAAAAAAAAAAAGAATTCTTTGACTTTTCCAGCAACTTTCCTTTCCTTTAATATTCAGTGTAAGCTGTTCAGAAATTCTATTCTGTTCTTTACAGGGATACACTAAGGGAAAGATTGTGAATTCTAATAAAATCAGAAGGTAGAATACTTGAGCTTTTACAAAGAAGCATTATTTTACTAGGCTGAATGTTTATACAATTCACTGTAGACCTAGACAATTTAGCCTGCTAATATATTGTACTGGCAGGTTATGTTCGGCCATAAAGACATCATTTGTGGCACCCCTTACCCTTGTAAAAAACATTATTATATGCCAAGACGCCAAGATAACATAACAAGAAACCGTGGAGTTTTTCACTAAATTGAAAGGAAGTATAGTCTGTGTATTGTGATACAGGATACTCATGTGTACTGAAGAAAAATTCATAGATTCATGTTATCACCTTTCTACATCCCCCACAAGAAGTTGAAAAATGTTCATGAAGGTAAATTAAAATTCTAAAATGTAGTCCTAAAATGGAGATGATTTTTGTCTCATTTTTTTAAGCAGAAATTGGAAACATGAGAAAGAATACATAAAAAACTTGTGCTCTGTGAAAGACAATGTCAAGGAAATGAGAAGTAAACCACAGATTGGGAGAAAATATTTGCAAAAGACAATGTCTGATAAAGGACTGTTATCCAAAATATACAAAGAACACTTTAAACAAAAAGAAAACGAACAACTCGATTAAAAACTGAGGAAAATCATGAAGAGACAGGTCATCAAAGAAGGTATACACATGGCAAGTAAGCATATGAAAAGATGCTCAACATCATATGTTGTTAGGGAATTGAAAATTAAAACAACAGTGCGATACCACTACACACCTATTGACATTACCAAAACCCAAAACACTGAGAACACTGATACGGATGTGGAGCAACAGAAATTATCATTCATTGCTGGTGGGAATGCAATATGGCACAGCAATTTTGGAAGACAGGTTGGTAGTTCCTTACAAAACTAAACATACTCTTACCATGCAATCCAGGAATTGTGCTCTTTGGTATTTACCCAAACAAACTGAAAACTTATGTCCACACAACACCTGCACATAAAATGTTTATAGTAGCTTTATTCATAATTGCCAAAACTTGGAAGCAATCAATAGGTCCCTCAGTAAGTGAACAGACAAATAAACTGTGGTACCTCCACACAGTGGAATATCATTCAGCATTAAAAAAAAAAAAAAAAGAAAGAAAGCTGGAGTAGCAATAGTCATATCAGAAAAAATAGACCTTAAAATAAAGAATGTTGTAAGAGACAAGGAAGGACACTACATGATGATCAAGGGATCAATCCAAGAAGAAGATATAACAATTATAAATATATATATGCACCCAACATCGGAGCACCTCAATACATAAGGCAACTGCTAAGAGCTATAAAAGAGGAAATTGACAGTAACACAATAATAGTGGGGGACTTTAACACATCACTTACACCAATGGAAAGATCATCCAAAATGAAAATAAATAAACAAATAGAAGCTTTAAATGACACAAAAGAACAGATAAATTTAATTGACATTTATAGAACATTCTATCCAAAAACAGCAGATTACGTTTTCTTCTCAAGTGTGCACGGAACATTCTCCAAGATAGATCACATCTTGAGTCACAAATCAAGCCTCAGTAAATTTAAGAAAATGGAAATCATGTCAAGCATCTTTTCTGACCACAATGCTATGATATTAGAAATCTAATTACAGGGAAAAAAACGTAAAAAACACAAACACATGGAGGCTAAACAATACGATACTAAATAACCAAGAGATCACTGAGGAAATCAAAAAATACCTAGAGACAAATGACAATGAAAACATGATGATCCAAAACCTATGGGATGCAGCAAAAGCAGTTCTAAGAGGGAAGATTATAGCTATACAAGCCTACCTCAAGAAACAAGAAAAATCACAAATAAACAATCTAACCTTACATCTAAAGGAACTAGAGAAAGAAGAACAAACAAAACCCAAAGTGGGCAGAAGGAAAGAAATCATAAAGATCAGAGCAGAAATAAATGAAATAGAAACAAACAAAACAATAGCAAACATCAATAAAATTAAAAGCTGGTCCTTTGAGAAGATAAAAAAAATTGATAAACCATTAGCCAGACTCATCAAGAAAAAGAGAGAGAGGACTCAAATCAATAAAATTAGAAAAGAAAAAGGAG